>NW_022111314.1:3340312-3350084 GCF_000313985.2 Echinops telfairi | reverse complement strand
CAGACGAGGGAAGTATCACTCCTGACCACTCACGCCACCAGCAAAGAGATGCCTCAAACCCTACAGAGAAGCGGCTTCAATGTCTGAGGCTGATTTGCTCAGAAGGAAGGTGTGCACCGTTCAGGTGCAGGAGATGGCGTGGCACGGGCTTTCTGGGCATTATCGGAAGGGCTACGTGTGGGGCTGCTGACCACAAGGGCCGCAGTTGGAGTCCACCAGCCGCACGGAGACGGGAAAATGAGGCTTTCTCCTCCCAGAGAGCCAGCCTCAGACATCTACAGGGGACTGTTGCATCCACTCAACGGCAAGGGATGTGGAGGTTTGGTGGAACGGGAAGGAAAGTTACTCCTTCTGCGATTTGGAAGACTCCTCGTGGCTCAATGGTCAAGTGTTCAGCTGCTAACCCAAAGATCTGCAGTTCGAACCCACCAGCTGGTCAGTGGAAAAAAGATGACTGCTCCCCTCTGCCCCCAGGGGCCACTCGATAGGAAATCCCCCCTTGCCCCCCATGCCTGCACTCAGCGGCTGCACTAGGTGATCTGGTGCCTCAACACTACATTGCAGCAAATCTGGATCTTAGACCCCAAAGGGGAAACCGAGGCCCGGGGAGAAGGAGGATGCCACTTTGCCCCGTGGGAGTCTCTCTCCACGCTGCCCTGCTCCAATCACCCCTCTTTGTGCCTCAGTCTCTCACCTGTCCTTGGACCAGCCTTGGGGCCTGGTGGGGACAGATGTGGGTCAGAGTCCACATCAGCGCACATCGGCCACCAGAGCCTCGCTGATCCTGCCCCTTTGGATCTGCCTGGACCGCTCCCACATGCTCATGACACCCAATCACAAAAATCCAGTCATCCCCAGGGTCCTACAGTCCTTTTACAAGGAAAAGGAACTTTGCAAACTCTACCAAAAGCAAAGGAAATGTTTAAACTGGAGCCCGGCGGGGTGGGGCGGGGTGGGATTTAGGAGTAGATGCAGTGTCCGGCGTAATTTATAAGAACCCCTAAAATTGGCATGGTTGGGAAAATGGACTGCTGATTGTAACCCATCGTTCAAGAGGTTCTAATAAGGCCCAGGGTGTCCCCCATTGATGCGAGTGGCCAGCAAGCTCAGCTGCTAAGTGAAGGGCTGGAGGCTCAAGCCCAACCCGAAGTGCCTTAGAAGAAAGGGTGGTGACCTTGGGGAAGCACGGGCCCCTAAGCCTTAGGGACCTACTTTGTGTCCCTAAACATAGTGACAGTCCTGGTACATGCCTTGTGGCAGCGATGCCTTTGTGAGACACGGGGCTCAGCAAAGTTACTCCATCTCATGAAGGCAATTCCTGCAAATCCCATACGGGACCCCCGTTAAAGAAGGAGGGGGCGGGAGGGGGAATCAAGGACAGTGGTCTTCACACAAAAAGAAGAAAACTCGGTTCTGGGGAGGCCAAGGAAGGGGGTCAGGAGAAAGATGGGGCTTTCTGCTCCCATAAAGAGTTACAGCCTCAGAAATGCACAGAGGCAGCCCACCCGGTCCCAGAGGGTGGCCGTGAGTCAGAGCTGACCCCTTGGGAGGGGGGCGTTGAGAGGGAGGGAGGAGACTCGCAGGTGGGAGGGGAGGAAATAAACAAACAAGTACATGGAGAGACACAGATACTCACGGGGCAGCGATCCACACAGATACACACACAGGTCTCAGAAAATGGAGCATCCAAACACGAGCCAGATACCCAAACACAGGGCGTCTCGAGGCAAAAATGTGGTCTTGCTGCTCAACGGAAACCCAGCCAGCTCTGTGGACTTGCACCGAGTCACAATGCGAAGGAGACAGACCCTAAGCACCTCTGACCCGGACACCTGGGGTGCCAGGAGCTGGCGTTGACTTAAGGGCAACTGGCCCCAAGGCGACGGAAGCTAAGTTCCCGTGGGCTGTCAGGAAGAAGACTCCATGGGCAGGGTGTCAGCAGGCGTGGGACAAGCAGGCTCCGGAAAGCAAAAGTGGGGCAAGCAAGTGAGGGGGCCAAGCCCACCGAGTGTGCGGCTGGCGGTGCGGCGGGGTGTGTGTGAAGCGGGTCCCCGAGAGGGAGCCCCAGTCAGAACTCAGCTTCTCTGGGATGAAGCCACTTGACTGACCACCTCGGAGCAGGCCCCCACAGCAGAGGGGCCCCTCCTTCCTTTCTACAAAATTCCCAAGACCCTCCCGGTGCCCTGCCTTGCCCTGCCTTGTGACAAGAATCCCAGGACAGAGAAAAATGGCACATGGCACCCTTGTGGCACCCTTGTCGGGCAACGGGGAGCTCAGCAACGGTCATGTCGTGGGGACAGTCCCAAACAAGTCTGTCCTCGGCACCTGGCAGCGTCCAGTCCTTCTCTACCTGCCTTCTCCGTCGTGTCCTGCAAGGGCAGACTTTTCAAGGCAGCGTCTGGGAGTGCAGGGACCTGCAGGGGGAGGGTTCTTTGTGCAGGTGGACTTGGGACAACATAAAAGTCAAGGGGTGGTGACAAAGGAGGAATCTAGCCCTGGGTGTGGTTTTTAGTTCAGGGGGTTTTTTGTTTGCTTTTGTTTTTTAAGGGTCCCCGCCCCACCTCTTGTGGGAGACACAATTTACATTCCGTGAAACCCTCACATTGATGTGGATCATGCTAGACCAGCAGTTCTCAACGTGGGGGTCCAGGCCTCTTTGGGGGTCGAAGGACCCTTTCACAGGGGCCGCCTAAGTCCATCGGAAAACACATATTTCCAATGGTCTTAGGAACCGAGACACGGCTCCTCTATCCGTCTCCAGGCGGGTCTGCCCACATGCAGATACGCCCACCTCCGAGTACCCCGTGTGAAGATTGTTACCCATGCTACACCATGCTTCAAGACAAAATTTCGTTTATTTGTCATTAGAAACAAATATTTCACGATATATAATTATATAATGTTTTTGTGATTCATCACTATGCTTTAATTATGGTCAATTTGGAACAATGAAAATACATCCTGCCTATCAGGTATTTACATGATGATTCATAACAGTAGCAAAATGACAGTTATGAAGTAGCAACGAAAATAATCTTATGTTTGTGGGTCACTGCCACATGAGGAGCTGTGTTAAAGGGGTGCGGCGTGAGGAAGGTTGGGAACCACGGTGCTAGATGAAGTCTTGCTGTGCCCACACAGTTGAAGGAAGCCTGGTGGTTGGAGTGCCTGGCTGCCAGCTGAGAGGTGGGCAGTTTGAACGCACTAGCTGCTCCACAGGAGGAAGACGAGGGTGTCTATTCCCTCAGAGGGGGGTTAGGGGGTGGGGAGCCCTGTAAGGGGTGCCCCTACATCAGAATCGACTTGATGACAGCGGGCATATGGTTGGGTCTGATGACAGGCACATCTTTTCCAAGTCAACTGCAGTTTCCCGTTCACAGATCTCAGGTGTCCTGGGCTTTCTCCCCTACTGCCTCTCAGTGCCCCTGCACCAGGCTCTGGGTGAGGGAGCAGGATGGGGAGTGGGCTTGGGGAGGGAGGGGGTCCCAGGAGACCTGGTCGGAAGGCCATCATGGCACACCTGCCGTGCCGGGCAGATCTTGGGCGGGACTGCGCAGACCACCTAGGGCTGCAGAGCGCTCAGCAGGCTGGTCATGCCATCTCCAGCCCTGTTCTGATCACACAGACAGCGCTGACTGGGGCCCTGCCGTCGGCCCAGGAGGAAATGGATCTGAGCTGCGGCAGAAAGAATTTAATTTAGATGCCGGGGACGAAGTCTTGATGTCTCAGGATATTAAACTCGGGCTGAATGACGAGAGTCTGGACAGGCTATCTCCCTCCTCCAGAGAGCTCAAGAAGCAAGAGCGCTCCATGACTCTGAATGGCGGGGGCAGCAGGGGGGTTGCTTCTGGCCCAGAGGCCAGAGGGTGAATCTGGGGTCTGTGGGTAGGAGGGGGAGAAGTGGGGGCTCAGGTTTGGTGGGTTTTGTGTTCCTTACAGCTACGTGCCAGGTCAGTTAGTGCCGAGAGGTCCAAGAATGGGTTTGTCTCTGAGGGTCCCACCTTGTCTCATGCTGGGGTTCGGCCCCTTACCTGCCACGTTGGGAGTAGATGCAGTGTCCGGCGTAATTTATAGGAACCCCTAAAATTGGCATGGTTGGGAAAATGGACTGCTGATTGTAACCCATCGTTCAAGCGGGCACCGTTAAGAACGTGCAGGGTCTGGCATTTTTAGGGGAGGGAGACAGTCAAGGAGCGCCTGGGCCCTGCGGCTGACCGCCCCCTGGGTGGGCATCCTTCTGGAATTCTGTGTCTCCCACCCCCGTCACGTGCTAGCCCGTCTGCACAAGAAGGAGGCCCTTTTCAGTGCCGCATCCGCAACAAGGAGCCAGGCCTGGCACCAGGAAGCAGTGACACCTCAGGGGGCCTCCAGCCCATCCAGAAAGATGCCCTGGTGGCGCGGTGGTGAAGCACTAGACTGTATTCTAAAAGGCTGGCAGTCAGTGTCCAGCAGCGGCCACTCCACGGAAGAGAAGCCCCCTGCCCACCCCCCCAGTCTGCTCCGTGATGATGGCAGCCAGGGAGGCCCTGTGGGAAGCTCCCCTTACCCCTACCGGATCACTGTGAAAGGGGGACCAATTTGCTGGCTGTGGATTTGGGACCCACCTGGAGGAGTCCTTGGTTGGGGCCAACAGTCCAGTGCTCAGCTACTAACCAAGTGGGCAGCAGTTCAAATCTACACACACACACACACACACACAACCCGAGATGCCTCACAAGCAAGGTCTGGCAACTTGCTCAGAAGAAACACTGTGGGGTCCCTGCAGGTCGGGGTCCAGTACAGAAAGCCTGTACCAGCCTGCCCATATCCCTGAGCCCCGGTTCCTCCTCTGCGATGAAATCAGGGAGTCGTTTCTGACCACAGTCCGAGGGCAGTGTGAGTGGGACCTGTATGCTGTGTGCAGGGACCTGGCACAGGCGCTGGACGGAGGCCTGGAGGTGCGACTGCACTTGTTGGGGCAGGACATGGGTTGGTGGTCCCATCCGTGAACTCTCTGCCCACACACATCACAATGTGTCCCCTGGAATATGTCAGAGAGCAATGTGGCACAGGGGCCTCCCCAGATGCCCAGGGGGGCTGGGCTGATGGACTGGAACACGGGCTACACCGTCCACCGTGCACACTTCTAGAGAGGCCCAGGATCCTCATTCTGCCTCCTGCTTTACAAACCCTCTGGCCCCTGCGGGCCCCTGTGAGGGGTTTGGGGGTGGCTATCTGTCTGTGTTCTCCATCCGCCCTGCAAGTAGGGTTCTGCTCCCCACAGAGGGGCCTTTTGGGAATCCCAGCCACCTGGAGTCACCACTCACCAGCTCTGTGTCTGCCAAGGGAGATGCCAATTGCCAGTGGGTTTCTGGAGCTTGGAGAAGGGGCCATCCTTCTCCAGGGACCTTGGGGTCCCCATGCCCTCCTTGTAGGGACACACACACATGATGGGGCCGGGGCTCTTCCATATGCTGCTTTGATGGCTCCTTATCACATGCCACCATGAGAATGCCCCCTCATAGAAATAGCAAAAGCCTCTCTGTGCCAAGGCACAGACGAGGGAAGTATCACTCCTGACCACTCACGCCACCAGCAAAGAGATGCCTCAAACCCTACAGAGAAGCGGCTTCAATGTCTGAGGCTGATTTGCTCAGAAGGAAGGTGTGCACCGTTCAGGTGCAGGAGATGGCGTGGCACGGGCTTTCTGGGCATTATCGGAAGGGCTACGTGTGGGGCTGCTGACCACAAGGGCCGCAGTTGGAGTCCACCAGCCGCACGGAGACGGGAAAATGAGGCTTTCTCCTCCCAGAGAGCCAGCCTCAGACATCTACAGGGGACTGTTGCATCCACTCAACGGCAAGGGATGTGGAGGTTTGGTGGAACGGGAAGGAAAGTTACTCCTTCTGCGATTTGGAAGACTCCTCGTGGCTCAATGGTCAAGTGTTCAGCTGCTAACCCAAAGATCTGCAGTTCGAACCCACCAGCTGGTCAGTGGAAAAAAGATGACTGCTCCCCTCTGCCCCCAGGGGCCACTCGATAGGAAATCCCCCCTTGCCCCCCATGCCTGCACTCAGCGGCTGCACTAGGTGATCTGGTGCCTCAACACTACATTGCAGCAAATCTGGATCTTAGACCCCAAAGGGGAAACCGAGGCCCGGGGAGAAGGAGGATGCCACTTTGCCCCGTGGGAGTCTCTCTCCACGCTGCCCTGCTCCAATCACCCCTCTTTGTGCCTCAGTCTCTCACCTGTCCTTGGACCAGCCTTGGGGCCTGGTGGGGACAGATGTGGGTCAGAGTCCACATCAGCGCACATCGGCCACCAGAGCCTCGCTGATCCTGCCCCTTTGGATCTGCCTGGACCGCTCCCACATGCTCATGACACCCCATCACAAAAATCCAGTCATCCCCAGGGTCCTACAGTCCTTTTACAAGGAAAAGGAACTTTGCAAACTCTACCAAAAGCAAAGGAAATGTTTAAACTGGAGCCCGGCGGGGTGGGGCGGGGTGGGATTTAGTGGCCATCAGGAACGTAGATTCTCTCGGCCTGATAAATCAATCTCCAGCTCCTGACTGCCCAGAGAGCTTCGATCCTCTCACCACCCCCACCCGGGTTGCCCTCACACCTGGTCTGTGTCCTCGTGCCAACAGGACAGAGAAGGAGGTGACTTCCAGATGGGCTCCCCAGTGGAGACAACCCAGAGGGGGAGGAAGGAGGCTGGCGGGGCCAGGGTGCTGGGGGAGGACGGTCTGTTGGAAAATACAATGAAGATCACCCCAACATCTGCCACCCACAATCACACCACTGCTTGCGCCGCCTCTGTTTGCTTTCTGCGTGTCCCCAAGAACCCTGGACAAAAAAAGCTTAATGTCCATTAACAGACACATAAGCTGCATCAAAATACCAGCTCAGGAAGCAAGTGCACCCCATATTGTCATCAGACTGGCCCGACAAAGGACCAAAGAGAAATGGAACCAGTTACCCTGGAGCCCAGGCTGGCTCGTGGTGACCCAACATGTGTGGGGACAGAACTGTGCTCTTAGGGTCACTGGCGACTGTCCTCTGTAACCAGCCATGCAATGGGTCACAGCAGGGAGGAAAAGGGCCCTTTCCTTTGTGCCCAGAATGAGATGCCCCTCCCTCCTCCATTGCTGCAATACTTTCCTCGTTCCCACTGGCAACATGGGGGCCTCTGATGGGTCTTGGCGACCCGAGTGGAAAGGTGGGGCGGGGAAGGCCAGCCAGAGAAGAAGATAGATTTTCCCAAAGTTATTAATTCCATGGAAAGGAGGTCACCCCCGCCCCCCTCTGCTGCTCTCGTGGGCAGCGCTGAGGCCACGGATCACCCCAGACACGCTTGGCCAAAGGGAAGGAGCAACATGAAGAGCTCACTCCTTGGCTGACACACGAGGAAAGGCCGTCAGGCAGGACAGGCAGACCACCTGGGCGGACACGGGACACTCTGTTGTACACGGAGGGCAGGGGCTGGCGGTCTCGCTCCCCGAGCGAGAGTGTTTGCCCGGCCGAGGAGCTCCACTGGGTTGGCTCGGTGCATTGTGTCTGGCACACGAGGCTTCCAGAAGCGTCATCCCTTTTGAAATGTGATTGGCAAGAGTGAACAGTGACGGACACCTGGTCTTAGGTCCTTTGGAAAGCTTGGACACAGGGTGGATGACAAGGGAGGTCACCTCAGAGATGGGAGGTCACTGTCAGGGCTGCCCGGCATGGCACTTGGGTCCCTGACCCCAGGTGGGTGTCAGACATCATCAAGACCTGTCTCTCCCAGGTTACTGTGCGCCTTTGGGAGCCCGTTCTCGACTTTACTGGAGGGATTGCTGGGCACTCCACCTGACCCCCAGTCCCAGACCAGGCCATGCTGTCAACTCCATCCAATCTCACACACGCCCCATGGGACAGAGGCTTGCTGAACTGCCATCTTTCTGAGGGACTAGTCCTGGTGGCACAGCAGGTTAGGCGTTGGGTTGTTCGCTGACAGGGGTGTGGCAGACGGCTCCTATAGAGGGAGCAATCCCACTCTGTTCTGCAGAGTGGCCGAGCACGCGTCAGCATCAGCCGGATGGCCGCGGGAGATTTGGTCATCTTTATGGAAGCCCATCAACAGGCTTTTCTCCTCTGGAGCTACTGGATGGGTTTGAACCTTGGCCTTTTCAGTTCACTACTAGGTGCTTAACCACTGTGTAAACAAGGACTCTATACAACAGGCAAGGGACCCTTCAGAAGCCCTTGTGCATTGACACATCCTCTCACCTATCCACCCATCTGCCCATCATCCATCCATCCACCCACCCATCTATACATACATACATACATACATACATACATACATACAATCTATCCATCCAGCTACCCATCCATCCATCCATCCATCCATCCATCCACTCATCTGCCCATCATCCATCCATCCACCCACCCATCTATACATACATACATACATACACCTATCCATCCAGCTACCCATCCATCCATCCATCCACCCATCTGCCCATCATCCATCCATCCATCCACCCATCTATCCATCCATTCATCCATCCATCTATCCATCCATCCAGTTATCCATCCATCCAATTATCCATCCATCCATCATCCAATAAGCATTTTTCAATCGTTTTATGGGGGCTCTTACAGCTCTTATAACATCAATTGTATCCGGCACATGTGTACCTATGTTGCCATCATCATTTTCTAAACATTTACTTTCTATTTGAGCCCTTGGTATCAGCTCATCTTTTTTCCTCTCCCTCCCCCACCCTCGTGACCTTTTGATAAATGATAAGTTATTATTATTTTCATATCTTACGCTGACCACTGTCTCCCTTCACCCACGTTTCTGTTGTTCATCCCTCTGGAGGTGGGGGGGTCATGTGTTGATCATTGTGCTTCCTCCTCTCTTCTCTTCCCCCCACCTTTCCCCTCCCCTCCTGGTATTGCTACTCCCATTTCTGTTCCTGAGGAGTTGATCTGACCTGGATTCTGCGTGTCGTGAGCTCTTTTCTGTACCAGTGTGCATACTCCGGTCTAGCTAGAACTGAAAGGCAGGACTGGGGTCATGATAGTGGGGGGTGAGGAAGCCTCAAAGAACCAGAGGAATATTGCGTGTTCCATCGGTGCTATACTGCACCCTGATTCACTCATCCTTTCCTCGTGGCCCTTCTTTGAGGTGATGTCCTATTGTCTGCAGATGGGTTTTGGGTCTCTGCTCCAACCCACCTCATTCTCAACAATATGTTTTGGTTCTGTTTTATTCTGGGTCTTCTGGTGCCTGTGACCCACTAAGCATTTACTGACTCCCGAACCAACCAAACTTAGTGCTATCAAGTCACTTCCAAGTCATGACAACACATGTCGGTCATGGTTCCCTGTGCGTGGACTCGGGCCCCTGCAGGCCAAGCCGACGCCGCTCACTGAGCGCCCTGCGTGGGTCAGGCAGCCCTGGTTCCTGCCCCCTCTTACTCGGAGGCTTCTGTCTCCTCCGCTGCAGCTGCCTCTTGCCCTCTTCAGTATAGGCCCAAGTCTCTCACTCCTTCAAAACCTAAACACCCCTGCTCCTAGAGGTGTCCCCACCACCTGGCACTTGACAGCCCTCTCCCGTGAAGATGTCTCCTCACCTAGACCGTCAGGGTCCTTAAGGGAAGGAGCTTCTTGAACACATCTCCTGTTGAATAGCACCTGGCACACTTGAAGGATGCCCAAGATGCTCAAAAAGGGCAGCTTGGATGCCCCCGGGGCCCACAACCCTGGGCTCTTCGTTCATTCATCAAGTAGAGATGCTCA
>NW_022111314.1:3337077-3338776 GCF_000313985.2 Echinops telfairi | reverse complement strand
GTGTCCAGAGGGCAAGGACCCTGGCCCTTGAGTCGTGGAGAACAGCTTGGGGAGGAAGGGCGTGGCACGTCCAAGATGTTGCCTGCCCATCATGGGGTTCATGCTCTGGTCCCTGCCCTGCAGACCCCTTGTAGTGACTGCTGACCACAGTCCCCTCTAGGTTCCAGTCATCAGGATGTCTCCTGTGAGAATGTGGGGCTCCAGGAACAGCCACGCCCTGAGATCAGCGCTGCATCTCCTGGTAATAGCACCTACGGCAAGCAGCCTTCAAAGCAGGCCCTTGCCCAAAGACCGGAGGCCCATCTTTTAGGGACCCCACCTCCATCTCAGCGCCAAGCCAAGCTCATTGCTCTTTGGCTTAATACCCTGGCACTTGTGAAAACGGCAACCGCCCTCCTTGCTGGCCCTGATGAAGCTTGGTCTATGATGCCTTCCCTCACACGCAGGTCTCTCGGTTTCTTCTCGGTCCACATTCAGTAGTGCAAACCCACACCATCTGCCTAGACCCACGGAGGCTCTCAGTCACGGGAGTGTTGGCTTTAACTGGCTGCATGAGCTCTCACAGCAGGTGATGGAAACAGAGACCATGAGTAAACACTGCTCAGTGCCCCCCACCCCAAACATGCACACACAAACACACGCCTGCAAGTGTACCAGTGCACAGGCACATGTGAAGCTCCTTAGCTCCAAAAAAGGAGTTAGAGGTCATCTCTGGGACATTTGTCACATGAGTCTGTTGACGGCAACAGCATGTTGTACGATGGCTTAAAACACAGCAATGCCTTGACGGACTGGCAGCAAGCCCATTCTGACCCTAACAACCTGCAGGACAGCGTAGAACTCTGCTCCTGACGGTTTGAGGTGCAAACCTTGTCTCAGTTGGTGGGTTTGAACTGGCCACCTCGTGGTTAGCAGCCCGGTGTCTCCAGGGTTCCTTAACCAATGGCAGGGCAGCACAAAAAAGCACTGATTGGACATCCATGCTGTGTCTAGTACTGGGCAGAGAGGGGACGCCGGCAGGGATACCCAGTCATCCACAGAGATGCTTCCATCCTGGGGTCTGTCCGTCTCCACTGATGGACAGCACCTTGCTCGTTCTCTCTGCCTCTCTCTATCGCTCTCACACACACCCAATTTCTCAAGGTATTGTAGTTGTGTGTGTGTATCCAGGTAGAACATGTTTCTCCCCTCCCCACTATTTAGATGTAGAACACACACACACACACAGAGGAAGTGCTGTGGTCGAGGGCTGCCGGCAGTCTGGGGAGGGGAGCTGTGTACGTGGGTCCGCAGAGGAGAGTGCTTCTGTGTGAGTTTCCACATCCCTGCTCTGCTGGCAGAAAGGCTAGAGCTGCGTCTTTGTCAGGAAGACTAGCCCCCTGCTGCCACAGGCACCAGCCCCCACACCGACTTAGACGGACCTCTCTGCCAGCCGGGCACCTCTCCCCACGAATGGGCTCCATCTCTTTTGCAAAGTGTCCCTCATGGGGGTGTAAAGGCATCTATGTCTTCAGTGCGCAGGCGACTGCACCAGCCTCAATTAAAAATCCGTGCACACACTCTGTCTCAAAGATCCTTCTAGAAAGAGCCCTGTCACCGGCAGACCAGAGCCTTTCTTGGCAGAGCACCTTTACCCACTACCACGGAGTGCCTTCTGGCTTAGAGCAACCCTGGAAGACAGGACAGAGTGGGGGGGGGG
>NW_022111314.1:3333745-3334902 GCF_000313985.2 Echinops telfairi | reverse complement strand
AGAAATACCTCGTGCTCTCACTAAGGCCAGGGCCCCTGAAAAATCAACACTCCAGTTCCCGCCTCACAGAGACGGCAGTGTGTGCGTGCAGACAGAGCAGGTTCTGTTTCCCGACACTTTCCCCAAGGGCTTCGGCCCTGGGAAATAAAAGCACACATCACACCAAAGGGAAGCTCATCCTCACTTCTTCTCCACACTCAGAAGTGTGTGTGTGTGTGTGTGTGTGTGTGTGTGTCCGTTGTGCAGGGAAACAAACAGAGCCCAAGGACAACCTCTGGTGACCGGCCGGAATCTCCCTGCAGATGCGGGGACGTGCCCGCTGCATTAGAAGCAGGAAAAATAAAAGTTGAACTTCAGCACACACACTCCCTCACGTACATCCATCCACACTCTTCCACACATCATGCCAGCTCACATGCATGCACGCTCCTCCCTCACACGCACGTCCTCCGACAGACTGAAACAACACGCTCTCCTCAAGCATTTCCCACAACACGGTCTGCGTGTCTCCAGAGGGAAAATGCTGGTCCTCCCTCTCCAAAGGCTCCCACTGCAGTCTTCTGGCACAAGAAGGAGACGACCCCTTAATAAAAGCGCACTCAAGAGAAACACACCCGTTCTCACTCTTTGCACACTGAGAAAAGTGTGTGTGTGTCCGTCCGTCTATCTGTGCAGGGGCCAGGGAGAGAAATCTGGCTCCAGGCTTTTCCCCTGCAAACTAAGGATTGTCTTTTGCCAGATGTGGGGGGAAAGGGTCCCTCCACTGTGCACACATACGTGCATGGCTCTCCAAATAGCAACATCTCCCCCCACTAGATGTTCAAGTGTGCACCACCTGCATGCCGAGGGCTCTGTTTCTCGTCTCGGACAAAAGTACCCGTGCATGTGTGCTCGGGCATTCTTGCCCTCCAAAGGGATCCTTCTGAAGGGCTGTCCCCAGGCAGATGTTGAAAGCATATAATCAAATCACTCACACACACACACACACACACACACACACACACACACCAGACAAGGTCTGCGTGTGAACCTGGGGCAACAGCAAGACATCGGTCTGTTTCTCTAGTTCCCTTCCTACAGGTGCATTTCTCAAACACACACACTCACACGCTCACAATTACCCTGCCACCTAAATGTTTTACCACCTAAAACACTCC
>NW_022111314.1:3331017-3332108 GCF_000313985.2 Echinops telfairi | reverse complement strand
ACACACACACACGGGAAAAAGGGATTTGTGTGTGAAGGAGGAGGGGTCATGAGCAGAAAATTTTCTGTGTGGGGTTTTTCCCGTGATAGCAGAAAACTACATCTGCTCTTTTACCAGAAAGAAATAAAAAATACATCCAACACACACTCAGGAAGAAGGGACTTGGGGGCCTGTCATAGCAGGAAAATGTCTCTCTGTGTTGAGTTGTTCCCTTGACAGCAGGAAAATACATATGTCTTTTTACCAGAAATAAAAAATTATACACTCCAACAAGCACACACACACACTCAGGAAGAAGGGAATGGGGGGGGGGTCATAGCAGACAAAATCTCTGTATGGAGGTTTTCCCAAGGCAGCAGAAAAATGTCTGTTCTTTTATCAGAAAAATAAAAACACACCCAACACACACACACTCAGGAAAAAGGGAATTGAGGGGGGGGGCTCATAGCCGACAAAATTTCTGCATGGAGTTGTCCCCTCGATATCAGGGTGCAAAATGTGTTCTTTTGTCAGAAAGAAAAAGCAATACATCGAAAACACACACACATCCACGTGCACGCGTGGAGGCAGACGTGTCTTTTGTCTGTATTTGCACTACACACACACACAACAAGACAAACAAAAAAAGCCACAAGCAAACAGCCATTCTCTCTCTCAAGTTGCAGACAATGCTTGTCTCTAGGCAGCAAAGTACCAGGCCCTTTCCAGCGGAAAAGGCACTTTCTAGAATGACGGAGCAGAAACCCACAGCCCCCGTGAAGACCATGCCCGGTACAGCCTGGGCTGCGCGCGCACGCGAGTGTGTGTGTGTGTGTGTGTACAACTTATTCCTCTTTTGCCGAGGGCTGAAAAAGGAGTCTCCCCCAGCAGACAAGAGGCTGTGTCACACTCAGACACGAGCACACCCCCAGGCAGCGCGTGCCCACTTTCTTGCTTCAGGCGGCTCAGGCACCAGCGTGATCTCTGGGCAGACACCGAAAGGCCCCGCGGCAGCGTCCCTCGCTGGGCACACCCACTGCCCCCTCCCCAAGAAAGCACACCGAGAACTAACACACGCCCGGGAGACCAGGAGAACACTTGGGGGGTGGGCA
>NW_022111314.1:3317287-3329158 GCF_000313985.2 Echinops telfairi | reverse complement strand
GCCTGCTGTGCTCCCAGCGCCCAGGAGTGTTTTGAAAGCTTCCAGAAACTGTGCATGGCCAGGGGCCTCCGCCCAGCACTGAGTGGCTGAGTATGGTGAAGGAGGACCTCTGGTGGTGAAATTAAAAAGCTAACCAGGTTGGTGGTTCAAACCCACCAGCGCTACAAAACTGTGGCAGTGTCCCTCTGTCAAGATGTGCTTGTTCTCAAACTCCCTGCCACCCAATGCATTCCAACTTCCAGCAACCCTATAGCACCTGCCTCTGAGCGTTGCCAAGACTTCAACTCTTCACAGGAGTAGAAAGTCTAATCGGTCTCCCAAGGAGGGGGATGCTGGTTTCGAACCACCAAGCACATATTAACAGCCCACTGCATAACCACTATAGGACCAGGCCTCCTCATCAGGTACTGCCCAGTCATTAGCAACCCCTGGCAGCCCTGTGCATCGCAGGACAGCACTGCCAAGCTCTATGTCATCCTCACCACGGTTACTGTGTTTGAGCTCGTTCCTGCAGCCTGTGTGTCAACCCATCTCAGGGGGGGTGTCTTGTTCTGCTTTTCCAAGTATAATGCCCTTCTCCTGGAGACCGGACCATCATGAGAGCGAGAGTGTGCTGGTGGGGGTGGAGGAGGTGGAGGTGAAGGGGATGGTGATGGTGGTGGGGTGGTATTCAGCAAATTAGAACCCTTCCCTCAGCCTGGCCACCACCCAGCAGAGAGAAGGCCCAAATGGCCAAGCAAGGGGAAAATCTCATGGGCATTTGCCCTGGATTCCCACCCAAGAATGCTGCCCCTGGGGGCATTCCCATTGTCCTAAGATGAGATGCACACTGATGCCAGGCGTGCCAGCTGGGGCTGGCGAGTCAGATGATTCATGTCCAGTGCATACCAGCTGAGACGCCCCCCGGCCGAGGGCCATCCCTTAAAATGCGCCCCTATCTCCTCCCCAGGGGGATTAGCTCAGCCATGTAGACAGAGCTATAAAACATGTCACCTGGTGGGAGCCTCACCAGGTCACTAATGGACCTGGGAGGCGCTGGGTCCACCAGGGCGTCTCAATCACCATGAAAACGTGGCCAAACTCCCAACTTCTCCATCCACCCACGGCCCCAGAGCTGACCCCCACGATTGGGCTGGTGCAGCTCCGGAATACTTCTCCCTCACCGCCCGCTGCGGAGCGGGCCACAGACGCGTTTCTGTGATGGACGTTTGTGAAAGGACTACTATCTCTGAGGGTCTGTGCTGGGGTGTAGTGTGAGCAAAAGCAAGTCTCGTTTCTCTTAAGAAGTGGGGAGGGGTCACGAAGTCAGTGAACGCCTACGTGAAAGAGCTTGCTTCGATGATGAAGTTTACGGATGGAACCGAAGTAGATGGAGAGCAGTCTGGGCACTCCTGCAGGAGGATGGGGGCAGGGAGGGCTTCGTAGAGGATGAGCAGGAGCACCCCTACCCACCCATGTGCAGAGCTGACTGGTGGCCAGGATCAGCCCAGCAGAGAGAAGAGGGGAAGCGTGGATGTTGGCTGTCTGTCAGAGGGATGGGATGAAGGCCATGGTGGCAGGTGTGCGTGGGGAGATGAGCGATCAGGGAAGCCAAGCTGACATGACAGCCCATGCTGGTGTGGAGACATGGGAGCGGGTTGGGGTTTTCATCTAAGTCAACGGTTCTCAACCTGTGGGTCGCAACCCCTTTGGGGTCGAATGACCCTTTCGCAAGGGTCGTCCAATTCACAGCAGTAGCAAAATGACAGTGATGAAGTAGCAATGAAAATAATTTTATGGTTGGGGGATCACCACCACATGAGGAACTGCATTAAAGGGTCACGGCATTAGGAAGGTTGAGAACCACTGGACAAAGTGCAAGGTGGATCTCCTGAAGTGATGGAAGAGTCTAGCTGGTGGTTAGGAAGTCCCCGGAGCATGCCAAGAGCTGGTGCCCAGACGAGGGTACAGGATGCATCTGCTGAGGACCAGAATGAAGACAGTGGTTGGCAATGTTGGAGATGGGGAGATGTGGTCAGACCTGGCGACAGAGATGGGATTTATAATGGACACATGCTGTCCCTACTGTTCACATGTACACACGGACGTGGTGAGCAAGGAGACATGGTCTGGCTGGAATTCCACTTTTTAATTTTCACAGAACCTTGAGCTGTTGTTGTCTTTGGGCCCCATCTTGTCTCCTGATGCCCTAACATGACCGAGTTTCTTGTCGATCCACGTCTTGTTCTCATGAATGAGGATCTTCTGTCAGGGCTATCCTGCTTCCTCCCCCCTTTCCTTACCTTCCAGGTGGGGCTGTACCCCCAGCAGCTTTCTAAACTGTTCCTGAGATGTTGGCTTTCCCAACAGTTCACGGTGAATGAGGGGTCAGTTTGGCTGGACTACGGTGCCCAAAGTTCTGGTCATACACTCGCCTCAATGCAGCTGTGAAATCGCTCCAGGTGATTCCATCGGTTGGTCTACATAAAGCAGATAACCCCCAATAATGCAGGTGGGTCTCATCCAACCGCTGGAAGGCCTTCAGAGGAAAAGGGGAGGGCTCTGAAAGGAACATTACGCCTCTAGACTGTAGGCAGAAATCTCGCCAGAACTCCCCCTGCCCATCATCTGGCCTGTGGGTTTGAGGCCACGGGAGCCTGCACCCTGGCCCCTGACCAAGGGATTTTGGACTCGTCAGTGCCCACAGCCATGTGAACTAATTCCTTAGCGCAAAGCCCTATTGTCTTCATGTGCATCTCACCAGTCCTCTGGAGAACCCTGAGGAAGATGAGGTGTACCCCCAATGCCCAGTACATAGATGCCACCCAACGGGGCATGTCACAGATAGCTGTTGGATGACTGTGGGCCTGGACAGCTGACCAGATGGCCTTCCCTGGCCATTGTTCTCCCACAGTGGGGTTGGTTCACAAAGATCTCTTGCGATCCTCTGAGGGTGGGGTCGAACCCTGGGAACCTGTTTCCTTGCAGGCGTGGCTGCTGTTTCCCCAACACTCTGGCACGTTGACTTAAAGATCCTCCGGTCCCTGGGGCCGAACGCCGATGGGGATGAGCTGGACGACCTCCATGGTACAGAGTTGGCTACAAATTTGAAATAGAATATTTAAACAGCCTGTCTCACGATGCTTACTACAATAGACTGAGGCCTGCTCTGTAATAGTCATCGATACAAACCGGCTCATTCCCAAATCTCCACCCTCCAGAGGTCACCGGCAGGAGCGGCGGCCGTGAAGCCCACGCCAACCCCAGCATTTCCTGCATGGCCCCGCCGAATGATTGTTCGCACTCCGCTGCACTCGAGAACCACTTTCCAGGTGGGACGGCCTCCATTTCCCATCAATCCTACCCTGTTTATGTTTAGAAGGCCCAGCTCCGTACTGATCTGCAAACAAGAAGGCTCTGTGCCTTGGCTGGACTTTGCTGGAACTCCCCAAGAGGAAGCTGGGCCGCTTTGCGGTGGAATGCAAACAGAAGGAGAAACTGTGGGAACACCGATGTCCTTGCTATAAACTCTTTCCTCCTCCTGCGACGTGCGCGCCCTCGTCCTGTGTTCTCATCAGCCACATTTACAGGCAGGAAAGGCATGTCAACCCTTCCCACTTTCATATGAATTTGAGGCACTTTGTCCCAGTTCGCTAGGATGAACTCATGTTAGCTCTGAGAAACGAGAGCCCCGTTTCCCCACCGCCTCACCCTGGTTGTGCGATAAACCAGAGAAGGAGAGGCGGGTCTGTGGTGGCTAAGCTTGAAGGTGACTTTTGAGACAAAGCATGCTCAGACTGTGCCGCTAAAAGACCCCCAAGAACTCGTAACACACACACACACACACTCTCCCCCTTTAATGTTATTTTTTGTGATTTTTTAGAGTTGTGAAATAGGTGGAGGAGGCTTACACTGCGTACAACCCCCTCTGCATTCAACCACTCAACCCCCTCACTAACGCACACCCCCCAGTATGCTACCTTACACATGCCCCTAATCTTTCCTCTCCCTCTCGGGGCCCTCCCTCCAAAGTCAGCACTCTGCTGCTTCCTCGGCCCTCCATTACCCTCCCCGCCTCGGGAAACCTCCACAGTCTGTTCCCTGTGGCCTGGGGGTCTCTGGCGATCTTTGATAAACTCGCACATGTGAACGGGGTCTGGACAACCATCCGGTGGCGATTGGGGGTTAGTCTTCATGGACTGTACTCCCCTGCGGGAGAGCAAGATCTGCTTTGGAAACAGAAGTCTTCCCTCTGAGCCTCGGCATGCCCTTTCACAAGCCATTGGACCTCAGTTGAGTTCTAGACCCACGGAGGGACGGCCAGAGCCCCGGGGTCCGTCTTTGAAGTCTCTGAGGATGCCGCTGAGAGTACTGAAAGGGGGCAGGCCACATGTCCAGCTGTGCCTTCAGGAGCGTTTACTTCTCGCTGGCTGCCATTGGGTTTTGCCGTACCCATTCTTTAATTCAGAAAGCACATTAAGCCTCTTCCCCCTGCTCCCTCCCTCCACTGATAGTGCTCCTTTGCTCCTCAGCGTTTCTTACTAGGGCAAGTTCTCGTCCCCAAACCTGGGTGTGTGCCTCTTCACCACCCACAATAAGCCTGAGCGTCCCAGGCCGGGTGTTCAAGGAGTGGCTTTCATCTCGGACATGTTGGTGCAGGGAGCCACCTAGAAAAGAGGGATTTACCCGGACCCCTGGCTGCTCTCTGGTGAGGGCACAGAGCTGTCTGGATGGAGGGCATCGTGGTGCCCAGCGGCTGTTGGAGCTGAAATATAGTGACAGGAGGTGCCTAGCGGCTTTGCGGATTGGAAAACTTCTCTCCAGCTTCACCTTTCAAAAGTGGCGTGAAATATTCTTTGGTGAGCCTTGTTTTCTGTTTCGGCAGGTCCATCCCTCTGCTGTCAATAAGAACGGAGCCCACAAAGGTCACCATTTTTCACTGTCCAGCAGAAAGGATGAGGGGGCCACAGTGAGAGAGTGACGCAGACTGCAGATAGGGAGAGGGGCTGGGCTGCTCCCCTCTTTTCTCCCTGCATTTCCAGGACCCCGCCACTGGGCTGCCTCTCTGGACAAGGGAGAGGCCTGCAGACCATCAGTGTCTCTGTGGTCCCAGGAAGCTCCTTTTGGGCAGGACAAGGGGGCGGATGGAAAAGGAAGTGGACCTCGGTTCAGCCAGCCACTGGTTTCCTGTTTTCTGGATTTCTGAACACACGGTCGTGACTCAGACTTACAGCATGTTTATGCCCATGCTTCATAAAGACTTTCAAAATGGCGGGCACTTGGCCCCACGGTGCGTGCCCACAACAAATTGGACGCAAAGACTCAGACCTTTGGACTCCCAAGCTCATTACAGCACTGTTCATGATAATAAATCAAGTGCCCGCCAGCAGAGGAACAGGCAAGCAAACTGTGGTCTCTCCATCCAATAGTGCATCAGTCCTCCACTAAGACAACATATGTGGCAGTCTCCGACATGGATGGGCCTTGTGTGACATAAGCCAAACACCGAGAAGCTCACCGCCATGGAGTCAGGCGGACCCACAACTACCCCTGTGGGTTTCTGAGACTCACTATTGATGGAAGTGGAAAGCCCAGTGTTTCTCCCGTGGAGCTGCTGCTGGTTTTGAACTAGCAACCATGTGGATTGCAGCCCGACACTTAACCACGACACCACCAGGCCCCCTAGAGTGGATGCATTCTCTTCTGCCTTCTGTTGGGTCAGACTCACTGGAGGGAGCTTATTCTAGTGAGCAGGAGACAATGCCCCAGCCCATCAGCTTCATTAAACTCTGGCCTGTGGTTCCTACATCAAGGGCAGAGACAGCGGGCTGAAGACTTTGAGACGGCCCTCACAGGGAAGAAGACCGGAGCTCGGAGCAGCGCCATCCACGGAGGCGCTGCCCTCTCCCCTTGTGGAAGGGGAACGATGCATGAGGAGGAAAGGACACTGGTGGGTTCCGGTACCCCTAGTGCTGTCTCTGTGAAGCACGCACTCCTGGGACCCCCGGCATGCCTGGGGACTGCGGCACCCCTGGGTTCTCAGCGGCTGGTTTTGTTCAGAAACCGATTGTCAATGCTCCTGTGAGTTCCTGGGGTCCAATCACAACTGCTGACCACCGTGTGTGTGTGTGTGTGTGTGTGTGTGTGTGTGTGTGTGTGTCTGCCAGACCACTGACTTCGGGAAGCAGTTCACCAGTGACCTGTCTTGGGGAGGGCGTCTGCTTTCCACAGGGGAGGGTTCTCCCACAGTTGAGCTAGAGCCCCTGATTACATCGGGCTCAGCTCCGCGCCTGCGTCCTAGCCATCTTCATGAGACTACGAGTGGACTCGGGACGTGGGAGACTGGGAGCAGGGTCTGGAGTGAAAACAACAGGTGGCCGTAGGAGAGGGTCAAGAGCCTCCGTGATCTGGGGGAAATGGGCGAGATAACTCATGTTGGCTCAGCAAACACATGGGCCGTGGGGAGCTGAGTGACGTGTGTTTACATCCACCACGATGTGTGAGCTCAGTGGTCTCAGCAGGCTGGCAGAGATAAGCAGGTGGGGGCCCCCATTAGCAACACCCCCATCTCCCTGACTGTCCATCGATTAGTCCCGCTTCATTTATTCCCGTTGGAAGGACGAGGGGGAGCGGGTTCCTCGTGACTGAGTGCCCCTGTTTGTGAAGAGCTCATGTGCACATCCGCTACCCGGATCAGGGCCCTCGCCGGCCCCCAGTCCCTCACCCGGGGTCTCAGCTGGCGCTCTGGGTATCTGCCACCATGCATGCGGGAGCCTGGCCACCTGGCTTACCTCCTTATGGGTCCAAATGGGCAGTGCCAACCCGAACACCTTCTGCCCCGGGCCACTGATGGCAGTGCCCACAATGTAACAGGACTCCTCCCGCCTCCTCCTCATTTTCAGGTCTCCATTCCTCCTTCCCGCCTTCCAAGCTTTGTCCCTGGGGCCACGGCTGCTTTTCCTTGCTGTCTCCGATGGTTGGTTATTGGAAGGCCTGCAGACCTCCCTGCTGCCCCTGTTCATCTGAGATAAACCCTAGGGCTTGGCTGAAAGCCGGGCCAAGGGGTGAGTTCATGCCTAAGACCAAAGGTGACGAAGGGCCATCATCTCCAAAGATTCCACCAGTGAGCCTCCCCCCTCTCTTCTTTTAATACTCTTGAGTTCTGTTCCCCATTTTCCGCCCACCCAACCCAGGGCCTTCTACTGTGACCCCGTTGAAGGCAGTGTGGTCGTGGTAGCTGAGCAAGCTGGCATCACCGAGTTCCCCTCACTTTCTCTGAGCGTCTCCAGGGCTGGTTTGCTCAAGCCGGGCCTTCTGACCAACATCCCCTTCATCTGAAAACTCTGCAGTCGCCCATCTGAAAACTCTGCAGTCGCCCGTCCAGCATCAGGGCGACTCCCGAGTCTCCATGGAGAGGCAGGCTGTGGTCGTACACACGATGGATAGGCCACTGGGACTAGAACTCAGGTCTCCTGCGTGCAACCTGAGACTTCTACCCCTGCACCATGGCTGCCTCACCACAGAGAAACGTCTGTCCCCCGAGATTGGGGTCAAGAACCCTGATGTCCAGGGATGGCGATGTAAGTCCATTTCACAGCCATGGGAACTGGCCCAGAAGGAGGGCACAAGGCTCCTTAGGACCCTGCTGCCCCCCCCCCCCCAATTATTCCCTGGGAGCAAGGACAGCTCAGCCAGCCACACCTCTGGTTCCCAGTATGAGCTGGATATCACCCTAGGATTGTCTGCTTCAAGTACCCCCTTCCAGGAAGGCTGGTGCTGGGACCCCTGACTAGGTGGGAGCTTCCCAGAGGCTCTGTCAGAGGTCCCTGCAGTTAGCAAAAGTGACACCCAAGCTGGTGCCAAAGTCAAGGGGGCTTTCTGTTGCCCGCCCTTCCTGGATCAGGAAGGGTGGAGAGAGCATTTTCACATCGTTTCTCGTGGGCCAACCCAAGGAGTCTCAATAATATACATTTTTGAACAGCGGCTTTCTCCCCTGCCCCTCGCCCCCACTTCCCCCTCCTCTCCTCATCTTCCCAGCCTGGCCTTTGGCCAGTGGCTCAGGATACTGGAGCCACTGTTATCTTTCCTTGAAGAAGAGAGAGTGACAGGCAGGGCCCAGGCACGAGGGAGGGTATGGGGTGAGGCTTCCTGCTGGGCTACCCAGGGCGCTGCAGGCTTGCTACGTGTGGACGTCTGTTTTCTGAACCTCCATCCGCTAAGTTGGACGGTGACCCGCCTGCTAACCACCTTGCATGAAGTGGACCGGACAGCTGGGCTCTGCTCCATGCATTTCCTCTCTGCCTGGAGCCAGCCTCCCCAAAGGGCCTCGCTGATAAACACGCCCGCTACAACTGCCACCACCACCACCCCCCAGCCCCTCTCCTTCCAGCTCCCGGGCCCCAGAGCTCGGTCAGGAGGCCTGGGGTTTTACTTCCTAATTAGCACTCGGAATCGCAGTGACAAGCTGAGGCCAGGACTCTTGTCCGGCAGAATTGTTCTGGTTTCCTGAGCTGTCTGGAGACCCATCCTTCTCACAGAGAAGCGGGGGCTGAAGACCTCCCTCCCCAGTGCGTGGAAAATTCTAGAGGGGAGGCTTTGTCGTCCTCTCTTTCTTCCTGGCATTTTTTGCTAGACCCCAGTCCCAAAGCCCAGGTCTTGGGCACTCAAAAACAAGGCCAGGTTCGAATTTTCCCCACACTGCTGCTGGGGCCCGCAGCGTGAGAAAGCACACTAGTGCCATCTTGAGCTGTGTTAGGGAAGGCCCGGAAGTTTCCAGAAACTGCTGTTTACAAGGGCTGCAGACCCCAAGCAGCAACCTGTTCTCTGTCTCCAGGTTTCCAGCCCCTTGGCAGCTGGCCCCCTGGGAATTCCCAGTGACCCTGTTGACCCCACATCAAATGGGAACGGGACGCACAGAAGTCTGCTGAAGGAGTCTTTGAGCCTTGCCAGCTGCCTTCTAGATTTCTACAGCCTACAGGGGGCTGGGGACAGGACTCCCGCCAGCAGAGGAGGGGTCCAAGCTGTGGGGGAAGGCAAAATGAACTGCGGGGTCACCCCACGACCCCAGCCTCTGTGGACCCTCCAGGTGCCTTTCAGTGACAAGGAGGTCATTGAGAGCTGGCTGGGCAGGAGTCGGAGTTGGCCTGAGACAGCGCCGTCCCAGGCACCGGCCACACAGGGGCCTCTTGTTTACAAAAGTGGTCTCCGCTCACCTCTGTTTTCCTTCCAGCTAATCAGCCCCCCACACTCCCTGCCAAAGGGCCAGCTGGGACCTCTCAAACCTCTAGTGGGCTCACTTGACAGCCCTGGCCGCCCCCAGGAGCCTGGGGGCCGGGGGCCAGCAGGTCCCACATGGTCTCCTTGGACACACGGGGAGGGAAGAGTTGTGGATGGTGTGTCTGTGCCAGCCTCCCAGCCCCAGGCCCCCAGCTCATGCCCAGCTGTGGGTGCCTCCTCCCAGGGAACCCCCAGCCCATCTATGGCTGGTATTGCCATCCACCTCCACTCTGATGACAGCAGGATATTCAGAAGGTGGGCGTGGGTGTTAGTGTGCCCCTCTACTAACAGGAGGTCGGAGGTTCTGGCCTGGTGATCTACTTCCCAACAATCAGTCCCTGGAAATGCCATGGCTGCAAAGTGAGTCCTCAGCCAAGGGCAGCAGTGGCCCCAAACCAAGGTCAGAAGGCAGGAAGGGGCAGGGGAGGAGGAGGATGGGAGCCCAGGAGCCCAGGGAGGGCAGGGGATAGGGCTGTTACATCAGGCGGAGGGGTCCGTGTGCATGTGTGTGTGTGCGCGCGCGCGCGCGCGCGTGCACGCAGGTGGTATTGCAAAGCCAAGCGTATACACGTTGCTGAATGGAAACGAGTTTGTTCTGCAAACTCACTGATGTACCAAGGGGTTGCCCCGAGCCAGAAAGGACTCAGTAGTAGCTGTCCCTGAGAGGTGTCCTTCACGGGAGCGAGTGGGACCCATCCATGTTCACATGTTCCCCATAGACCCTTCATTGCATGCATGCTGCCTATAGAGAGAGCTAGAGAAAGGCACGTGTGTGTCGGCGCCATTCTCACCCTGGAGTGATGCTGATGGATATGCAGGCAAGGGGCAATGCCTACAGCCATTTGGGGATGGGATGTCGTGTCTGAGAGAGGGTGCTGCCTGCACCAGGTGGGTGGGAACCGGGGATGTTCCTAACCCCCTACAATGCCCATGACACAGGACGACCTGGCCCCAGGCCAACTTTGACTGACGGCCAACTTCAAATCATAAGTGACAAACGCCTGCAAGAGCAACAGCATGGGACCACCCAGGTATGTGACCGGATGGCTCAGGGTGTCCAAAACTCCAAAACCAAGGCGTTGGAATGATTCCATGCCTTGGGGTCTCAAGAGGGGAGCCTGATTTCTTTTCTGTTCCCATTTCTGGAGTCAGTCTGAAGCCCTCGGCCTCAGCCCTGCCCCCCTCAAAACCACTCCCAATCTGTTTCTTCAACTCTGACCTACTTGCCTCCTCTTGTAAAGACCTCAGTGATTTTGCTGGTTCACCTGGATAGCCCAGGCTCATCTCCCCGCCTCAGGATTCTCAACGCAACCGCATCTGCTAAGCCCTCCTGCCTTCTATGGTGGCATGCCCCCTTTTCCTACCAGACCCACCCCAACCCAAGTCCCAGAGGAAAGCTCCCACCATGCTTGAGTTGAACCATCCTCAGAGGAAACCCCTCTTGGTTAAAAACACTGGACCCAAGTTGAATACAAGCATGGAGACAATGCCACCACCGATTTCTGAAAACACTGCTCAGGCGGACATTTGAGCCCAGTTCAGAAAGGGATGGGGCTCATCCAGATGGGAAGTGGTTCTCTCACAGCTGGAGATTCACACTCATGATGCCGTCTGGGGGCACGGGAGGCGAGCCCTGGTCCCCCAGCGCTCTCACAGAGGAGGCCATTATGGTGGCATTGGCATTGCTAGAATATCCCACATAGTTCTGTAAGTCCCTGGAACTAATATGTAAATAGTCCTGTTGGATGCGAGTAATTGGACTCTTGGTCTAGAACCAGGGGTTCAGTGATGGCAGCCAGCAGGCATCCATGCCTCCCCTGTTTACACAGCACACGTTGGAGCCAGGGAGGTGCTGGGCACCGGGGTACACGGACAGTGGGTAGGCGTCAGGGCAGCAAGTGTGGTCAGGACTGGGTCAGATCTTGCCCCTGTGAGAAGACAGACGACAAACCAATGGCCTTCAGTGCACCATGCTTAGGGTGCGGTGGGGGCTGCAGAGACCTCTCAGAGGGCACAGAGCAAGAAGGATGGCACTTCAGGAAAAGACATGGGGTGGGCAGAGAGGCAGTGAGCAGAGAAGGTAGATGGTCCCTTCTGGGGTGAATGCCCGTCATCCAGAGAGGGGGAGGGGGAGAAGTGGCAGCGAGAGGGGGGGGCTGGGGAGAACCCCGTTTCTAGAGAGGGAGCAAGGTCCAAGGCTGGGATGGGGAAGGAGGGTGGGGAGTCGGGAGGCTGAGCGGATGGGATGGAAGTGGGTGAAGCGGTTGGATCCATGTCTGAATCAACACTTCTGACCTCGTTGCTGATAACACAAAGCTGAATCGCCACTTTTGATCACGTCCCTGATAAGTGGCATCTGTGGACTTTTTAAAAATTAATAGACTTTATTTATTTTTACTCTTAGCCTGGCTTTCGGTGTGCAGAGACGTCAAGCGGCAGATGTCGCGCCCCCACCTCCCCCCTCACTTCCTCCTGACGGTTTCTCCTACCACGTTTTCTCGTTTTTAAATGATGGATTTGCTGTGTTGTCGGTGGAGCTTCGTGCCGCGCTTTAAGTTGCCATTCAAACTTTCCTGCTTCATCCAAGCACGAAGGCTACTCCATGCCTCAGGGAGT
>NW_022111314.1:3313148-3317151 GCF_000313985.2 Echinops telfairi | reverse complement strand
TGGCAGAGAGACCAGCTCAGAAAGTGATGGTGACCCTTCACTGGAGCCTGAAAGGGCTGGCTCATCCCCAGATTTCCTGCCAGGACACGCACAGCGTGATCACATGGCTTGTGAGGAAGACGTGCGGGCAAACAAGGCGCTGCGGGGAGAAGAGGGCGGGAGAGGTGCCTGAGGAACGATTTTCACATCCCAGCAATGCTCGTTCATCGAGGGTAGTCAGGGCGGTCGTAGGAGAAACCCATTGGGAAACCCTGATCCCCTCCACCCTGCAATCCCAGCTCCTGTACCTTTCGTCTCCGTTTTGCTCCCCAAATTCAAATAACCTTGAAAGAAGCATGATTGGAGCCCCGTGCGGACGCCCAGGCTGCCTTTTGGAAGCGGTACAGACCAGAGGGTAGACTCCTTTATGGGAAGGGGGAGAGAGGGGGAGACACCACCCTCGGAAGTGTGCCGACGTGGACGTAGGGGCTGCTGGGAGACACTGGCTTCGCCGTGGGCGCATCCAGTTGTCTTTCACTGGACAGCAACCCTTAAATTGGCCACATTATCTGAGAGAGGCAGTGAAATGTTTAAGGGGGAAGTCACAGGATTTAGATGGCGTCTGGAAGCTCATCATCCGCTCCCTCAACTAGGGATGCCATGCACGTGGTTGCGGGGCCGGAAGGGGGACAGAGCCAAGCCAAGGTCAGCCGTGACGTCGTCTGCAGAACCTTCTAGACCCACCGTTCCTTCTGTGGGCCCATCTTCGCCCTCACCGCTGCAGGTTTGGGTTTTGGAGGGTGCAAGGCCTATTCTGTGGCTCCCAGAGCCCCCTGGGGGCTCTAATGGTGGCTTTGCCTTGACCAAGGGTTTTGTCAGAAGGGAAAGGGAGTCGCCCGGGGTCAGTGGGAACAGTAGAGCTAATGAGGGAAGAGTGACAGACAAGGAGAAGAAAATGAGAGAAAATCATGACGATGGAGAGAACCGGGGTTCCACCGCTGCAGCGCCCCAAAGAGGAAGGGGTCCGTCCGACCCGAGGAAGACTCGGCACCTCACAGCTACAACATTTCTCTTAAGAGAAGCTTCAGTTCACATGCAACCTGAAGCTGGTCAAGTCCCTGCCTAATTAGCTATACATATATTGACAGTGACGGCCTTTGGGCACAGTTGATTAGTTGCTACAGATCGCATAGTCCAACACCAACACCCCCACACCCACCCCTGTCCTAAAATGTTTATCTGGTCACTGACCAGGGGTGTGAACAGCCGTGCTGTCAGACGGAGCACTGAAAAGCAGAGGGGTGCAGATGCAGTTGGGTGACCATGTCACCTCTTACCCTTTCTTCCCTCGTTGACCCATCTAAGTTTGTTCTAGTTTTTTTTTTTTTTTTATGATTTTCTGCTTTCTTTTCTATTGAGGTGTTAATCTGTTTTTGTTTGGGGGTTGTTAATGTTTTTTGAGGTGCGGTTGATTTTCTTTCTATGGAATCCAGAATAGGCACTCTATCGAGACAGTAACTGGACTCATAGTTCCTTAGGGTTATGGCAAGGGATGTGAGTGCAGTGGGGGGAAGCTAAAGAGTGCAAGAACGAAGATGTTCTAAAATTGATTGTGGTGACGATTGCACAACTCGTTAATTTAAAACGTTCAAACCATTGAGCTGTATGTCAATCAAACTGTGTGTGTGTGTGTGTGTGTGTGTGTGTGCAGTTTACAGCCTCAGAAACCCACAGGGGCAATTCTACTCTGTCCTTTAGAGACACCGTGAGTCCAAATGGGCTGAATGGCAGTGAGTTTGCATTTTGAACTCATATGCTATCTGTCTATCTATCTATCATCTATCTTATACATACATACATGTGTGCATAGCCAGTATAGGAAGAGAACGATATTTAAGAAGCTGCCTCTGAGCAGGGGACAAGGCTAGGGAACAAGCAGCCTATACCATTTCCCTGCTCTGAAGCCTGCATTTCTTTACAGCAAACAAATACATCCATCCTGACAGGGTGTGACGTTACAGGATGGACTGTGAAGGGTCTGCCCAAGCTCCCATGTCCTGGTTTGATGGGTCTTTGAACTTTCTTGTGTTTAAAACTTAACTCAAAATGACTTTCACAGACCAATAAAACCCGGTTTGGGCCTGGGATCATTGCAGCCACATTACAAAACTCTTAGAGGGGCGTTGTAATGACAGGTTCAAAAGGGTCTACCGTGGCCAGGCTTCAATCTAAGTTATTTGCGCAGAAAGGATTTCCGCCGAGGACTTCCTGCCCTTGTGTTCTTTATGAACCCCTTCTCTATCTTTATAGCTTGTTCCTGGTGCCGCCGACACGTAAACTCAGCCCAGGCCCCCGTTTCCCCCGTGGGCCAGTCTTGTTTGCAATGTATAGACACATCCAAGAGTAACAGTCCAATTACGCAATCAGTCCCACCCAGGCCATAAATAAGCCGTCTGGGCATCTAGAGAAAACAAACAGCCCCGAGCCTTGTCTCCCTGACTCAAGTCACACGGACAATTTACGTCTCTGAACTGGAATTTAGATTTGATCTCCAAGTTTACATGCGGGGCCCAAGCCCATTACCGCGCCCGATGGGGGTGAGCGGTGGGAGGCAAGGGAGGGAAGGAGGGGATCCGCTGATGAGGTGGAGAAGAATTGGATTTAAAGTAACTCAAAGCAGATGCCAGGGGGCCCGACGAAAGCTGGGTGCTGGGTTCAAGCAGGTGGCTCGGCAAGGCTGGGCCTCGTCGCTCTGGGGGGCCAGCCTTTGGTGACCCCGAGGGGCAGACTGGCAGAGGGGCAGGAGGGCCCGGGCTCCCCTCACCCCTGGACCTTGCAGCAGCGCCCTTCCTACAGCACCTGACCTACCAGCGGGCAGGTTCTTCTTCAAACATGCAGGCGGCAAGTGGGCTGCCTTGGAAAATAGATTGCTAGCATTTCCCAGCCTGTCACAAAGAAGCCACAACACTGTGACTAGCCACTGCGTGAGCGGGATGTGTACCGTGAGGCCGTGTGACAAGCTGGCTTGAGCAGGAAGGGACCAGAGACCTTGGGGAGGCCCCCTCTGGCCCCAGGGCATCAGCCTTGAGTCTGGAGAGGGTCTGGCCCCAGCGTCCTCCCATGAGGAGCAGCTGTCAGGGCCTGGGATGTGGCCACAGCGGAAGAGGAGCCTGGAAAGGTGGAGGACCAGAGACATAGCAGGAGGGACCCCTTTCTCTTAGGGGGAGCCCTCGAAGCAAGCCTCTCCCAACACTCTCTTTGCCTTTCTAGTGTGCAGGTCTGGACTTACCAGGCCTGGGTGGCAAAAGGGGTGCTACACCCCATGAAGAGAAACCCTGACGGTGTAGTGATTACACTTAGAGTTGCCAACTACAAGGTCAACAGTTCGAAACCACCAGCCACTCCTTGGGAGAGATGGGGCTTTCTACTCCCACAAAGAGCTGCCGTCTTGGAAACCCACCCAGACAGTTCTACTTTGTCCTGTCGGGTCGCTGTGAGTCAGCGACCACTGGGGCAGTGAGATTAGTTTTGTGCACACCCATTAGGACCCCCACGTTGAAGCGCTCTGTGAGGAGTCTGGACCCACCTGTGAATAGAAGCCTCCTTCTCAAAGACCCCAGGGGGCCGTTCAACTCTGCAGGCCCAAGAGGCCTTGTCACCTGGGACACCCAGCCCCAGCTGTCAGGGAGCTTCTGGGACCCCAGCTCCCGATCCCAGGACCTGACAGGGGAGCCTTGGGAAGAGGCCATTGAGGTGGGTCCCCAGCCTGGGCTGGAGCTCCCAGGAGTCCACTCTGGCTCACAGCATCTCCCTATGAAGGGCTCTTCTTTCACAGCGGGGATCACCAGGCCTTGCTTCCACAGCTCTGCTGGGGGGGCCTGGGACCACCGGCCTTTTCCACCCACCTTGCACCCCCAAGGTTTGCGCGTGCACACAGGGGTGGGGGAGGTTTGGAAGGGGCCGAGTCAGGGCCCTTAGGAGGAGGTGGTGGAAGGGAGCGGACACCTGAGTCCCTTCTAAGCCT
>NW_022111314.1:3310490-3311526 GCF_000313985.2 Echinops telfairi | reverse complement strand
GAATTTTATCAAATAACTTTGCTATTATGAGGAAGAAAAGGGGAACACACACACACACACACACCAAAACCCCCAAATTGAAAGACTATCTGAGTCCTTCAAATAATCGAAGCCATAATTCTATCTGGACCGTCCATTTCCGCAGTGAGATTCTTGTCTCTTTTTAGAGGGAGACATGCTTTCAGGGATCCAGAATGCTGTACTGCCAAATGATATATTATCTTAAATTAGCGTAATTGTTTCATTAATGTGAACTTGATACAAAGTAGCCTTCTTGAAGTGCATCGCTAAGGAGGGAGAGGTTATTAATAACCTAATCAAGCATTTGGAAACAATTGGCATGCCTCATGGGAAGGGTACTCTAAAAATTTCATTAAGAAATGTAATTATATTGATTGGAAAGTGTATTCCTCCATCTTGGGGAGTGGATGTTGGAGTTTGAGAGCATTTAGCTGAATTGATAGAATTATAGTGAAACGCTCTCCTCTTCATTGTATTGAAATGTAATTTCCAAGCTTTTACTGCAGAGAGAAACGAGTCGCTGGAGTCTTCTGTCCTCCTAATGCCGAGGGTTCTGGGGTGACCACTGCAGTCGCTGTCCCCAGACGGGTTGCAGGACTGGAAATGGAACGCAGAGAGCAAAAAGACGGTGCTGGGAAGCCCTCAGAGCCCGGTTCGGCTCAGGCACTCGGGGCCGGGGGTCAGTCCAGTGGTCAGCAACTGGCCCGGCTTTGTTTCGTGGTTTGTTTGACGTTGTTTCACTGTTGTGGGCAGTTGTTACTGTTGTGAGGGGTGTTTGAGTCAGCTCCCACTCATAGTGACAAGACCCCGTCCTCACGGTCGTGGGAATGAGCCTCCTTTCCAAGCAGGAGCTCAACAGTTGACGCTGGAGTCACACCAATGCGCACAGCCTCTGAGCCCGGGGTCCTCTCCCGCCTGGCCATTCCGCCAAAGGAAATAAGGGCTAGGGAGGAAAAAAGCAGCCTCGGGAAGCTCTGAAAGCACATGGGGGGGGTCCATCCTGCCTCGTCCTCCC
>NW_022111314.1:3309350-3310390 GCF_000313985.2 Echinops telfairi | reverse complement strand
CTAGGGTCAAGACCCACCATATTCCATATGACAGATCTCACGGGGTTCTTCTGATCCGTTTTTGAAGTGCGTCTTCTCCAGGCATGCCAATCACGGGGACTCCCTGGCTCCGACCCCACCCACCAAGACGCGTGTCCCGTTGGTGCTGTGAGGATGGGCCCTGTTGGCTACCCACAGTGGCAGATGATACACCCCCTCCGTAGGGCAACACCTCTCGGAGCAACAGTTCACTGAGGGGTCTGCTTCCTCATTAATCAGGAAATGCCATCTGTGGCACCTGCTGTCAGGCCAGGGTGCTGAGAGATGCGGGCGTCACCCCTCCCCCCCCCAGCTCTGCCTTCTTCAGAGAGCTCCGTGGACGTCACCTGTGAGGCAGGCCACCAACCCCGGGACCGGGCCACGGGAGCATAGCGTGGCCAGGGCACGTGGCCAGCCTTGGCCAGTTTGCAGCGTGGCTGCCCTTCATTCTCCCTGAAGCAGAACGGGGCCTTCCTGTGTCCCGAGTGTGGCAGTCCTGCTGCCAGTGACTCTGGCCCATCAGGACTCCAGGGGACAGGGTGCAACCCATCCCAGGGGCCATCTTCACGGAAGCAGCTGTAAAACCTCACCTTTCTCACCGTCCAGCCCTGCCCCGTCCCCACAGTCTTAATGTGTTACATGTGGGTGAACCCAGTAAGATACGGACCATAGCTGCCACCCGAGCCGGCTCCGGGCCACAGCACCCAGGTATGGATCACCTGGGTAGCCCCCGTCCTCACCGAGGGCTTGGGGTGGGGTGTTCTCCCACAACCACCCTCCTCTTGAATCCCACACTTCCTCTCAAGGGCCACTCAGGATTCCAGACCCCGGAAATCCAGAAAATCTTCCCGAGAGAAGTGAAATATAGTCAGAATTTTATCAAATAACTTTGCTATTATGAGGAAGAAAAGGGGAACACACACACACCGTCCTCCCATGAGGAGCAGCTGTCAGGGCCTGGGATGTGGCCACAGCGGAAGAGGAGCCTGGAAAGGTGGAGGACCAGAGACATAGCAGGAGGG
>NW_022111314.1:3305045-3307936 GCF_000313985.2 Echinops telfairi | reverse complement strand
TGAATGTGCTTCTCTGTTGGTGGGCATTCGTCAGTGCCCCGTGAGCAGCCACACGGGGCCTGAGTTCCCAGGCTCCCTCCGTTCTTGGCATCTGAGGCTGTCTCTATTACAGCGACTCTCAACTGGGGGAAGGGGTAACGTCGCTCCCCAGCCTGTCCTCCACCAAGAACACTTGCCACGGCTTGGAGGCTCAATCGGGAGCGAGGGTGTTGCTAGCACCTGGGCAGAGACAGGGATGGTGTGTATTGCCTACAATGCCCAGGATGACCCTGCACAAAGATTCCTTTCACCCCAGGTGGACAGAGTGCCCAGGCCAGAGCACCTGCTCTATGGCTTTCAGCTGGCACCCATGCCCAGTTGAGACAGCCCCCATAAGGCCTCTTCCTCCTCCTCCTGAAACCTCATCAAACTTGGACAGAGTGGGAGGAGCTCCTGCGCTGGAGGTGCACCCTTGCTGAGGAGCAGTGAGGTGCCTGGGTTCCTTCCCTCTTCGGTGGAGGAAAGAGGGAGCCTGTCTCCCATGTCTGTTTCACGCAGCCCAACCACAGTGTGTGTTTCTAATGGAAGTTGATGCCCTCGGCTCAGACATTTGGATCTGGGGCAGCAGCCCACGGCCTCCTGCTCTGATCACAGCCTGCCTCCTGGAGCTGAAGCAGAGGCTAAGTCCCCACGTCACCGTTTCCATCCCACTTGGCAGGCGTGTGCTGAGCGTCTGCTGTTAGCCCCTCTGGGGCCACTGTTAGGCAGAGGAGAGGGACAGTCCAAGGACACCGTGGGACGTCGGGGGGCGGGACCAGTGAGGAGCTCAGAGGCAGTGGACATGGGGAGGGAAGAGTGGGGAGAGGGGAGGGTCAGGCCAGCCTCCAGGGTGGCAGAAAGCCAGCTGTCATTGAGTCCTCAATGGCTGCTTTCAATGGCTGATCACCAGCCTTTCTTCCAGGGTGCCTCTGGGGAGACGCGAACAAACAACCTCTTGGTTGGCAGCCTAGAGTGACTCCAGTTAAGAAACCAACTGTTCAACCCAGTTGCTGGAATGCCAACTCAACCCATGGTGAGTCCAGTCCCACACTACTGGGTACTTGCCTTCACTTCCCAGGGGTGACAAAACAAAATATCACTCAGAGGGGGGTTTCACAGCACCGAAATTTATTGTCTTATCATTTCTGTGCCTGGACGTCCAAAGTAAGGTCTCGGCTGTGTTAAATCCCCCTACGGCGTCTCCTAGCAGCTGCCAGAACTCCTGGGTGTTCCTTTGCTGATTAAAAGGCATCTGCCTGCACTTCACATAGAGCTTCTCCTTCCTCCATGTGTGTCTGTCTCATGAGGCACCAGTGCACAGGGACTAGGGTCAAGACCCACCATATTCCATATGACAGTTCATTTAACTGATCGCTTCTGCAAAGAAAACTCTCTTTCCCCAAGCAAGGTCACCTCCACCCCCTCTGACAGACTCACGGTAAGTGGTCTCCACCAGATCTCCATCTAATTCACCTGCCTGACCCCTTCGGAAACGAAAAGACCCTGGAGGATGGCTGGACTTCAAACGCTCCATCAAGTAGTATCCTTCACTGACCTCAGCCCCGGGGCCGAGGGTTTTGACTTTGCGGGAGAAGGGTGATTGGGCACAAAGTATATGATGTGCTACCCTTGGTGCGGTCAATGAATTCTTTTCCGTGGCTGATCACAAAAGAAGATCAGAAACCGTTTGCACTGATCTGGCATGGACAACAATATATATGCACGGTTTCACCTCAAACTAGTTAAATCTCCCTTCTCTCAAAAGATCACGCTCGCTGTCCTCAAGTGGATACCCACTCACAGTGACCCTGTAGGGCAGGGTCGAACTCCACCTGTGGGTTTCCCAGACTGCAAATCTTTGTGAGAGTCGAGAGCCTCATCTTTCTCTCACACACTCCCTCTTGCTCCACCACTAATCAAAAACGGTGTTAGTCTGGACCCAAACCGCTGCAACACAGATTTAATATCCATCAATATGCTCCCATAAATAGTACAGCCTACACACCGTTCGAGGGAAGTTCGGCTCTTTTGCTTGGGGCCAGTCTGCAGTAAAACGCAACTCAGTAGCGCCCAACCACCACCACCACCACCACCTGCCACACATAATGAAACGGGACCCTCTGCCCACGCACAGACGGTCCTGTGGGTCCATCACGTTGACCCCATCACCATCATGTGCACAGGGGTGAACGTGCTGGAGGCTTTGACGAGACAGAGATGCCTCAGGGGCAGGACAGGGGCTCTCCGAAGTGCCCGCCACACCTGTGGCTGGAGACCCAGGTGCCCGCCACACCCGTGGCTGTCCACAGCTCCAGCGGTCAAGACATCCTCGCCAAGTGGGCAGCACATCATTGCTTTGAACCTCCAGCCTGGAAGAAGCAGCACAGTTCTGGATGGGCCTTTGCACACTCTGCAGGCAGCATCTCAGCGCTGGGGTCTAGTCCAGGGTCAGTGTGCTACTGGGTTTGAGTGGGGCCCAGACAAGGGCCAGGCTCAGCTGCAGCTACGAGCTGTGATGAGAGTGGCCACTTGACCCAGCAGATCCATGGGCCTGGAGGCCGGGTGATGGGAAAAGATGTCTTGTGAGGATCCAGTGGGAGAACCCCACTGCAGGGTCTTGGAAACCACAAAGCCCCTCAGGCTGCCTGGATAGCAAGTGGGGTTTGTCAGAACATAGTCCCTTGGGGCCTGCTCAGAAGTGAGCTGGCAAGGAAGACCTGTTCCACCTGGTGGCCCACCGCAAGCCAAACCTGTGTCTTAGCAGCTTTCCCTCCTGCTGGTCCCCCTCTGGAAGGCGGCCGTACTTCCTGAGGTTCCAGAGCACTTGAGGAGCAGGCTCCCATGGTGTGCATTTTACTCGCAGTTTGGAGAAC
>NW_022111314.1:3303029-3304945 GCF_000313985.2 Echinops telfairi | reverse complement strand
CTTCTGTGCGTTTCCACATCCAGGGGAGAGGACCCCCTTCTCCGCTCATAGTCGACAGAGCAGAACTGTCCCATAGGGCTTCCCACTCTGTTATGCTAAGTCCAACATTGGTGGTTCAAACCCACCAGCCTCTGCACGGGAGAAGGATGAGGCTCAGAGACCCCATAAAGGATGCCTGGGGGTTGTAATTGACTCTGTGGCAGGGGCTTGGTCTGGGCTGCATCTTTCCGACACAGCACACTGGCAAGTCTTTCTCCCTCAGAGCGCTGCCCGGCCCTTGCATCAGCTGTGCCCTTACCAGGCGCCTTGCAGGCAAGGCTGCAGCTGGGTGCCGTTTGGTCGACCCCAGGTGACAGAGGAGGACTGCCCCATGGGCTTCCCAGCTGTCATCTTTGTGGAGCTGATTGACAGGCCTTGCAACCTGCGAAACCACAGGGTGGGTTCCAGGTGCCGACCTTACAGTGAGCAGCCAAGAGCTGAGTCGCCGCCCCACCTTGTGCGTCTCTCACCCATGATGCAGCACTGCAGGGTGCTCATGGCTTGTCCTTCCCCAGCCCTCCATCCTCAACCCTTCCGTGCCACCTGCCCAAAGCAGGGGGTCTCCTACAATGGAGGGGATACCAGCCAGTCCCGGCCTGTGTGGGAGAAACCAGGGGAACTACATGATCCTAGCTTGCTATCTGTTCTGCTATCCTGGGCACCTGCCACTCTCTTCATTCATTCATGCAATTGTTCATTCATTCTTGCAGCCTCACTCTGCCCCATGCTAGCCAAGGGGTTGGGGGGTGGGGGCGCGTCGCCATGGAAGAGGCAGGATTCCAGCCTCTGAACATCTCTCGGTTTGCTGCCGAATGACAGGCAGTTCCATCGAAGTGAATGGTTCCTTCGGAGATCCGGGAGGGTCCCGATGGCTTCCTATGAGTGTTTAAACTACGTCCGGGCTGGTTTTCCAAGCAGGACCTCTGCCAGTAACTGCCGGCTGTGCGCTCTTTGCAAGACACACCGAGGGTGTCTGTGGGAGGGCGGGTGTGTGGGCAGCTTTGCGTCCCGGAACCGGTGCTTCAGAGTGCCGCTGTGAAGGTGGCTCTCTTTGTCCTTCAAGAGACCTTCTCCCTCTGAATGCAGACACGGCCCATCTAGCTGTCCTCCAACTTTAAGAATCGCTTCCTGAAAAGCCTCAGAGATGCCTTCCCTTGGCTAACCTTCAACCCAGGTTACGAGTCAAGGAGTGTTCGAAATGAATTAATCACCTCCCTAAACTCAAGCAGGACCCATGTGCTTAGAAAGGAGAGGGGGCAGCTTAGTTTCCTTCCCCGAAAAGGTGAGCAGGGCACAGCCCCTGAATTCCTCCTCCTTCCTCTAGCACCTCTTCCGACGCCTTTGAACCTGTAAGCAGCAGTGCATTTACCTGTCTCCTTGTGGAGGTTCTTTCTTCCCTGCCCTCCTTCACGCATGCATGCACATGCACACGCACACGCGCATGCACGCACAGCCCTGTCACCGAGGCACGCTATTCTTCATGGTAATGGCGGATATAAAGGCACGGGACTTGTCTTTTCATTCTGGAATGGGGTTTTAATTGCCCGCTCAGTGTACGAGTGATTTTGAACTATTAGTTCCAGCACCTAGGAAGGTCGACGTGAATGCTGCTTCGCACTTTGTCTTTAAGAACCGCCCTCGTTAGATTCAAGCACTGGTTTCAGCAGGCGGGGCAAGAACACTGTGGGAAAGCTCTCAGAAAAGATAGAAGCCAGCCCCCCTGATGGAGGGGGGTCCTTGACTTTAGGGGAGGCCCAAGGAGATTGCGCAAAAAGAGCTCCTCGCCCTTCGCAGCAGCACCAGACTTGACAGTGATATGATGGCAACAATCACCTACACACACGCCTGTGTACACATTCACACATGCATACACACAT
>NW_022111314.1:3294237-3301616 GCF_000313985.2 Echinops telfairi | reverse complement strand
CCCAGAGGCGCCATGGAAGAAAGGCCTGGCCATCTCCTTTTGAGGAATCCGCCAAGGGAAACCCTGTGGGGGTACCGTGCTCTGCTCTGCCACACACGGGTCAGCAGGAGTCAGAACTGACCGCTTTCGGGGAGATGCCCGTCTACCGGGGACTGGGGAGGGGCTGGAAGGAGCCAACCAAAGATAGGAGGTCAAGTGGGTTCCGGCCTGGAAGCCTGGAATGTGAGCTGCCTGCCAGGGCTTGTTCTCCAACCATTCCCTCCTGAAAAGAGAGGCCTGTGCATTCACGTGTTCATTTATTCACCTGCATCCGCGTCATTGTGGAATATTCAATATGGTGGGGAGGGGGCGTGGCCTCTTGGCCATCTCCAGGTAAAGGGCTCCAAGCCAAGGGCAGAGGCCACTTTCCCCAGAAAGTGCAGGTTTGAGGTGTGAAGAGCTGCAGGCAGAGAGGCACCCACCACTTCGTAGGCGCAGTTCCAGATCTTCTCCATAATTCTCCCACCACCACTGACCGGGAAGAAAGGGCGTTTGATTCATTCACGCGTGCTGGCTCCCCTCTTCAGCATCCTGGTCCTGTGGATTCCTGTTTCTCAAGAAAACATGCCTTTTTCTCCCTCCCAGGATTTCTTGAGGTCTCTGAGCCAGCCTTTGCCCCCAGAGAGGAAAGGAGCGCCGTGGTCATCAGTGGCTCCGTGGTCAGCAGCGGTTCCGCAGCTCCCAAGGCTTCCACCTCGCACAGCCACAAAGCGTGGCAGAGAGCCGGCTCATTAACACCGCGATCGTTACATGTTCGGAGACAGCCCATCTCCAAGGGGGCTGCGTTCATTAGACATATTTTCATTCGACATGAGCCTGCGACAGAGCATTGGCTGTCTGGAAAGCGGAGACACTCTAATGGTCCCACTCACGTGCTTTGAAAAGCCTTGGTATTTGAGGGCCCCCCAAAAGACAAAGACACCCCCCCAACACAATTGCGAAGCTGAATGCAAATTCTCCACCCCATTTCCAAGGTAAACTCCAGCCCTACCAAAGTAACGTCTTCCTCATGAGTGCAAGGGAGCCTCTTACAGAGCAAGGCCAGGCTGGAAGATGGCAAGAATTCTCTGCAAGGCAGACCAGAGAGGAAGGAGATGTGTGGGAAGACCCCTCTCTACTTCCAGGCTTCTAGTAGGCTTACAACTGTGCGTGAACATCTGAGAGAAGTCTCCCATCTTTGGGAACTCAGATGGAAAAGCCCAATTCCGTATGACCAAGAAGAGAGGCAACATGTGGGCCAGCTGGGCTGTCTTTGTAAAGCACCACCATTAGCTCAGGACTGCCCAGAGTCATCCGCCCTTAGCCAAGAGGGTGCTGGACGTGGTGTTGGAGAGTCAGCCAGCAAGAACCACAGGTGGACCGGGAGTTGGGTGGTCTAAAAGCCATCTTAGCATTCACCAGAGGTAGACTTTGGATAATGGACTCAACGTGTGAGACTCGACACCATTCTCGTGAAAATCGTAACAGCCACCATTGATAGCATTGTTGTGAGAACTGAACAGAGTACAGAGTACAGAGGCGGCTGACCACAAGGCCAGCAGTTCAAATCCACCAGCTTCTCTCCAGGAGAAAGATGAGGGTGCTTGCTCCCGCACAGATTTGGTCTTGGAAACCCACAGGGGCAGTTCTGCTCGGTCCTATAGGGATCGACTTGATGGCAGTGAGTTCTAGATTATGAAGTGGGTTACACATTGAACTGAGAATGGTTCAAACCCTCCCATGGCTCCATGGGAGAGAGACAAGGCTGTCTGAACCCCTGAAGATTTAAAGTGTCAGAGACCCAAAGGGGCAGTTCTACTCTGTCTTGCAAGGTTGTGATGAATTGGAACCAACTCTATGGGGATGTTTGGTTTGTTGCTGCTGTGCCCCTGGTGGCACAGTGGTTAAGCATCTGGCTGCTAATGAAAAGGTTGGTGGTGTGGACCGGGTGATCTGCTGGCAAAGGTCACCTACCATGGCCACGAAGTTGATTCTGACTCACAGGGACCCTGTAGGACAGGGTAGAACTAACTGGCTGTGTTAGCCGGAGCACATTAGGGAAACAAATCCACAGAAACTCATATGTATAAGAGAGAGTTTCATATAAAGGTTAAGTGCACATCAAGAAAACATCCCAACCGAGTGCTGCCCGAGCCCACAAGTCCAACATTAGCCCATTTGTCCGACATCAATCCACAAAGTCCTCCTCCATCTCATAAAACACATGCAATGACGCCGACTGCAGGAGGAAAGCTAAATCAGGGGTCTCCACACGGCTGCTCCAGCACCCAGGGCTGCATCAGGGTAGGTCCATGTGGCTTCTTCTTGGGGATGTCTCGCAGGAAGTGAGCCTTGCCAGCTGAAGCAGGGAACTGGCTAAGGCAGCGGCACCCTGGTCCAACCAACAGAAAGCAAGAGACCCGAGAACTAGAAAGGTGAGGCTCACCGAGCCATTTATCCCTCTGCCCTTCAATTAACCCCGCATGGGTTTATCGGCCAGGTTGGCACAATAAACTAACTACATCACTGCCCCTGTGGGTTTCTGAGACTGTAACTCTTTACAGAAGCAGAAGCCACGTCTTTCAACCATGGGGCAGGTGGTAGATTTGAACTGCTGACCTTGTAGTTAGCAGCCCAATGCGTAACCCACTACGCTACTGGGGCCCCTCCCTTAAAAGCTACAGCCTAGGAAACAGCTCCCCCTGCTGGGGCAGGCCTCCTCTGTCCCCATAGGGTGGGTAAGAGTGGGAGGCAGCTGTATAAGAACCATGCTATTGCTGTGGAGCACGTGCATGGTGACCCCCAGGGAGCCCTCCAGTTAGCTTACACTTTTACCCTGGGAGCTTCCGAAGCCTGGGAGTTTGGGTGGCTCTCACCACCCCGCTCCCAGGGGGAGGGGGCTGAGTTTCCACAAAGGACGGTAGACTGGCTTCCTTACTTTGCAGAAAACTGCCAGAACTGGCAGTGCCCTTCTGAAAATCCCCTCCTAGAAAGCCCTCAGAAGCACAGTTCTACCCTGGCACCCGAGGGTTTGCCATGTGTCAAAGGCGGTGTGAAGGCAACCGGCTTGCCAGTATCACACTCATTCATGATGCTGACCCCCTGGTCCAGGATGACAGCCACGTACTTGGGCACATTGTCAGGAGAGACCAGTCGCTGGAGAAGGGCATCATGCTTGATGAAGCAGAGGGGCAGGGACAAAGAGGAGGGCCTTGGCAGTCTGCAGGGACACTGTCACCACAACAATGGGCTCACACGTAAGAACAAACTGAGGACGGTGCAGGACTGGGCAGCGTGCCGTCCCGTTTAGCCTGGGTGGTTATGAGCTGGAACCGACTGGGCAGTACCCAACTGCCCCAGGACAACGACGACTGAACTTCAAGGTGAGAACCTCAAAGGAGAGGCCTCCTTCCCATCCTGGGAACGGGACTTGTCTTTTCTTCTGCCTGGGAGAGTTCTCTGGAAAGTAAGGAAGCCAGTCCAACCATCCTTTGTGGAAACTCAGCCCCTCCCCCTGGGACCTGGGTAGTGAGCGCAATCCAGACTCCCAGGCTTCTGCTGTGTCTCTTTCTGAAAGTTCCCCAGGGTAAAAATGGAAGCGTGCAGGTCAGTCAGGGTCCCCAGAGCTTGGAGTCCTATGGCCTCCGATGGCCCTGCTGATACACTGTTCCTGGAAATGCCTAGAGAGCAGGCTTCAGCATGATTCCCACGCTGACCGGGCTGCAGCGGGGCGGCGGGTGGAGGCCATTGCAGTGTCTAGCTTTCTCTTCCCTGAGCCGGATTCCTTCCACCGTTGGACTCATCGCCACCTGCCTTCGCAGCTCACACGTTATCTGCAGGCATTCAAATAGGGCACTCTGCCCATAATTTACCAGCTCTCCCCTTCGGAGAGGAGGAGGGCGTGGGATGAGAGAGAGGCAGAGAACAACAGTGTCTGTGAGTCTTGGTCACGTGGGATATTCCCACACATCTGCCCCCTGGACCATCCCATGGAGGGTGTGGCCCTCGAGGGCAGAGCAGGGGGAGCTAGCCTCAGGGGGTCGTCTCCACTCTCATCACCAAGCTCTGTCCTGGCACCAAGCAGTAAAAGGTCATCACGTGTACCTCCACCTATCCACCTAATGCACTGAACCCATAAACCCAGCTGGGGTCTCCCAGGGGTCCCTTCAAACACAAGAACTTACTGCCATCGAGTGGATGCCAGCTCCCAGCCACCTCACAGGACCGAGCGGAGCTGTCCTGTGAGTTTCTGAGACTCGCTCCTCAGCGGAATAGAACGTGCCATCTTCTCCTGAGGAGCACTGATGGTTTCAAACTACCAGCCTTGTGATTATCAGCCCAAGGTATAACCCACTATGCCACCAGGGCTCCTTGGGGGTCCCTGGGTGGTACAAAGGGCCAAGAGCTTAGCTACTAGCAGGAAGGGGATCTATCAGAATCATGCCCCACCCCACCAAAGGAATCTTTTTTAAAAAAAATAAATCATTTTATTGGGGGCTTGTACAACTCTTATCACCATCCGTCAATCCATCCCTTGTGTCAAGCACATTTGTACGTTTGTTGCCCTCATCATTCTCAAAACATTTTCTTTCTACTTGAGCCCATGGTATCAGCTCCTCACTTTCCCCCTCCCTCCCTCATGATCCCTTGATAATTTATAAATTATTATTATTTTTCCATGTCTTGCACTGACCGATGTCCCCCATGTCTTACACTCCTCCCCGCAAAGGAATCTTTGAAGACCAGCCTGGAGGTCAGTTTCTGAAAGATCTTAACCTTGACTAGCTCACGGTGGTCACCTTGCATCAGAATGGACTTGGGCACAGCGGCGGAGCACCCCGGGACACACGCCTCTCGAGGCAGGCTCTCTGTCGGCGCGTGGCCTGGTGAGCACCCACCTCTGACGGCGAGGGGGTGGTTTCAAGGGCTTTGACTCAGAGAGCAGAGTTGGGAGCCTTTCATCTGAGCCAAGTTCAAGTGTTGGCCCTGGAAGACTGACCCAACGCGGGCTGCTGAAATGGAGGACATGACCTGGACATGGCAGGCAGCGCTGGGAAGGGACTGTGTTCAGCTGGGTTGACTAGAGAAAGAAATCCAGGGACACTCATGTGTGTATAAGAAAGAACTTCCTATCAAAGAGCAAATGGAGGCCAAGCAAACATCCCAGCCCAGTTCAGATCAAGTCCATAAGTCTGCTTAGCCCTGAGTCTGACACTAGTCCATAAATCCCTCTTCAGACTCATGCAGCCACATGCAATGATGCAGAATTCAGGAAGGTGGGTGCACCACAGGTTGGTGGGTGAAAAGTCTTGTGGATCCAGTGGTGATGGAAGCATCACAGGGCTGTCTCCATAGGTCTCTGTCACATGGCTCTCTCGGGTCTCGGCGTGTCTCCACATGGCTTGTCCACAGGAAGGGGAAGCAGGGGTGGGGGGGCAGTCCCCAGAGAAAGAGGAAGTTCCATAATCCTCAGGAGAAGGCCACATCCACCAGAAGGCTGGGACCTGATTGACAGGCTAGACTCCACCCTACACTGCTTTATCAAGTTGACGTGAAATTATGTAACCACCACAGAATCTTTTCTAAGTCACCGTTTTCTCAGCCAGACCCTGGGACTTGCTTGCATTGTCGTCCGGGGCTGGGGAGGTGGGTGTTTGTTTGGAGGAAGATCGAAAGCCCCAAAGGAGACAGCCTACAGAAGGCAGACACTCGGCCTTCTCGCTGTGTAATGATAACCATTCCTTGGTGCTTCTTACTATGCATTCCTGACTCATCAGGGGCACCGCCAAACCCAACACAAAGCTCACTGCCATCGAGCAACGCCAACTCATTGTGACCCTCATCGCAAGCAGGCTGGAACTGCCCCGGTGGGTTTCCCTGACTAACTCTTCATGGGGGTAGAAAGCCTCGCCTTACTCCCAAGGAGTGACTGGTGGCTTTGAACTGCTGTCCTGATGATTCGCAGCAGAACAAGAAACCACTCTGCCACCAGGATTTCTCCTATGGAGACACGAGGGTGCTCACATCTAGTACATGAGGGTACACCGTCCACCCAGGAGAGGGGGCGCATCTGTGGCAAGGAGGGGAGGAACGAACGTGGCAGCCGGGACCCACGTGCCCCTGACCAGCATGATCCAGGACCCTGCGTGGGGAGGACAGAGCTGCCATGTTGAATTGTCCACTCCGACAAGAGGCAAGTCTGTCCCTCTGACTGTGCGGTTGGTTTTCCTTCTTTCTCGTCTTCTTATCTTTCTCTTGTCCCCTTTCCTCCTCCATCCCTCTCTCTCCCTCCCTTTCTTCCCTTCCCCTTTCTCCCTTCCCTCCTTCCATTTTTGGCTGGAACATTCCAATTTAGTTGTTTAGATAGCTGCAATCAACTGGCTAATTGTCAGTTTTCCTCTCTGCTTTGTAATAAGCCATGTCTTACCTGAGCTAAATGCTTACTCACGCAAGATAATAAGAAATCCAGAAAGGCGCAGAAGCATTTAGAAGACAAACAGGCTATAAAATTGCCTATTAGGAACCCTAATTTAAAATCATTTCCAAAAGGTTCTGCATTCTTTCTCTTCACCACCCTCTCCAGAAAATCTCCAACGCGTCACCTGGCATGGTGCATGTTTCCAAAGGTCATGAGGTAGATGTGCTGTGAGGTTCAATTATCTTCTCATGAAAGGGAAAGTTTGGGGAGGAAGCCACCAAGACAGCCTGTCCAGATTTTAATTAGGTACAAAAGGCAAATGCAAATCCCCCCCCCAACACCCTTCCACACCCCTGCACACCCCTCCACACCCCAGCAAAACTAAGAGTAAATGGCTTCTCCAGATTCCCTCTCGCTGCGAAAACTTCCTGGACTTGTGGCAATACCTCTGTGGTTTACGAATGTGTTAATACAAGGGCTATATTATACACGGGCCCAAAGCACATCCCCAAGATTTCCGTAACCTCATAGAAAGGAAAATTAATTCTTTTCATGTCATGCTAATGTGTTGTGTCCCCCACCCCACCGACCCCCCCGCCACTAATTATGCTGTTTCGAGAAAATAATTGGAATTGGCGAGAAGAAATTAAGAATAGAAACTTGCAAATTATATAACCTAATGAATCTAACTTTTGGTAATGAACCCAACTATGGCATACCATGTATCACTGGAGCCCCCTAATTCTTTCAATTCAACTGAAGCATTCCTAATAATTCATAATTAAGTCTGGCTCCGGGATGATCATCTCCGTGGAGATATTGATTTATTTGCTGCGTCCTGTCTCTCTGCCAAATGTTCAAATGACAGGCTCCTGAGTCGAATGAGGCAAGGCCACCACAGAGACGCGGAAACAAAAGAGAAGAGGGGGTGTTGGCCAAAAAA
>NW_022111314.1:3291690-3293433 GCF_000313985.2 Echinops telfairi | reverse complement strand
GAGGCCTCCGGTGAATCCCCTCTGACCACAGTCCGGGCGTGTGAATAGGCTTACAGAGGCGATTCTTTGCAGAGCACTGTAAAGAGGACATGGGAGATGTAATCAGGTTAAAATGTCGCACTTTATCACTTGATCTCCCTTTTGACTCATTTTCATTCTGCTCCAGTTTTTAATATCTTCTGCATGTTTTCTGCTTTCTTTTTGATGGAAAATTTTCTGGTATTTTTTTTTAATTATTGGTTTGTTTTTGCTACCGTGGGGTTTTGTTCGTGTGTGTGGTTTTGTGTTTTGGTAGGTTTTCCTGTATATGAAATACAGGATAGGTAAATCTACAGAGACAGTGACTGGATGGATAGTCTTAGGGTCAGTTCAGGGGAAGGAGGCCGAGGGCAAGTGCGAGGCTCACCACAGTGAGTAGAGAAAGCAAGGAGTGCTCTAACCTTGATTGTGGTGATGGCTGCCCTCTCTTCGAATGTGAACGAACTACTAAATTGTTTGAGATGTGAATTATATGCCAACGAAACTGTTTTCTTTTCATGCATTCCTGCAGAACGTAGAAACCTTTCCTAAACGATAAAAATACAATGTGAGGAAAAAGGAGGGGTGAGGGGAGCAGCATTTACACAAGCAGCATTTACCCAAAGGGCTCAGCTCAGAAGGGTTCGGCAACACGGGAGGAGGTGGGGTGGGGACATGTCATTGGGAGCGGGGAGCAGGGCAATCCAGGAGGTGAAGCAAAATGTGTATCGACTGGTTGCACGGAAAACGAATCCGCTCTTGTGGGTGCCCCTCCCGAGTCCCGATGAAAACGTTTTTAGGGAGAGAAGCAGCAATGTATTCGGGAGGCCGGAGGCCCCAGCTCGTCTCATCTCAGGGGTGCGCTGTGCCCGAAAGGCCATCGAAGTCCACCCGAGAGGAGAGCGAGCTGGAGGAGCAAAGGCTCTCGAAGGAAGGCGCTCTTGCTGGAGCATTAGCATGGCCCCGGCAAACTCCAAATGGCCCTCCAGCTGGGGCGACCCTTCTGCTCGGGCTGAGACACTCCCCACAGACCCGTCATCTGAACCCCGAACTCTGGCCGCGGGGGGAATGAAGTTGCCGCTAATGCCCAGATCGCAAAGCAGCGCTATTATTTTTAGAACGCGTCGGCATGAAAACCAGTAATACTTACCATAAAAGTAATAGACTCAATTAAAGTCTATCTTCGGAGATAAAAACAGGAGCCAAGCAGGGCCTCGGCGTCATATTTTTAAAGGTCCAATTAAGAGTCTGTTTAAGGGGGTCCGAGGAGACCTCCAGCCCCCCCGCATCTGTCCTGGAGGGCTGTCTCTGGAAGTCACAGCATCCGTCAGGGTCTCCGGTTTGGGGTTTGCCCGGCTGCTGCCACAAATGCCTCCCGCCAGCTGGTGGGCAACAGCACGGTATTGACTGAGAGTCAGAGGGGAGTGGCAGGGCCTTTTAAAAATGGCCAAGCATGGTCAAGGTCAGCAATGTCTTCCAGATGGTGGTGTGGAGGTGCTGCTCACAGAGGACTCCCATGTGAGGGAGCAGGACTGACTCGCACGAGCACACATGGACACGCACGTGTGCGCTCACACCCATAGCCATGTCCACAGTGAGATGCTGGGCCGTGTGGTCAGGAGGTGGACAGACTGGGGTCAAGTCCTGCTGTGCTGTTAGGGCCATTGGAGTCGGTCCTGAACCATAGCGACCCTGGGCTGTGTGTGGTTCACACAAGGAAGCACT
>NW_022111314.1:3285585-3290513 GCF_000313985.2 Echinops telfairi | reverse complement strand
TGGGTTGGGATGTTTTCGTGATGCACATTTTCTTTACATAAAACTCTCTCTTTTACACGAGTCGCTGTGGATTTGTTTCTCCAAAGGACCTAGACTAATGCAGCCATGATTCAAAGGTACCCTCCTCCTCCCGTCTTCCCTATTCCTTGTCTCCCGGCAACATGCATATGAAGCAATTAAAAAGACCATGGCTCCGGCCAGGTGAGCCTAGACCTCACAGTGACTCTTGGCTTTTTGACACTTTTAAGAGGTTACTCTCAACAGATGTGCCCGATGCAGGTCATCGCTGGCAGGCTGGCTGCTTCTCTGTGTGCTGATGGTAGGTCCCAGAGAATGAAACCCTTGACGGGTCCACCCTCTCTCCCCAACCCGCAATGCCGCTCACTGGTCCAGGTCTGCGGAACGTTCTTCTCTTGCTGAGGTGGCGTGATCCATACGAAGGCGGGGGTTCACGTGGAGGCCTGGTCTATGGAATGGCGAGGACCGTGAGATCAGTTTCACCCGGTGGGAGGGAACGATGAGTGAGTTCAATGCGAATGAGACTGCAGTGTACTTCCCTGCACATCGTAAGTGCTGCACAAACCTGTCCTGATTGCTGTGAATCCCAATGTTCTGTTGGGAAGGAAAGAGACAAGCGGGTCCCCTTCGCCTCTCAGAGAGCAATCCAGCTGGAGTCCGGAAAGTCTTGGGATTTCTGTAGAACTTCCAGAGAGGTCTCTGATTCAGTCCCGAAGGAGGGAAAGCCACTAAAATTGGTGCCAATATGAAGACATTTCACCAAAAAAGATAAAACTTTGAAAAGAGGTACCCCATCATGAGCCCCTCTCTCTCCTCGCTCTCTCTCTGCCCACCTCTCTCTGCCATCGAGTCAATGCCAGCTCATTGTGACCCTACAGGACAAGATAGAATTCCCCAGGAGTTTCCGAGATGGTAACTGTTTTCGGGAGGAGAAAGCCTGGTCTCTCTCCCATGGAGCGCTTGGTGATTTCAAACTGCTGGCCTTGTGGATCGCAGCCTGACTCGTTGCCACTGTGCCACTAGAGGGATGTGAATCAAAACACAATAAGATGCCCTCTCACCCCACAACCATGGCACTGGTTAAAATAATACTAGTCAGGAACAAGAAATGCTCGTGGGGTCCTGGGGAGATTAGAATTCTTATTACACTGAACGGGCGAGACTGCAAAATGGTGCAAGCACCGAAGAAAACGACGTTTCCTTCAGAGGCTGGAAGTACCAGGCGACTCAGGAACCCACTCCTCAGCATGCAACCTGGAGGCAAAAAGAGCCACAGCCCAAGTAGACATATGTCCACCGTGTTCCTCACACCACATGTTCTTCACAACCGCCAAGAGAGACATGGCCTAGCCGTCCATGGGTGGAGGGTCAGTGTGGTGCTTCCACACCGTGGAATGCTGCCCAGCCGGAAAGACTCAGGGCGGCCTCAGAAAGCATCTTGCAGGTGCAGAGAGGCAAACACAGAAGGACCAAGTAGGAGGTCCCCATTTTGAACAGTCAAGAGTCGGGTTGGGCGAGCCCAGAAACATTGCAGGACGGAGGGAGGAGACTAACTCTCTCATGGACCCGAGGTCATGCTGGTGGGGGGCAGGCAACACAACGGGAGCGGAGCCTGCCTTCTGTGACCAAGGCACAGGAAGACATGGGAGGAACCCAAGAGAAAAGGACAGCTACGGCAAGTGCCAGGAGCCCTGGCGGCATAGTGGTTATGCCTGGGCTGCTAGCCGGAAGGTTCGCAGTTCAAAACCACCGGCCACTCTGAGGGCCAAAGATGAGACTTTCTCCTCCCATAAAGAGTTGAAGTCTTGGAAACCCACTGGGGCAGCTCTGCTAAGGCTGCTGCGAGTCGGGCTCGACTTGATGGTGGTGAGTTGAGCTGATGGGAACGGCTAAGACAATAGTCAACCTGCAGTGACAGGGATCGCTAGCAAAAACCGTGAGTGGCTGCATCGGTCCACGTGTACGCTGCTGCATGGGCGTGAGGGTGCTGTACAGGAGTCCACCTGCACACAGATCCAGGTGTAGTACGGGATATTTCTACGTGTGGAGATGCGTGTATACGTGTACCCGTATAGAGATGCATATATACCTCCACCTGTATAGAGATGCCTGTATATGTGTACCTATATAGAGATCCATGTGCACGCGCGCGCGCGCACACACACACATATGAGGGCCTACACCCTTCACACCATTGTAAATGTGTGTGAGCCCATTGCTGCAGCTACTGGGCCAACCCCTCACACAGGGACTTGCTCTGTGAAGCACAGGCCGGCTCATCGGGGTCTCCACTCCAGCAGTTCATGGAGGAGACGTGGCCGAGGGCACACATATTGCAATACCGCGTACAGGGGACCCTGATACAGACACTGTTCAGGCGACAGGACTGAACCACTGGGCATGAAGGCTCAGGACCACAGTCTGCGGGGTGGGGTGGGGGCACATCTAGGTCAACAGGCGAAACACTGGTCGTGAAGATAGTGCTCTCCATGCTGGGCTGGGGAGTGGGGTTTGGGATCTGAAAAGCTTCCAGGCGGCCGTGTACGAAGCAGCTAGCGCTTTCTTCTCGCCTGGAGCAGAGGAGAAAGAAGAAACCCCAAAGAAGCAGTGAGGCCCATGGGTTTCGGTCCACATGAGCCTCTACACCAGAACAGTTAGGGGGACCCAGTCATCACGACGGACCGCTCTGCCGAAGACCACAATGGACGAGGAGTAAGACGTGGAACAGAGGCAAAAGCAAACAGAACCAGAGAGTAGCGGGACTCCCAGAGGCCACTTCTCGGCCAAGTGGCAGAGGGCCCAACAAGCCCCCGGCCGCGTGACGGACGTTTCCCTTAGCCAGCCAGCAGCAGAGGGTGCGGAGAGACAGAAGCCAGGAACCCCAGAAGAAGCAGGGAAGGGGCTGACCCCCGTCGGGAAGTAACCGTGCCGCAGAATACCTGCCTGTGGATTATTGATTAGAAACAACTCGTCTTGCAAACTCTCACCGGAAACACGATAAAAGGATTCTAGAATGGCGTCAAAGGTGTCCCTTCCGAGGCCATGTGTAACAGCTGCAGAAAAGGGCGACGTACGAGGTTTTGCGCACAAGGGAGCCGGGAGCTCCTGTGCACACCTGAGGTTGCTGGAGAGGAGACAGCTTTTCGGTTGTCGTTGCTGGAGTGTCAAGGCCACCCAGAGGTGCCTCGGGAGGAATATCTGGCCATCTGTAGCCAGCTAAACCAGCCTGTGAAGGCCTTGTGGTGGGTCACAGTTCAACCCTGCTTGTGGGCTCGCCTGGAGTGGGAGTGGCTTAGTGACCCCTGGGTGTGGTGGTTGCTGTCTGTGTATCCGTGATTATCTGTGCTGGTTCACACTGGGGGCTCGGCTTCATTCCCTTGGGAGTCAGCACCTGCCGGGGTCTTCTGGAGCGGGTCCCGGGTGCAGGGTGGAGATAGGACACCTCCATGTTCCTCACAAGGCCACCCCTCCTGTGCTGTGGGCAATGTTCCCCATGCTGCTCATCCATCCCTCTAACCAACGAGTCCCCTGTCCCTCCTCCCTCAGACATGACCTCGGTCATCACGGATGACCTGTGTTCTCCGTGTGTGAGAGACCGGCAGCACGCGTGTTTGTCCTTGGGGCCTGGCTCCCTCCTCCTGGGGTTCCCCAGGTTCCACCACGTCTGAGCCCGCCTCCGGGTGCCATGTCTCTTCCCAGCTGAGTGATGCCCCAGGGACCAACCAGATTTGGAACACTGGGGCTTCCGTCTGTTGGCGCTGAGCGGGACTGCAGTGCACACTGGGGTCCGTGTACAGTCCACTTGAGGCTCCTGAGAGAGGGGACGGGACTGCTCTCTCTCTCTCTCCCTCTCTCTTCTCCCTCCAGCTCCATCTCCATCCGCTCCAGCTCCATCTCTCTATTGCGCTCTCTCCTCCTCTTACCTCTTCTTTCTCTCCTTCCACCTCTCCCTGACTCGCCCTTTCTTTCATCTCTCTCTGTCTCTCTTTCTCTCCCTTATAGCAAAGATAGGCACACGCCGGCCAGCTGTGTGCTCCGAAACAGCTGAGGTGGAAATGCAGCCGCCACTGAAGTGTCCACTTTCAAAACCAAACAAGCTGCTGGGAGTTTAAACGTGTCACTGTGGCCTCCCATGCTTGATACCACCGTGTGTGATCCCTGGGGACTGGGGCCCGGGTGGCAGAGGCAGGAACCTGCACCAGCCCAGCGTGGTGCAGCGTGGTGCAGGAGGCCCGGGGCCGGGTGGTGCGGGCCAGCTGAACCTCTTGCATGTTTCACAGGAAACGGAGGGGATGCTGGCTTTCCTGGGTCTGCGGAGAGGACTCAGTGCTGCTCAGACTGAGCTGGGACAGCACTCAGCTGGGAGGGAGGGATGCGGCTCTGCCTCACCCACCTGGGCAGTTAGCTGTGGGCTCCTTGCACAGACGCCCAGGCGCAACCCCCCACTCCCTCCACGTCCCCCCCTGCCCCCCTCAGCCCTTGGAGGACTTTCTCAAGGCAGCTGGACTTGGAGCCAAGAGACCTCCTCTGGGAAAAGGTCCCATTCTGTAGGGGCTTTATTGTTCAGCGGGGTTAATGGCATTTCCATGTGGTGTAAAGATTACGTTGGAATGTGTATGGGACTGGCCCGAGCACAATGCCCAGCCAGCCTGCCTATCTCATTTCCCCTTCCTCCATTGTTATATATATTCACCCATCCATCCATCCTGTGCCCACAGACCCACCCATGTACCCCCACACCCACCCGCTCACACACCCACCCATCCGCTCACACACCCACTCCTACACCCATCCATCATCTATGCATACACCCTCCCATGTACCCACATGCCCACCCTCCCACTCACACACTCATACACCCATCTATCCACCTATCTACACCCATATACCCACTCATACACCCATCCATC
>NW_022111314.1:3275767-3284743 GCF_000313985.2 Echinops telfairi | reverse complement strand
CCTCAGAAGACCACTCAGGGGGCTCTAACCCCCTAGGGCGCTAAGGTGATTCCCTAACACCTCCTTCATGCCAGGTGCCCTCGGGAGCCTGGGAACGCCCCCTGCACCCATAGACCAGCCCTGGCTGTTCGCTCCCCCAGTTTGTCTGCAGTATCTCAGGGAAGGAAGGGCAAGCGGTCGGTGAGCACCGAGGAAAGGCGCCACCTGGGGGGCAGTTCCAGGAAGGCACCTTGACTTGGGCTGGAGGGCAGAATGCCATCCAGGGGGAGGCAGGAGCATGAGGGTAGGGGGTGCAGGCTGGCTCAGTGCTGAAGCCTTCCTGCAGGCTGGGGGCCCAGCAGGGACACTTGAGCCACCCACACTTGCACCCCTGCGGGCCGGCCTTTCTGCCCCTTGCTCCCCTCCCTCCTGGTTCTCTCTCGAGGTGGCTGCTGGCCTGAGTTCTCCCCCTGGAAGCCACTGGTGTCTCTGTCTCCCTCCAGAGGTGTCTGATGGGTACAGACGGGGGCCTGGCTTCTTCCACTGGCCTGAGTGTCCCCACCACACTCTGGGCAGTGGGTTGGAAAGCCCACCTTGTGTGTGGTTCACAGCATGTTTGATGACTGTCCCACTAGGCCTTCTGGTCCTCATGCGGAGGGCTGTCCTGCACAGGGGGCTCTGCAGCAGGCCTGGACAATGTGCCAAGCACAAATACCTCCTCAGAAAACACCCCCTGACATCGAGTCAATGTCGACTTATAGGGACCTACCAGACAGCGTAGACGTGCCCCTGTGAGTTTCTGAGACTGTAACTCTTTATGGAGTAGAAAGTATCCCCTTTCTCCCTCAAGGCAGCTGGTGGTTTTGAACTGCTGACCTTGAGGCTAGCAAACCAATATGTAACCGCTAAACCACCAGGACTCCTGGCACAAATACCTCCAGATGGTGCCAAATGAACCCTTAGGGCCAAAATAGTGGTTAAGTGCTCAGCTGCTCACTGCAAGGACGGAGGTTCAAACCCACCCACCACCCTGTGAGAGAAAGGTGTGACCATTTGTTTCTATAAACTGGGGGAGCCCTCTGGGTCATACAGGGTCACCTTTTGTCCAAGTTGGCTTGAGGGCAATAGTTTGGGTGCTCGAGCCTGTTGAGAATCTCTGGCCATTGGCTCATATTTGTGTCACGTTGCACAGCTGGGGGGGGGTGCTGCAGTGAGGTGGGGGCCGCAAAAGGAGCCCCCCTCCACACATGAAGCCACTGTGCAAAGAGTTCCCACCCAGCCCTTGTTCAGTTTGGGGCAGAGGAGGCCAAGGAGCCTGCAAGCTCCAGTACAGAAGGGAGGGGGGACCCCACCTGTCCCCCTCCCCCTCTGAGTTGGCCGGCTCCATGGGTGAGGAGAGGCACCCTGGAGGGGCTGAGGGAAATGTGGGCCCAGGAGCCAGCACCACGTGCCTCCTGTGTACGACTCAGAGACCAGCAGAGGCCCCGCTGCACCCAGGCCTCTGCAGCTGCCACCTCGTCCACCCTCCTCTTGATGGGATGTTGGCTGTGACCCCTGAGAACCGCTGAGCGCGGGCTGGACTGACGCCGAGGCAGCGGGGAGCCTGGCTGAGAATCCCCCACCTCCCGGGCCCCAAGACACCAGATTAACTGCACTTGGCGTGGAGTTAGCAAGTTTCCCCCAACTGTCCTCCCTCCTGCCAGGGAGCCTCCTGGTTTTATTTGCAAAATCTCCCCGTGGCCCCTCGAAATGGACCCCGTTTGCTGGCAGCTCAGGCCACCACGGAAAGCAGGCTGTCCACGCTTTTGTCCACGGTTGCTTTTCCAGATGCGCGGGAGGCCGCTCTGTCCATTCCCACCCTCGCTTGCTCTCTGTTCCGTGCGCAAACGTGCAAAGTAAACACCTCCTTCCTCTCCTCCCCGCTCCCCGCCTGCCGCTCAGACACTTCTTGCTGGCTCAGCGGAAGCAGGGGGTGGTGGGGGCAAGCCTGCTTGTGCCCAGGCCCCCACCCGCGTGAGTGGTGAGGGAAGGGCCCCCTTCAGGCTGGGAAACAGCGACCATCTGGCCCAAGCCAACTGTTAGAGTCCTTGAGCCCCCTGCTGGGCAGCTTGTGGTGGGGAGAGGGCAGAAAGAATCACAGCCTGGCTGGCCAGAACCCGCTGGACACCCACCCAAAGGTATCCAGCCGGGCCCCCCGCGACAGCCAGGCACAAGAATACAGGCGCTCTTTGCCCTGCCTATGAGACCCGCAGAGAGGGTGGGGAGACAGGAAGGCCGGCCTGTCCCACGCACACCCTCGTTCTGGAATCGCAGAGACCCAGGTTCAAATCCTGCTCCCTCACTTGTCTGGCAAGTGACACAGCGCTCTGCGATTCTGCATAGGGAGGACAATCACACCAACCGGGACTTGTGTGTAGGGGCTGGGGGGTGGTAAAGTGTTGAGCGCAGAGCCAGATGCTGCAGGATGGAGGGGACGTTGCAGCCTACTGGACACCACCCTGGACCACCCCGTGACACCTTGCAGCCAGCACAGGGCGAGTGGTCACCACACCATGCCACTTCATCGTGGTGGCAAGCATTCTCCGAGTTGCCCAGCACTGGCCACTCCGCTCCACTCCCTGCTGTGGGAGCAAAGCGGGATCTCCCGCCTGAGAAAGAGGGAGCCACAGGAGACAGCCCAGGGGCTCTCAGGGCCTCAGCCCTGTTCCAGAGCCGCCTGCAGCTGGAAACTTCCAGCAGTCTCTGGACTGCTGGCAAGGAAGGTCTCACTCCAGGTCCTGAGCAGCTCGTTTGTGAGCCAACAGCACCCCCTGGGGTCCGAAGGCAGCATTTCCTCTAGCACTTTCTGTGGGTTCCCAGGCCTCCTGTGCCCGTCAATGCAGCCTGCGTGCATGCCCTTCTGTTGCACACTGGTCAGAACCAACCTGGTGGCCCCAGCGGCAGGCCCCTCCTGGAAGATTCCCCCTCGCAGGTGTGTGGTGATGGGCTTCCCTGGGGGTTTCTGATGAGGAAGCAAGACAGGGGCATCTGAGGGGCCCACCACTCACCCCTCAGCTCTGGTCAGACCCAGTCCCAGCTCCACTCCTGCCCATAGCTCCACGCTGCCCCCTTTGGGCCAGGACACATGTAGCACATGCTGGTGTTGACTCTGACCCTCTGTAGTACGGGGGAGGCTGTGACTGACTCCCCCAATTTGAACCTCCTCCCCACCCTCCCCACGCCCACCCACAACCAAGGGACCTGGATGCAGTTGTCCTAATAGCCAGGCTCAGAGGGGCTGCTCTGCCTGCAGGAAACGTCTCTTCAGGCAAACGCTGATGGAAGAAATTCTCTTTCCCGCCCCACCCCGTCTCCTCACCCAGGGGCCCAAGGGAGCCCCACAAGGGTCCCCTGGGTGGTTGAGTGAGAAGAGGGTGGCAAATATGATGCGCTCGGGCTTGCCCTTTGGCCTCGGCAGACTCCTCACCGGGCTGTGGGGAGAGTGACCGTGGAATAACCTGTGATCAGCACCTGCTCTCTGCTCGCCCACGGCACGCTCCCGTAAGTGGTGCACTAGGGCGTGGAAGAATGGGGCCGACCCTGTAAGGACAAGCATGTTCTTCATCCAGAGAAAAGATGGACAGGTGATGAGGAGGAGGGGGAGTGAGGGACAAGGGGGGGGAGGAGAAAAAGTAGGAGAGCCACATACTGGGGGGTCCTGGGGTCCCACCACGCTTTCAAGTCTGTGCAGCCACATAGAGTATGTGTGTCTGTGTGTGTGAAGCCCCACAAATAAGAGAGAATAATTATAATAAGGAGGGGTGTGGATAACATTGTTTAAGAGCGAGAGAAGGGCCGCAGACTCCGAGTTCTCTTGGGTCCCTTGCCGGTCAGATCTGAACACTGATCCGAGGGGTTACTGGAGGAGAAGTAAAGCCCAGCCTGATTTAAATTCTTTTGTGACACACAGGCGTTTCCAAAAAAAAAAGGAAGGGGGTGGTGGGAGGGAATGCAATGCTTCAACCGAAATGTAATTTTTTTAATAAAAAGATGCCTGCAGCTAGGGATAACAACCATGGTGTGTCTCCTACCCCCAGCTGACATGCTGTCAATGGACCTCCCTGCCCGAGTGAGACTGTGCTTGTGGACTTTTGCTTTTTGCGCCTTCTGAAGTGCGCCCCCAAGCAGGCTACAAACTGAGACCCCGCTCTCATCACCCCGCGTTGTCCCATCTTCTCCTGTCTTCAGCTGTACGTGTGTGGAGTCGTGTTGAACCCGCCACGAAGGCTGGAACTCATGGGAAAGGGGGAGGGAAAGGCCTTGTCAAGACGCTGGTCTGGTTCCGGTTCCGGTGAGGGGGTAACAAGCCACGTTGGACTTCACCGTGGAAAGATCCTGCCATGCACACCGGGCGAGCGTCTCCCTAGAATCTCAGAAAGAGCACACACGCACACCACTCGCCCCTCTAGCACAGACTCGACAACGACAACGCGAGGCCCTCCAGGTAACGCCAGTTCGCGGCAACCCTGTCAGCGGCGTGGAACTGCCCCTGTGGGCTTCCAACGCTGTCCATCTTTAGGGGCGTGCACAACCTTATCGTTCTCCCGCGGAGCAGCTGGTGGGTTTGAACTGCAGTTAGCAGCCCAAGATATGGCCCACCCCACCACAGGGGCTCCTTATTAGGCATGAGGCCGTGAGTAAAATAGGCCATCATGTTTCTGAGGATTCTGTGTGGCCTGGGAGGGCCACGTGAGTGGGGTGACACCAGGAGTTATTGCACTGATTGACAGTGGACACTTACTGCCTGGGGACAGGGAGGGGCTAGGTGGCAAGCCCCCACATGATGCCACCAGGAGGTACACATTCTCCTGGTCACGTCAGAGCTGACGGTGTGGAGTAGGGACGTGGCATCCCCAGTGGGCTGGCGGCATCCCTCCAGTCCACAGCAGAGCCCCCGCATGCCCCTTCCAGTGTCCACTCACTGCCCAACAGACCCGAGGCTCCATCAGCGAGGCCCCGGATCCATGCTCAGGGGGCTTGAAGGTGGGTGTTCTGGGGCTCCAAGGGCCCAGCCGGCCTCCCAGCCATCCGGGGTCGCTCCAGGAGCCTGCACCCTGGCCCAGACAGGCAAGACAGGCCCAGGAGCTGGGGACACACAGCAGCTGGCATCCACCACACTCCCCGGGCCCCTGGGGCAGCTGCTGGGGAGAGAGCTGCTCGCTTTAACAAGTTCTTCCCTGATTGCTGCCAAGTGGCACACGAGGTAATTATGCCCAGAAAGTCCCCAGTGGCACCTATAGGAGCAGTCACCTGGGTTTTGTGAATAAAGGGACGAGGGATGGGGTGTCCTGTTGGCCCCAGGGAGCCATCACAGCTACCTGGGATACCAGCCCCAACCATGACCGCCTCCCCTGCCCCAACACCACACGCTACCCCTGCCCTACGCCCCCCGGGCAACTCAGTGAGCACTCAGCTCCCCTGAGGAGGGTGTGTCTCTGAGAGGGGCATCCTCCAAGAAAACTGGGGGTCCATTTCCAGAAGAAGGGTGATCTGAGGCCCACAGGGGCTGGGCCAGCTGTGGACCTTGAGCTACTGTTCCCCCGCGTCCAGCCAGCCCCTGGCCCTGGGCCACCCCTAGTCCACACAGCCCACGCTTCCCTAGATGGCCTCTGTGCCCAGCTTCTCTGAGTGTGCAGTCTGCCCCTCTGAGCCTGGAGACCCACTGGGCATCATAGCCCAGGCCCAGAGAGCAGAGTCCCCCTGAGGCTCTCAGAAAATGACCCAGAGGCAGAAGAAAGCATTCGTGGGGCGCAGGTGTTAAGAGGGGAGTCCCTGGACGCTCAAAGGGCCAAACTTGGTCAGCTGCTAACTTCAAATCGACCAGGTGCATGTCAGAAGGCCAGTGTTACCTGCATCTGAGAGCCGGCCATTGAAAATGCGGAGGAGCACAGCTCTCCTGTGGCCACAAGGGGCGCCATATCTTGGCGTCCACCCCATGGGCAGTCCACAGAGAGCAGCAGCCCTGCCGGCCGCCAAGTCGCCCACCACCGCTGCCCGCAGGAGGGATGATGCTCAGGCAAGTGGAGGGTGCATTAGGGTTTCATTTCCGAGCACTCTGGTTTGTAGAAGGCTGTGGGTCCCAGTGACAGCCCCACATCCACTTGCTGCAGGGTCCCCACAGGGAGGAAGCCTCCATGGAATTCCTTCTCATCATTCACCACAGGTGAATTCCTTCTCATCGGTCACCACAGGTGAATTCCTTCTCATCGGTCACCACAGGTGGCCTCAGGCAGCCTCTCCAGCCTGAGCCCTGGGGGTGTAGCGGTTACCCGTTGAGCTTCGCGAGGGAGAAAGACTAGCCTTTCTAGTCGTGTAACATTGAGCCTCAGACACCCACAGAGGGTCGCTATGCATCAGCGTTGACTTGACGTCAGGGTGTACCCTTGGTGGACAGGACTGGGGTCACATAGTCTTGAGTCGTGGCCCGTCAGTCTCGCCTGGACTGCCTTGGTGGCCCTGGGCCAATCTTGTCAGTCCTCTATCTAACCACGCGAGTGTCCCAATCCCTGCTCGCGTAGGTGGTCCCCTGTGACTGTGATGTATTGATCTACCACCATGCGTTTGGACAGTTCCCTCGGCCCTCCCACCGCCTTTTCACATCTCTGGCTCTCAACAACCCTCGGGCACCAGTGTGACCTCGTGTGACGGCCGCCCTCGTCCCCATGGCTTGGGTTGTCTTTGTCCCTTTAAGGCTCAGTCAACGGGCGCCCTAGATGACGTTTGAGATGGGGTCTCCTTTGTACCCTATAACAAGGGTCAGTGAGGGAAAGGGGGCTGTCCCTTGATGTGATGGATGGACATGGTGGCTGCAACAGCGGGCTCAAACGCAGCGGCTGGCATGAGTCTGCTGCAGGACAGGGTGGCCCTTCCTGCTGTTGTGCACGAGGTCACCCTGGCCCGGATATGAGCTTGTCACTAGGTCCTCTTGGTCTCCTGGGGACAGAGGCCCCCTCAGGGCCATTTGCAGGTCCCCGTGGGAAGGGAGAGGAAGCATTCGCAGCAAGCTCAGGGAGAGGAGGGGCAGGACGCACAGGCAATGCCCCTCTGCAGAGCCTGTGCCGATGGGGGGTGGAGGGAGAGCCTCAGCTTCCACCGGGGCTTGTCATGCAGGGTCCCAGCTGCACGAGGCCATGGTGCCAGGTCCCCCTTCCAGGCCCCAGGGCCTCAAGGACCAGCTGGAGCAGAGAGAGCAGGCGTGGGTCTGTCACGGGGCCGGGTGAGAGCATGACGGGTGGCCCTGCCAAGCCTGCGGGAGCCGGGGGCTCAGCACAGCAGCTGTTCAGGGAGTCGGAGGAAATTGAGGCACGGGGTGAATCAGAGTCGGCAGCTCTGGGACTCCTGGGAGCAGGTGGCCTCTTGCAGGTTGAGCTCCCACCCCCACCCCCACCAGGATGGCTGGACCCCCAAGCACGCAGCACCCATCTGCTCCCAGTTCATGCCACAGCTTCACGCTGGTGGTTGCTGTTTTGGGGTGTTTTTGTTTTGTTTTGTTTTTAACTCAACAACAGCAAAATCATCTTTTATTTCAGCGGAAGCCACCATATGCTGACTCCGATGAACTCAGTTTGCAGGCATGCTGAGCCCCCACTGCGCCTGGCACGGACTCCATCCATCAGGCCCTGGGGTGCTCTGTGTCTACAGGGCAGGCCCCTGAAGAAAATGGGGTGCCCTTTCCAGAAGAGGGGGAACATCTGCAAGAGCAGAAATGCTCTGGAGCCCTGGGCTGGGGGTCGGGTCCTCTGACCCAGTTGCATTGTGGGTTTGTGAACGGGTCCATTCCATCTCAGCCCCGCATGGGATGGAGAGGAAGTGCCCACGGGGCTTCTCGGGCCGACATCTTCCCGGAAACAGCCTCGTCTTCCTCGCACAGAGCAGCTGGTGCATGTCAGCCATCAACCTTTAGGTGAGCCACCAAGCCTTAACCACTGGGCCACCAGGGCCCCTTGGGACCATTGGAAATGCACATAGCTGGCCTTCCCCAGAGGTCTTCTTAGCCCAGGGGTGGTCTGGACCCTGGATGGTTGTACCTCCCTCGGTGACAGGGATGTGTCTCCGGATGCCAACCAGTGGGGTGAGGGGTCACAACCCCCATAGTGGGTGCATACAGCAGCCTGGTCTGGGCCGGCCACGCCCCGTGGGGGAGTGGCTGGGCTCCCAGGGAGAGGGCCCTGCTCCAGGACCGATTTGCAGTCTCCACCACTTCTTTCTCGGTTTGGCTTCCCTATCGTGCGCAGGACGCAAAGAATCCCAATGGGGGGGTGGGGGGTGGAGTGGGTGTGTGCATTGATCTATGAGCTTTCTGCCTGCACCCAAAGGAGCTCCAGTGTTGTCGTGGTTACACATTAGGGCTGCTAACCACAGGGTTAGCAGTTCAAAACCACCAGCTACTCCTCAGGAGAAAGATGAGGCTTTCTACTCCCAGAAAGAGTTACAATCTTGGAAGCCCACAGAGGCAGTTCTACCCTATCCTGTAGGGTCACCATAAGTCAGAATCCACTAGTGGCAGCGAGGTCCCTGACCCCAACCCCAGCCTACCCTGATGCTTCCACAGTCAGGTGTACCTTGTGGTCCCCAGAGGACTCCCAATCAGACTCAGGGGCAAGCAGCGGGGCTCACAGGTTGTGGGTGCAGCTTGGGCAGGAAGCTCTGGCGGGGACTGGGTCAGGCACGCCCGGTGCAAAGCCCTGGCCTGCAGGAAGAAGGATGGGCAGGTGCCTGATGGGAGATTCTGAGATCCAGAGCAGGCGGCCTGAGGAAGCAGAGGCCCGGCTTTCCTCGGGGGCACAGGGGGGGTGGGGGGTTCAGGAGGGAAACCAGGGCTCTGGGATAAAAGCAGCGAGCCCAGGGCTCAAGGTCAGCTTTCACTGGCCCATTGACGTGGCTAGGTGTTGGGGGAGGTCAGATGCGCAGGCATCCCCTCCCCTGAGGGAATCAGTTGCCAGACTGCTGTCTCATCCC
>NW_022111314.1:3261478-3275268 GCF_000313985.2 Echinops telfairi | reverse complement strand
CTTATATATCTCAACCGTACAATTGTGCATTACTGAACCCAGAAGTAGTATTACTAAACCAGTGAGTTCTAGTACCGGGTGGGGGCTGGTCCCCTCCCCTCCCTCAGCATCGTTATTTTTTTATTTAATACTACAGCAAGGCTGGACGGCACTCTAAGGGAGTGGGGGTCAGTCCTTCACCCTAAAGTGTAACATTGCCTACTGCCAGGGAGTCAATTCAACACCTGGTGACCCTGTGGGACAGAGCAGAGCGGCCACATAGGGTTCCCAAGAATGCCGTGTTATGGACAGCCTCATTTGGCTCCTGAGGACTGACTGGTGGGTTTGAACCCCCAATCTTTCCACTCACGTAACCCACCTCACCTCTGAGGCTCTGCATCTCAGGGCTAGTTGTGGCTTCTCACAGACGTTTCTTATCTGATTGAGGACATTCCCACAGCAGGAAAGCCTGCAGGACTCTGCCCCATGTGGTATCTGCAGCGAGATGGTGATTTGACCATGACCCTTTAGCATGAGGCTGGTGGTGCAGTGGTTAGCGCCTGGTTGTTTGCACCCAGATGACAGCCAGGAAAACCATACGGCGTGGTCCTCCTCAGTGACACCATGTCACAGCACAGAGGAGTCAACGTGATGACACACAACTGCAGGACATTAACGATTTGGGGTGACATCAAACTTGCCTTCCAGGGATGAGCTGCATGTGGCCGGGTAGAGTCACAGCGTGTTCTCGGGCTGGGTGGCCTGCGTTCTCTGAGAAGGACGTGGGCACCTGCCTCATAGGGAACCTCAGTGGGGCTGGCCCACTGGTCCCCTGCCTTGTGAGGGGTGTCTGGTTTTGATACTGGGGTGTTTGGGGCCCCCAGACTGAGTTGGGAACTGTTCCCACTGTTTCCACCTTTGAGGGAGAGTTTGAGGAGCTCCTAATAGTTCTCGGGAGGGTGAGCAGTGACGCTGCCAGCAGTTTGCAAGTTGGTTCTTCGGTGTTGCCACTCATGGTGTTGCCACTCATGGTGGGTTTCCGCAGGTCTCTGCTTCTTCTGCTTCTTCTTTAAAACACTAAACTAACAAAACGAAAAACCTCACTGCCATGGAGCCAGCGCCGTCCTAGTGACCCTATAGGACAGGGTAGACCTGCCCTCTGCATTTCAGAGACTGTGACTCTTGATGGGCATAGAAAACCTCATCATTCTCCCGAGGAGTGACTGGTGGTTTTGAACTACTGACCTTGCCAGCACAGCCCAACACACAACCACTAGGCTACCAGGCCTCTTGTTTCTTCTTAGTGCCTAGTGATGTCTGCCTTCTGATTGTGTTCAATCCCTCTGAATGACCGAGCTGGGCTGGCATGCATTTCTTCACAGGGAAGGTGGGGAGGGTCGAGTCTGACTCCCAGGGACTCCTGTGACGACGAGTCAAGCTACCTGCAGGATCTCCCTGGCTGCCATCCTCACGGAAGCAGGTCTCCAGCCCTGGCTCCTGAGGGCCTCCCCCGGGGTAGGTTCAAACCGCCAACCTTCAGGTGAGCGTTTCACTGTTGAGCCTGTGTGGTCCAGAGTGACGTCCTGTCCTGCCTTCGTTCCTGGTTTTCGTCATTTCCGTCTCCTGTCCCATGCACCACAGCCCTGGCCACCCTCCCATCTAGTCTCCGAGCACTTTCAACGTTTGTCCAGTTGGACACAGTGTGGTGGTGAGATTTTAGGTCCACTTGAACTTGTGTGAAAGAGTAGAGGTGGAGTCCAACCTGTCACTCAGATCACAGCCTGACAATGCCTCCTGAGAGGTGTGGCCTTTTGATAAGAGACACTGAGGACCCCCTCTCCTCCCTCTCTCTCTTGCTCTCTCTCCCTTTACCCCACCGCTTGCTGGGACTCTGTGCTTGTCTTTCCAGGTGGCCCCATGTGGGCTGCCCACCCTGAGAGCTCCTGCCATGTTTCCACCTGCTTCCCACTTCACCTTGGCCTGCAGCTATGTGAGTCTGCAGAGGTCTGCAGCTAGCATCAGACCGTGGACTTGATGTGGGCTGGGCTGGGATGTCTTCTCGGCATTAAGTGACTTCTTGATAGACAGTTCGTTCTCATACATGCTGGGTCTCACTGGCTGTGTTTCTCTGGGCAGCATGGCCTAACACACTGGGTCTCAGAGCGGGGTCTGTTGAGATGTGGTCAGAAGCAGGTTCCAGGGGTGTGAGGAACAACAGTGGGGACCCAGGAACCTGGTGTCAAAGGACAATATGCCAGGAAGGTGGGGGAGAGGAGGAGCCCCTGGGCTGGAGCCAGAGCTGAGTGTGGAACTCTGGCCAGGTGGCCCAGGAACAAGGACAGTTCAGGAGGTAGGTGGCCTCCTGTATGTCAATGAATCATTGTGTCCCGTGTCCCGTCCTGTAGTAATCAGGTAGCCTCAGTGTTGGGGTGAGGATGGAGCCGGGGTGGTGTGTGGGAAGCACTTACACATCCCAGCACCTCATGCCCCTCAGCCCACTGTGCCAAGTCCGACCCACAGAGACCATACAGGACAGACTGGAACTTCCCCCGGGGTTTCCACGACTGCCATCTTGGCCAAAGCAAACTGCGCGGTCTGTCTCCCTCCGAGCAGCTGCTGGGTTTGAACACCAAACCTTCCGACTCCCCACTGAGCTGAGTGTTCTAACCACTGCACTGCCGGAACTCCTTAGTCCTTCATAAAGCCACGCCCATCGGTGCCCAATCTAGTCCAACTGTGAGCCACCCTTCAGGGGAGGGTAGAACCACCCCGGTGGCCAAGAAGGCAGGCTCCCTCACCTTCCTCCCACCGAGCAACTGGTGGGCTTGAACTGCCGCCCTTCCAGTTAGTATTTCATGATGTCAGGCACCCTGGGGTGGCTATGACCCATAGGCACCCTGTGTCCAGTAGAAGGAAGCACGGCCCAGCCCTGCACCACCCTCTCATCTGTCAGGTGGCTTGAGCCCCGGTCGCCCTGTGTCCATCCGGCTCATGGATGGGCTTCCTCTTCCCCAGGTCCAGTTCCTTGGGACACTGTTTCCCAGGGACGTGAGCCGAAGCCTCACCGGTCCCGCTCCCAAGCACCCTTCTGGCTGGGCTCCTCCCTCGTCCTGCTGGCAGCCCACGTGAGAGCCCACATGTGCTTGCAGCATGCTGGGCGCACCCCTTCCCCTTTGGTTCCCTAACCCCATGTGTTTGCACATTTCACTACGGGGCTTCCTACTGTGCCTTCTCGCTGCCTTTGGAAATCTCCTCTTCAGTCCTTTCCGTAATTTCATCATTTGCTGGGACTTTTCTCTGTGCAAGAACACATTGGGGGCTCTCTTCTGATATCCACTTGTTTCATTTTGGTTCGAGGGGTGAGAGGGAAGGCTGGACGGGGAAGCAGGCGGTGGCGGCACAGGGTAGATGGTGTTCACATGGGAGAGGGGAAAGACTGATTCCTGCCAGAGGGAGATGTGGGGAAAAGGGGGGCAGGGAAATGGGACAAGCCATGGGGAGGATCCATATGGTTTTTTAAGCTGCTGAATGGAAAAATGATGGTCTGACACGTAAACCTCCACCCACTTCACAATAACGTACACTATATACTCACAATGAGTTGTACTTGCGTAGCACAGCGGTTACATGTTGGTCTGCTAGCTGCAAGGCCAGCAGTTCAAACCTACCAGCTGCTCTGCAGAAGAAAGGCAGGGCTCTCTAGTCCCATCAAGAGTTACAGTCTCAGAAACCCACCGGGCAGGTCGAGCCTGTCCTATAGGGTCACTGTGAGTCAGTCGGCATGGACTCGATGGCAGTGAGCTTGGCCTTGGTTATATATACACATGCATACAATACGTATACAACACAGGCATCATAGCACCCATATGCACACACGCATTTGAGAGCAGGTGAAGAGTTGGGCGAAGAGTTAAGAAAATGCCACAATGAAACTGTGACTTTTGGTTTTTAAGTCATGGCTGGTGGGCATCCAAGTCATGTTGGCATTGGGGCTTTTGATACTCTTTCTTTCCTTCTGCTGAGCTCTGGCTTGCTAGCGAGGTGGGATCGTGTTAAGGACTTATTAGGCTTGTGAATTCCTTCCTTTCTGAATGTATTGACACCGCTCTCTATAAATAAAGGGCCGTTTGCTCATATCGTGTATATATGTTTTACTCTCCAGGTAATGTTTGTGCGTGTGCATACGACTTATCTATGTCATTACCCATGTTTGCACAGATCTCTGTCTATGTACTATATACCTCTCCCTGTGTGTTACTCTCTCCTGCGTGTTTGCCCAGGTCTGCCTGCATGTCTTTTTTTATGTGTGTTTTTCGTTTTTTAATTAATTTCTCCTCCTTTCCTTTCCCCCTCTCCCCCTAGCCTTCCATAGCCATCGAAGTCTGCTTGTTTGGGTGTCAGAGCCATTTGGGGGGGATTCTTTCTTTATAATAGTGGTCCCATACAGCATACAGTGGTGTCATACAGCGGTCCCATACAGCATCAGTCTAGTTAACTCTAGTTAACCCCGTTTCTAAACGGGGGCTCGTTTTCTTCAAAGTACCACTGTGATGTGCACACGCATACTGTCCCTCACTCAATGGCCTTGAAGGGCGGTGGGGCAGCAGAATGAATAAAAGAGGTGAGGACTGGACATTGGCCCATGGTCCTGTGTGTGTGTGTGGGGGGGTGCGGCTGTAAACCCACAGAATGCCGTGGGCTATCTTTTACCTTGAAATTTTGAAGAAAAAAAAAGCAATGCTTTTATTTTGTATAGCACTTTAAGAATGCCCTTAGAACCTAAGGTGTATAATTACCAAGGACTGTGACAAATCCAAAGAGCCCAGACCCTCAGAGGCCTGCCCCCCACCCACTGGTGTTGGGTGCCCACCCTCCAGCATAAGGAGCCTGGGCGTGGGGCTGCAATTTCTCTACCAGCCACTAGAGGGCCAGGGGTCACATTCAGGGCTTACAGCTTCCGGGGGAAACAAAGGTAAAGCCATTTATTTCCCAGGGACGTTTTTTTAAAAAATCATTTTGGGGAGGGCTTGTACAACTCTTATCACAATCCATCCATCCATCCATTGTGTTCTCAGGGACAGTTTAGGGGAGTTCAAAAAGGAGGTGGGGAAATGGAATGAAAAGATCATACACTTTCTTCCCACAAATTTTTGAACCTACACACGTGTGTGTCCCTGATTGTTCATGAGAACCACAAAAACCAGACTGGTGGCCTTGAGCTGGTTCCGACTCACAGAGACCTCCCAGGACGGAGCAGCGCCGCCCCTGTGTGTTTCAGAAGCTGTGACTCTTGGTGGGAGCAGAAAGCCTCATCTTTCTCCTGTGGAGCAGCTGGGGGTTTTGAACTGCTGACCTTGGAATTAGCAGCCCAACACACATAACCCACTCGGCCACCAAGGCTCCTCAGAACCCTATGGGGGATTTCTGAGGCTGTAAATAGCTACAGGAACAGGCAGCCTCATCTATCTCCTGGGCAGTGGCTGGTGGGTTTGAACCGCTGAGATACATAGGATTACATGAAGCTATATGCACGTCGTGTGAACACCAAATTGAAACCCTATCAGGGCCCGTTTCTGGTCATCCTTGTGGCTGCAGCAGCAGGCAGAGGTCAAAGGAATGGCCGTGGCAGCAGCCGAAAGAATGGGATGCGGGCGGGGGCAGAGGAAGGAAGTGGGAGAGAGTGGAGTACACCCACCTGAGCAGCAGGAGCTGTCGGGGCCCTGCAGCCCCTGCCACCACTGCCCGCCACAGAGCCATGCTGGAAAGCCCACATTCAGAACCATGTACTCTGTGCCCCTTGGCCTGCTTCCTCCCTGTGGTCCTGTCGGACCAGAGTCAGGCTTGGAGTCTTTAAAACCACCAGGGAAAACCCACAAACAACAGGACAGCCTGTCCCTTTGAGTCAAGCAAATGGACACTACGGGGCCACGGACACATAGATGTCTGTGTGGCAAGACAAGGTCACTGAAGGGGCATGAAGCAGCACAGACCTGCACACATGAGGAGCCGTGGTGGCATAATGGGTTTTCCGTTGGACTGACCACTGCATGTTCAGCAGTTCAAAACTACCAGCCACTCCATGGGAGAAAGATGAGGCTTGCTATGCCCATAAAAAGTTTTCCATCTTAGAAAACCACAGGGGCAATTCTGCTTTATCTTAGGGGCTCACTATGACTCAGAATCAACTTGGGGGAAGTGAGGCCAGTTCACACATGCGTGCATGCCTGTGCGCGCACACACACATACACACACACACTCATAGCAACCCCCTGTGGGTGCCTGAAACCGTTCACTCTTGATGGGAGTGGGAAGCCCTGGCTTTCTCCCTCAGAGCTGCGGTGGTTTTGAACTGCCGACCATGTTGTTGGCCGCCCGTGGCCCAGCATGTAACAACTACGCCATCAAGTTGTTGGTGGAAAAATATTCATTATGTTTTAATTACATTTTAAATCTTTTAAAGCCCCTTTGTGTGTGTGTATAATTCCTTCTCAGTTTCAAGACATGCCCCCTCCCAGTGGGGGGCCACAAACTGACCAATGCCTTCATTTTAAGCCCTGGGAGGGTCCTTTGCACGGCAGACACAGGCCCAACTCGTGTGACTTGCATTGTCTATTGACGGGGCCTGGCAGCCGTAGGCCAGTCTCAGCCAGGGCCAGACACAGGTCATCAGGCCCAACTGCTCACAGCCTGCTGCTGAACCATCTCTGCACCTGGCAGCAGTAACAAGCCCTCTGGGCTAGAAGAAGTGACCCCTCGAGGCTTGGGGGAACAGTCTTCTCAAACTTGTCCCAAAGATCAGAGGCAAAGGGCCTGACTGGGGAGCTCATTTCCCTATACGGTTGCATTTCGTCTCACGCTTGTCCTACGTCTCCTGAGATCATTATGTGCTTTCTAGCCTTTCATCTGCGGATACGGTGACTTACTCTGGTTGTTTAAAAGATTAAACCAAGGTTACATTCAAGGGATAAACCCCATTTGTTTACGGATGATTATAAATTGGTGGAGTGGATCTGTTAGTATTTTGATAAGGATTTTGGACTTACATACACGAGAAATAGGGAGCTGTAATCTCCTGTTTGTTTCCATTCGTCTAGTTTGTTTTTTGAATGGCATTCTTCTCCCGTCAAGGGCGACAGTCGCAGGCGCCCACAGGGGCAGCTCTGCCCTGTCCTGAAAGGTCACTGTGAGTCGGCATCGACTCAAGGGCAGTGAGTTTGGTTTAGTTTGAGTTTGGTCTTTGTGAGATGGTTGGGTTGGGTTCCCTTATTCTGCTGCCTATAGAAGCGTTGTACACCCTCCCACCAAAACAACAACAACAACAAAGTCTGTACAAGGGTGATGTTGTATATTGAAAGTGCCCTGGTCTGCAAAAACAAAAACCCGGATCTGTCCTGGAATAAATACAACCAAAATGCTCCCTAGGAGCAAGGCCGGTGAGACTTCAGCTCCTGCACTCTGGGCGGGTTATCAGGAGAGACCAGTTCCTGGAAAGAGCATCGTGCTGGTGGAGTAAGAAGGCAGCAGAGCAGAGGAGGACTCTACGGGAGACGGGCTGGCACGGCGGGGTGCTGCTGCAGCGGGCTCACACGCAGCCAGGGCTTGGAGGGTGGTGCAGGGCCAGGCCATGTCTCCTGCTCTCGGACGCAAGGTCGCCAGGGGTCAGAACCAGCACCCCATTACAACAGAGACAAGGATGGGTACTGCTTCTGCACGTTGGGCGGTGTCAGCCGCCAGGCCAACTGGCCGAGTTGTTCTCACGGGGCGGTTTACAGCGAGAAGGTTCGTTCCACATCCGAACTAGAAGAGCCGGCTCCTCCCTGGGCTGCTTCCTTCAAAACCAGCCGCGGGGCGGTGTTGTGGTTCCTGGGATTTTCCCTTTGACCTGAGATGTCAAAGGTAGCGCCCTAGAGCTGTGTGTCGCCCTGTGGGTGTCTGTAGATCTGTCCCACGCTGCTAACGAGCTGGTCTTTGTTGTCTTGACCTCCGAGCTATCGAGGGACCTTTCCCAGAAGTTGCTTGAGGTTTTATTTCTTCTTCTCTGCTGTTTTCAGATCTTCTTCTTCTTCGTGTGATTTTGCCTTTCATCTCTTTACTCTGGGTTTAATTTTCCTTTTATACGTTTTCTCGGTAGAAGCTCAAAACGGTCACTGTCATGGTCATCTCTCACCCCGGGATTTTCAATCGTCGTATTTATAGGTAGGTTATGAAAGTTCACTTTTTGCTCCAAGATTTTCAATCATCATATTTATATTTTTAAATGCTTTACTATTTAAAAGCTGCAACTGATCAGTGTATTTTAAGATAATAGATTTGGAATAAATTGGTGGGAGGGGGGGTGCTGTCTAAATCAAACCTCTTTAGGGTGCTTCATCCAGTGTTGGACTAGCAATGATTAATCGGAAGTGAAGATTTAATTTCCAGGAATTTTGTAAGCTGCTTGTTAACCACAGTTATGATTCAACCCCACCCCCACCCCAGTGCACAATTGGATATGTTGTATTAAAAACAGAGATCGTGTCAGGAAGGTGAGCATCATGGAATGCCAACTTAATAGAACAAAGTGTTCTTGCATTGAGTAAGTACTTGAGTGGAGGTCCAATGTCCATCTGCTGCCTTAATACTAAACCTATAAATAAATGCACATGGATCTATTTCCCCACCATCCTATATAAATATATTTATATATGTTCATACCTGTATTTAGAGCTCCATAAATACCCCTTGCCTCCTAGCTCTTTCCTCTATTTCCTTTCACTTTCCTCTTGTCCCACGATCATGCTCAGCCTTTATTTGAGTTTCAGTAATTTCTCTCGGTTACATTGCCCTTGATCAATCCCTACCAGCCCTCTCACACCCTCCTTGCCACTAATTTTGGATCACTTGTTGCTCCCTTGTCCCTGGATTGGTCAGTACCACCTCCTTTCCCCCATCTCCCCTTTTCCCATGTCCCCCCTGAACCATTGGTACTGTTGTTTTCTCCTCCAGACTGTTCATCCCGCCTCTCTTATCTAGATAGATCTGCGGAGATAATAATATGCACAAAAACAAGGCATAGCAAGACAAAGCGACAAAAGAACACACAACGATGACAACAAAAGTGAAAACCAATGACCCAGAAGAGAATAAGTTAATGTTAAAAAAAGAAAAAGAAAAAATTTTTAAAAGAAAGAAAAACCAGTAAATAGATCGAGGTCTGAATTTTGACCTCTAGGCGTGTCCTCCAGTGAAGTCCAGTGGGGGCCACGCTCTGGCCCGAGTCTGTCCTTTGCACTCCCTCGGGAGCTCCCTGCTCTGCTCCCCCCGTTGCTCGGCCGCACGCCTTTAGTGTTTTGCCTCGGTGTCTCGGGGTCAGACCGGGCCAATCCCGACACTGAGTCTCCAGTGTTGTCCCCCGTAGGGCCATGGGTCAGCCAGGGATGTCGTGTCTCATAGAGGGATCAGCCAGAAGGGCTGAAGTAGAAAGCAAACGTTTTGAGAATGATGATAGCAGCCACTGTACAAATGTGCTTGACACAATGGATGGATGGATGGATGGATGGATGGATGGATGGATTGTGATAAGAATTGTACGAGCCCCCAATAACATGATTTTTTTAAAAGAAAAAAACAAAAAGCAGCTAGTCTGTATTCGAGCAGCATAGCCTCCTAATCGTTTTTCGCACATTTTCCGCTTCTCTCTCCGCTGTGAGCACATGAACGGCACAGAGACCAAGAAGCAGGCACTCTGACAGAAGGGGGAGAGGGGATTAAAACCCGGAAGGCTGGGCATCAGAGCTGCCTGCTTCTGCCCTCCCGATGCAGCCTGTGTGCTGAGCAAATCCTCCGAGAAGCTGGGCTGTGTGCAGAAGGACAGGGCCTGAGGGCGGACGGAGGCTCATTAGCAACTGGTGACAGACCGATGAAGCGCCGCCGATTGTGGAAGTGCAGAAGGCTCAAAGCACATGCTGGTGTCAGCCAACGACGGTGGCTCTCAGTGGAAAGGACACAGACCTCACCACTGGACCGGAGGCGGCCTCCTGAGGAGTGGAGAGCAGTTTCCTTTGACTTGGGCCCACTTCCATGCTCGGGGGCAGCATGCAAAAGAAGAAGAGGAATCAAACCCTGAATCGCATCAGCGCATCTGTTGCCAGTGCTACAGGGCACAGGTGTCCCAGGGGGGAGGAAGGTGCCCCTGACCGAAGCCAGGGTGCTCTCGACCATTTCCGGTGGTTTCCAAAGCTGGACGAGGAGGCGGGAAGACCAGAGGAGATGGATGCTGTGAACTACGGGTTGTGGAAGACCACCGAGCATACCCTGGGCTGCCTGAAGGATGAGTGAATCTGTCTTATAAGAAAGACCGTGGAGTTGCCCCTTAGAAACAAGAACTGGCAAGACTGCGCCTCGCACACTTTGGACTTGTGGTCAGCAGGGGACAGTCCCTGGAGAAAGACCTCGTGCGCGGTCAAGTCAGGGGACAGGGAACAAGAGGAAGGCCTTCGAGAAGGTGGTTGTTGAGTTTCTGTTGAGTCCGCTCTGATGCACAGCGACCCGCGCACAACAGGGCGAACCCCTGCTGCGTCCTGTGCCACCCTCGTCGTCGTCATCGCGGGAGCTGCCCTGCAGCCCCTCCCGTGAAAGGTCGTCTTCCTTTTCCTGGTCCCGACCCTCTGCTTTCCCAACCGAGGTGTCCTTCCCAGGGACCGGTCCCCTCGATACCGTGTGCACGGTGCATGCGATGAAGTTGCCCATCCTCGCCTCACAGAGGCTGCGGGCTGTCCTGTTTCCAACAGTCTGTCTGTCCTTCCTGAGGTCCACGGCACGTTCGATACCCGCTGCCCACACCCCGCTGTTCGCGGGTCTTCCTGGCCCACTGCCAGCTCTCACCAGCACAGGGGACAATTGAGAAGCCCCTGGCACCTTGAGTCAGGTGCACCTCCGTCCTCAGAGGGACACTAACAGAGACAAGGATCGCTCTCAACAGCCGCAAATACTCTTTGGCTCACTGCTTTCCAATTCGCTGTCTGGTGACGTCCATTGGCAGCTCACGGTCGGCATGCTGGGAGGGTGCCGTGGAACCCCGTCCTCGACACACTGTTGTGTTGGGATTGTCGGGCAGTCTTGAAGCGATGCTGGGAGTGTTCTTCGCGCAGATGAGCTCTCAGTGGGTCTCAGGTCTGTAGTGGTTGCCTTATAAATGGCGCCGAACGTTTCTTGAGGAAACAGTGCTCCAGTATTTGAAAACGACTCTCCGATGCAGCAAGGAAGGTACGTACATGCACATCACGGTTGGGGAGTGAAGTTTTGACGCCTGTCTCTATCGCGTGGTTTTCATCTCAGTAAATGAAAACATCAACCAGCATGCATGTGGAAAGGTGTTTGTCCACGGGACGAGAGCCAACTTCTTGGCTGAATTGGGTGTCACTCGAGCAGTGTCTCACAGCCTGGCTTTGTCACACGATTGTTGGCACGGAGCCAGTTGTGGTTCAGTGCTTGGCTGCTAACCAAAAAGGTGGCGGTTCAAATCCACCAGCCGCTCCACGGGAGGATGCGTCACAAAAATGCCAGCCTTGGAAACCCAGAGGAGCGGTCTGCTCTGCCCTCCAGGGCTGGCGGTGAGTGGGCAGGATTGGTCTTATTGTCGGCAAGAGACTTGCACAACCACGAGTGGGGCTTGTTAAGCAGCGAAAGTTATTTTATAAATGATCTTAACCGCGTTATTGACATGTAATTCATCTAGCATACACTTCAATGATTGAAATATACTAAAAGGAGTTGTAGGATCATCACCAAATCAATTTAGAGCATTTTCTTCATTCTTGGCCTCATTGTTATGAGCTGCCTCAGTTCGCCCCAACCTCTCCTGCCAGAACCCTGAGAAACGGTGGCCATCATCCAGGAGCTGTCTGTAGAGATTGGCCTAACCTGAGTTTCATATAAAGAAGAGTGGACCAAAATAACAACACCAACAACGACAATGGCAGCGTGGAAACAACCTCGATTGTTACAAAAGTGGCAAATGATAAAACCAGAACCAATTTTAAATGGGTCACAAGGGATTTCAGATGGCTTACCCCCTCATGGGTCACAAGGGATTTCAGAGGGCTTACCCCCTCATGGGTCACAAGGGATTTCAGAGGGCTTACCCCCTCATGGGTCACAAGGGATTTCAGAGGGCTTACCCCCTCCCCAGCTGCTGCTGCCATGATTCCCTTTACAGCGCACTCCCTCTGAGAGCAAGGCTAGCCACCTCTGGGCCGGTGGTCAGAGGGGATTCACCAGTGGTGTTGTCCACAGGGGGACCCTGCAGATAGGTGTGGGGCACCCACTGTCGTCCATGGCCTTCTGCAAACCGGGTGGTCAGAATTTGAACTCCAATGCCATCCCCTCCTCCGATCTTGGATTTTATTAGTTACAGTCCTTGCTTTGTCCATGAACTTAGCTGTCCTCATTTAGACGGCTGCTTGTTTAAAAAGACGGACCTTGATGAGCCCAGGTGCCATCTGTTCTGATAGTCAGATACCATCTGATTTCTTCAACACACTTACGCAGTAGTGAGGTGTAATGAGATTGCAGGTGTGTGTGATTCACAAACCAAAAGAATCTCAACGTAAAAAGTAAATTTCTATTAAAAGGTACATACAAGGAAGTACCCCCACCCCCAGAAAACGGAGAAAAGTTCTACTGGGAAGAGCTATCATAGTACACATTTTCCCCACTCCGCGAGCATCGAACAACTTACTCTGAGTTAGTGCGCCCAGTGGCGTCACCTGGGGAGGTTCTGTCTGGTCACATGAATATTTTTGTAAAATCAGTATTGCTCAAGCCTCGTTTTTTTGTAATGGTCAATTGAAGCATGCCGCTGTGAAATTTTGTTTCCTGCGCTGGAAGAACGCCTCAGAATCTGTTGTGATGTTGAACGCAGCTGACAAGGACAGCGCTATGGGGAAAACCCAAGTATACGAGTGGTTTTCTCATCTCAAAAAGGGGAAACATTGATTGATGATAAACCTGGTTCAGGACATCCGTTAACTTCCCAAACCAACAAAACTGTGGGGAAAATGTGTGCCCTCGTGCTCAAAGACCAACGATGGACCATTAACGAGATGGGGAAGTTATCTGCACTATCTTAGAGCTCGGATCGGCAAATTTTAATGGAAGATTTGGGAATGACAAGGGTCACTGAGAAATGTGTGCCTCTGACTGACCAGGAAAATGGGTGTTGACTGGAGACGTGCCGTGCTATGAAGAGCAGCTCTGAAGTGACCCAGACCTTTCCCCCAAGGTCATCACTGGTGACGAGACCCGAGGCTGTTCTAAACATCCATCAAGCTAGTGGGGGACACCATTGTCACATCACCCCAAAAACCTCATCGAGTGAAATCAAAGACCAAGATGATGCTCATTTGTTTTTTTGATGTGAGGGGGGTAGTGGGTTTGGGGTTTGTTCCACCAGGTCAGACTGTTCGTCAAGCTTCCTATTACAGGTTCTGAAAAGATAGCGTAACCGTGTGCCACAACAGAGGCCTGATTTGTGGCAGACGGGGGCCTGGTTTTCCCACCAGGACGATGCACCTGCTCATGCAGCCATCTCAGTGTGCAGTTTGGGGCAAAAATAGGATGCCTCTCTTGCCCCACACACCTGACTCACCTGACCCCACTCTGTGTGACTTCTTTTTGTTTCTGCGAATGCAGAGGGACATGAAAGGACAGCAATTTGACAACATAGAAGAGGTGAAGAAAAAAAACGAGGGAGATGCTGTCGGCCATCCAAACAGGTAAGTTTGAAAAATGTTTCCAAGAATGGAATCTCAGATTTGACAAATGTAGCAAGT
>NW_022111314.1:3258710-3261175 GCF_000313985.2 Echinops telfairi | reverse complement strand
GCCACTTACCAGCCACAGGGGCTGGGCTGGGTGGCTTGTGAGGGCCCTGCGGTTGGCCAACCAGGGCCATGAAAGCCAGACGCAGACTCTGGGTGTTCAAAGCTTCTGTGCCACCTCCCACCACGAGTCCTGGACAGGTGATGGGTGGCATCGTTAAGCCCTGGCTCAGGCCCCAAGCCCAGGGAGTCTGACTGAGCCGCCCAGGGGTGGGGAGGGGGGAAGGCGGGGTGGGGAGGGGGGCCTGGGCTGCTTTTACATTTGTATCTGCAGTCAGAGTTGAGGATCTGTCTTCTGAGATGCAAAGTGTGCACATCAGCGGCTCCTGGGCCACGCCCTCTGTTGTCCAGATGTCACCCATCAGTGTCACCTGTCGGTCTGCACCTGCTTGCAGACACAGGTCACCTGTCGGTCATGCAGGTGCAGGAAGAGGCCCCTCTGAGAATGGACTCCACCCCCCCCCACCCCCAGTGTGTCTCCGTGGAGAGCTTGGAAATGGAGCACCCCCTCTCCTCTCAGCCTTTCGGGGGGAATCGCACCTGCTTGTCAACATTCCCCAACACATGCACGATGCCTGTTAGGGAAATGGTGTCACAAAGAGGTTCTGCTGTGGCCCAGGGTCCCCAGTGGAAGATGACAGAGTTAGAAAGAAGGTAGAGAATGCGTCTCACCTGGAAGAGACAGTGCAACAGAGCCCGTTTGTGTACACACGTGCATGCACGCGCACACACACAACCACTCCCCAACCTGCTGGGCCCTGTGTAACCCCCACAGTGTGCCCAAGGAACAGACGGTCAGGCTGTGAGATATTCTTGCTGGATGTTGGGATCTACCTGGTAGATGGCCCATCGCTCACCTGTCCTTACCTTCCTGATCACCTGCCTCTTGGAAGCCCCTTTTCCTCCGGGAAGGGTGTCCCATCACAGCAGGTGAGTGTCCGCTGTGACCAGGCCAGCCTGGCAAGCACAGGCAGAGAGGACAGCCTGCAGGTTACCCACGAGCCAATGGACTCTGATCCAGGACCCAGAATCCATGGAGGGGACGTCTCCAGACCCAGGGGGAGGAGTTCGCAAGTCAGGGGTCCATCAAGACTCACAACCCTGCCCCACCCCAATGCATATTCATGAACGTATCTCCAAATCTGCATATCTCCTCCCTGGTGCGCAGGTGTCAAAGCCTTTATTCTTTATTCCGGAGCTTGCCTGGGGACCCTGGTCCCAGCAGGATCAACGGAAGGAAAGCATTGCCCTCCCCCCTTCATCCAGAGCGAGGCCTGGGTTGGAAACGGGTCAAGGGTGACTCTCTGGGGCCCTGGGGCCCGTGGGTTGAGAGCAGGCCTGGGACCGCAGGGGAAAGATGAGGCGTTCTGCTCGCATGCAGCTGCGGCCTCAGAAACCGCGCAGGACAATCTATAGAGACAGCGTCACGGTGGGCCCCATGGTCCCCTGGGGGTACGGCAGGGGAGGCGGGGAAGCAGGGAGCTGATCATGCTGAGTACACACATGGAGAAAAGGTTCTGCCGCGGATGGTGGTGGTGATGGTGCCTCTCTTCTTGATTGTGACTGAACCGTTCCACTGTAGGCTATGTGGATAAAAGTGTATTTAAAAGCCGATTGCAGTCTCAGAAACCCGCAGGGGCAGCTCAGCTCTCTCCTCTATCACCATCGCTGAGTCAGAATGGACTCAGGGCAGCGAGTGACTAACGTTGTAAATAGGTCACTTAGGGGCCACCTGGGAGGACAGACAGTCCCACCAAGGTCCCCGGAACAGGTGTTTCCCTTGGGTCAAAGCAAAGTAGCTGAAAGTCAGTGTGAGTGAGCACGGAGGACGAGCCTATCACGTCACACAATGGGGATGACGTCGTCATTACGTGGCACCCACCATCAGTCCACCACAGGGCCCGAGGGTCCCACAGTCCTCCACTCTGCCTTACAAGGTGCATCCTGTTCTTGCCCCGCCGGTGCAGACATCACCAGTCCATCACAGAGCCTGAGGTCCCCCCATCTTCCCCTGTGCTTTACTGGATGGGGCGCATTCTCCCTCCCTGCCTGCAGGACACACTCACTTTCTACCCTGGTTCCCATTGGTGCCATGGGCAATGTGTGCTGTCCCGCCCTCGTGGAAAGCTAATTCTCCACTGCTTCCCTCCCTGGGCCAGTGTCCACTCACAGAGAGTGCTGGGGTGCAGGGGCCCGGCACAGAGCCCTCCCTCCATGCAGGACAGAAAGCAGATGAACCCAAGGGGAGGTACCACCTCGCCCTGGGGCAGGGTACAGGGAGCTGGGGCAGTCAGCCTATGGGGGACCCCTGCCGGAGGGGAGGATGAGATGAAACACTCCAGACACACCTGCATCCTCCAACTTGACACTTCTTTATTTCTGAAGTCGTTGTGCGATACCACAAGAAACATGACCGACCGTATTAGGAGTAAAAATGTGAAGTTTCCCATTAATTTCAAAGCTCCAGGG
>NW_022111314.1:3253690-3258004 GCF_000313985.2 Echinops telfairi | reverse complement strand
CACTCTCCCTAAAGCAGCTGGGCCTGTGGGATCCCAGGGGCAGCATTGGCCCAGGAATACAGCTCAAAGACAGGAAGAAGCGGGGAAGATGGACAGAGGGTCCTGGGAAGCAGGGAGGAGTGGGAAGAGTGTGGTTCCCTTATGGGGATGGCCAGCACCTTCACAGAACAAACCGTGGAGGAGTGGTTGAGTGGGAGGCCCCCATTCTCCCCAGTGTGCACTCACGTTGCAATCAACTTTCTCAAAGAAAGACGGCACCCGAGAAACTCCTAAGGGCCGAGTCAGGTTGAGCTAGCTCACTTCTAGGGCCCAGCTCACCAGTGTTCCTTTACCTGGTCACAGACGTGCTGAAAACCCAGCTGGGATTGTCCACAGCAGAGAGGGAGGGAGCCAGCGAGGTCCATCTGTACCTTGCTTACTGCTCCATCTGCTCAGAAGCGTGGTGGTTTGAAACCAGCAGCCACTCCTCGGGAGAAAGACGAGGTTTACTAGTCCCACAAAGGGAGTCTCAGACACCCACAGGGGCAGTTCCACCCTGTCCCCCAGGCCGCTGTGAGTCATGACTGTGAGTCGTAACTTATGATTCAATGACCCACGATCCCCTTTGCCCAAGGAGGCTTCTCCCTGGACCAGTGCGTCTGCAGCCTGGCTGCACTCAGCCACTGGTGGCGAGAAGCCAAGTCATCTTGTTGGCGTCGTTTCTCTGATTCAGGGCAACCTTGTTATCACAAAATAAAGCATTGCCCCGTCTTCACCACCTTCCCAATCATTGGCATGGTTGGGACAATACTTGGTCGTGATCCCAGGGCTGATTTTCAGAAGGAGATGACCAGAACTTTCTTCCTAGTCTTAGTCTAGAACAATGGTTCTCAACCTGTGAGTCACGACCCCTATGGGGGTCTAACAACTCTTTCAAAGGGGTCGCCTGATTCACAACAGTAGCAAAATTACAGTTCTAACGTAGCAACAAAAGTAATGTTAGGGTTGGGGGGGTCACCACAACATGAGGACCTGTATTAAAGGGTCACACATTAGGAAAGTTGAGAACCACTGGTCTAGAAGCTCCGCAGAAACCTGTGTCTACCCTGGCTGTCCCTGGTTGTATGTGAATTACTGGTGACACAGCCTCGTGTCACAGCAGTGTGCCAGCCACCACAGCACCACAGGCTGTGACACCCTCTCCCAAACAGGTGGAGAAGAATGAAAAATGCGGAGTTCTGGACCGCTCCAGGAGAACAGAGGAATCAGGCTGAGCCTGCGAATTCAGGAGGAGTTTCGCACGAGAAGCCCCACAAAGGCAGTGGATCCGTGGATGCCCTGATGAGACGCTGCCGGGTGCTCCCTCCACAGGGTGGTCCCTCTGCAAGGCGCTTCGGACCACGGCACCAGAAGAACGGAAGAGGTGGGCTCCCACCCCCTCCTGAGCCCCACACCTAATTGAGTCCCACAAGGGACAGTGGCACTTCCCTCCAACACTGCCCCCTGGGGTCGGGGTGGGAGGGGGAAGAGTGATCCTGACTGAACCCACTTGGGGGAAATTAGTCGCAGAGAGCCTGAGGCTCCTTAACTCTCCTCGTCCTCCTCCGCACACACGGGCTCCCTGTCAGAGAGGATGCTCTCAGCGGACTCTGGGGCCTGGCTCTGACATCCAGCTCCAGCCAACATCTATTCCTGCGGAGCCTCCTGGATATTGTCTGTCCCCTCCCTGCATGACAGCTATTTCAGTTTTCCCTCCTGGAAACCAGAAAGGCTGACTTTGAGATGGGGACCTTGACCGGAAATGGTCACTCCTTCTGTTAGCCGTCAATCCCCGCTCAGAATAGACGACTGCGACCCAGGCCAGCCTCTCTTACAACGTGAGCAGCTGCACCCAGCGCACAGAGGATGTTACTCCTGCTCATGCCGCCTGACCAGCAAACAGATACACAGAAAAGAGCCGTGTCTTGGAAACAACAGGCGATTTCAGTGCCATCAGGTAAACAAGAAGTGGCACCCAAGGGAGTTTCCCGAGGGAGCAGAGGCCCCAGAGCTACCCACCAGGGTGTCGGGAGAAGGAGGCTCAGCTGCTTGCCACAGATGGCGGGGAAATCGGACAGCGCTACGAGAGGAAACAGACGAGAAGAGAGACGAGCCGGACTGCCGTACAAGGACACTCTCACAACACACACGGAAAAGGAGGCGTCCTTCCGGCCTCCACCCCGATGACTCCGTGGACATCCAGAAGGTGAGACTTCAGAACTGGCCAAGCCGCCGACAGAGCAAGCGCACGGGAAGCACGGGTCCCTGCGCCGGGAGATGACGTGCCTGCGCCCCAAGCAGAAGGGAACGATGTGGATGAAATGAACAGCCCCAAGCCACTGATGTCCTCGGACCCTGGGACACGAGCAAAAGGCCCAGTCTGTGTTTGCGGAACACCCCAGACCTGGAAGAACACTGTCCCCAGAGAAAAAAGACCAGCAAACGCTACGAGGAGATCCCCCACCCTCCTGACAGAATAAAAAATAACAATTTAAGAAGCAACCAAAAAAAATTCCCTCGTACCCGCGAGTCCCATGGCGTCCATTCCGACTCACAGCGACCTTGCAGGTGACCTGGGCTGTAAGCCGTGATGGGAACGGAAGCCTCGTCCTTCTCTGGCAGAGCGGCTGGTGGGTTCAAACTGCTGATCTCAGGGTTAGTAGCCCAACTTGTATGCCACCAGGGCTCCCACAAAGCCACAAGAACCCCAAAAAGAAGACCGCACGATCCATCACGCTAAACTCTTAACATCTAAGAAAAAGGGAAGAATGCTGAGTGTAACCTGGGGGGAGGGGGCGGGGACAAAAATCACCTGTAAAGACTAGCCCACAAGAATCGGCCTGCAGTTTTCTACGCAAATGGTCAGGGACATAACAGGGAAGCTGGAAAATTCAACAAGACTTCAGCTGATAAACTACAGTAAATTTCACTAATTCAAGGGCCCCCGCGATCAGAAAACACTCTCCCACCCTGAACATGGGTGGTGGGGAAGAAACTAACCTAATGGGACCTCGTAGCCCCAGATAATAATGGAAGCCGCACCCACCGGCGCGTGTCGGTTAACAGCCCCAAGGAGCCCACGCCACTTCTAGCCGGGCCAGATAAGGGAAAGCGAGGGACGGACCCACTGTTTATCAGACGTACCCCTCAATTCCCTGAGCAACCGTGACGATCCCGCTCCTGAATTATCACACGTTGGTAAAAGTAGGAGACGTGTCTCTACATTGTACTGCCCTCGGTCAGCTCCCCTCCTCACTGACGGACGCTGCCTCCTTGGGAACGAATGTAAGTTCGCTTTGGACTCAGTGCTTGGCTGAGTGAGATTGTGTGCGTGCGTGCGTGCGTGCGTGTGCGTTGCTTTCCTGCTGCGGTTGGACCACTGACTCCGATTCTTCAGAGGTAAGTTGAGCAGGAGGCCAGCGATGTCCAGAGGGGCTAGCATCTGGTGTCCACACCCGGGAAGGCCTGCAGGTGCGACTAAGGACGTGCCTCTCGTGGACTCGAAACTGGTCATTTCTCCTTCCTGCTTGCTTCCTGTGGGGTCCCTCGGGCTGTCTCTCAGACAAGTTGGTGAGTGTGCTGCCCAGGTGGATGGGCCCTCATGGCTCTCGGGCGCATCTGCCTTCCTGCGTTCACGTTTCTGGCAGGAGGCGCGGCAGTCCCCGGATCAGGCAGGTGGACAGGCAGCAGACTGTGGCCACTGCTGACAGTCTGTCCAGCCAGGCATTTCCTTCTGGAAGCTTTACGGTGTGGAAGCCATTTACAGTAAGCCTTGCTCGGGTGTTTGGTTTTTTAATTTTTTAATCAAATCATTAAAAGCAGCAATACTAAAGTAAACTAAGCATATTAGCATCAGTAGCATTTTTATGAAAAATAATTACATTTTTCCATAACAGTTAAATTTACTGACAAATGTAAAGACACTAATTTTATTAGTGTCTTTAATGTCTGGCATACTAGATATCAGGTCTGCCATGGTATATGATTTTTGATGCAATCTGTAAAAAAAACCTAGCTTTATACATAAAATGTAATGAGAAAAGGGAGGAGTGTTTTAATTATTCCTTCAGATAATTGTGGGTTTTCTATTAACACAGTGCAACTGGCAGCTTCTTAAAAGTTAGTAGAATTGTAGATCTGTGAACTTCGGGTAGCAATTCTACAATACTGTAGGATGTGATTGGAACTATGGAATTGTGTGATATCTGTATTAGCTCCCAAAAAATGATTTTGAAAAAATATATATTTTCCAGTTATTTTTAATAGATTGCATTTTTTACCCATGTATGATTTTTT
>NW_022111314.1:3246563-3247731 GCF_000313985.2 Echinops telfairi | reverse complement strand
CCTTGTTGAGTTTCTTTCCGAGTGTTCTGTCTTTCTCAGAGAGCGGTGTATTGAAATCACCTACTATAATTGTTGAGGCTGTGAGGAGGAGGGACGGCTTTGGAGACAGGATGTGCAGCAAGGCTGCAACCTGAGACCACCGTTACAAAGGAAGAAAGCACATAAGAAAAGTGAGTTTCCCACCCAAAGCCACAGACTCTGAAGGCTACAGAGAGGCTGGGGGAGAGGAGGGGAGGGAGCACGGAGAAAAACAAGACAGGGTCGCCTCCCAAAGAGAGCTCAGGAGGTCTAAGGTGCAGCAGCGAACCCCCCAGCTGCTGCCAGGAGGTTAGTGGTTCCAAGCCACCCAGCGGCTCCACAGGGGACAGGCCTGGCCCTCGCTGCCAGGAAGACCTGCATGAAGAAAGCCCTATGGGCGGTTCTCCCTGCTCGGCACCCACTTGGACTAGGGGCACCTAGCACAGGCAGGGACAGTGCTTGCAGCCACCAGGGCGAGGCTGGGGATATGGGTGTGGGCACTGATTTCAGAATGGAGGTGTGCCCCGCCCTCGGAAGGTGGCATTGATGCCAGTTTGTGACACAAGTCCCACACTAGCACCCCTTTCTCCAGCTGAAAGAAATCCAAGGAGAACTTCCGCTCTGCCTTATGAAAAGAAGCGGAACAGGAGCCTGGCACTGAGCATTCCTGCCAGCTGAGAGGAACGCCTCCTGCACCCTGAGCACCAGGGAGGGTGTCGCCAAGCTCCTTTCCTGGGATCTGCACTCAGCATCTCGCCCACCTGCCCACCTGCCCACCAACCCACCTTCCTACCTTCACACCTTCTAACCTTCCCACCTGCCCACCAACCTACCGTCCCACCAACCCACCTTCACAGCTTCCCACCAACCCACCTTCCCACCATCCCACCTTCCCATCAACCCACCTTGCCACCAACCTACCTTCCCACCCTCTCACCTTCCTACCTTCCCATCAACCCACCTTCCCACCAACCCATCTTCCCACCTTCCCACCAACCTACCTTCCCACCTTCCACCTTCCCACCAACCCACCTCACCTTCCCACCTTCTACTTTCCACCTTCCCACCAACCCACCTTCTCAACTTCCCACCTTCCCACTTTTCTACCCACCCAACTTCCCACCTTCCTAACCTTCCTAACCTTCCCACC
>NW_022111314.1:3243688-3245068 GCF_000313985.2 Echinops telfairi | reverse complement strand
CGTGCAGATGGAGCAGGGGTGGGGGTTCTTCTCCCTACATGGGAGGATCCTGATTAGACCACGCTGTCACTCCCAGCCTGCGCACCCGCCATGTAGTCCCTGCGGAATGTGGGTGGAGGGTGCGTGTGCAGGGGACAGAGTCCTGGCTCTAGGAGACCTTCCCCGAATCGCCACCATCGGCTGCCCCACCCCGCCCACCGAGGGCTCTGGGCCTGGGAAGGCCATGAACTGGACTCAGGTGGACGGGGAGGTTTGTGGGTTTGGAAGGCCTCAGCCCCTGGCACTGTCCTGGGGCCATGCCCACCTGTGGTACGCAGCGTGGGTTTTTATAGATGACATAGGCGATCCAGGACTCCATGTTCAATGTGCTCACACAAACATGCCTCTGCCGGGGCTGCATACGTAATTAGCACGCAGAGGGAACGCGCAGCCTTCCCAGGACATCCAAAAAGTTCCCTGGCTTTTGAAAGATGAAGTAAAAACCTCTTCTCATAAGGAGGCCTGTTAAGCTCCCCGCTGGTCCCTGGGAAGTTTTCAGTTCAAACTCACCTAGCAGCTCCGAGGCAGAAAGACCTGGTGGTCTTCTCTCAGCCAGACGGGGGCCCTCTCTGTCACTGGAGTCCCTGAGAGGCCCCCAGCCTCTGCCCAGCCCACCGGGCCACTTTGTCCCCCAAATCCCTTCCGTCTGGAGACACGGCCGTATTCACAGCGGCCACCAGAGGGCAGACTGAGCAAGCCCAGGATTCCGAGTCCTGAGAATGCATTCCTCTTGATTCCAGAAAAATCCAGAAAGACCGTCGGAGACTGAAGCCCCAAGGACCCTTCACCAGCCCCAGCATCGAACCGGACTTGCCAGATCAAGCCCTTGTGTCCTCAAGTTAGAGCAGGCTTCTGAAAGTGTGTGGAGAAATGGGGTTACACGTCACCCTTAAACAAGGTCAGCCTTCATTCTCAACAGAAGCTCTGCCGCTTCCAGACGCTCTGTAAACTCGGACACATTTAGGTCAGCCCAACAGAGCAGGGGGTCCTGGGAATTTCGCCATGTCGGTGCAGCCTCCTTTTACATTATTCATGGAAGAAAAATGGGTGCCCTTTCAAGGTTTTCTTCAAGATTTGCTCACTGACATCAGTCTATTCCAACTCGCAGCGGCCCTACAGGACCGGTAGAACCGCCGCCGCCATGCGTGCCTGAGACCGAGTGAGAGCAGAGAGGGAGGAGAAAGCCTCTGTCTCCCTCGGAGCAGCTGGTGGTGCTGAACAGCTGACCTTGCAGGTGGTAGCCCTACAGGTAACCACTCCACCACCGGGGCATTGTTTTTAAGATTAGGAAACAAAAAGAAGCCAGAGGAGCCACGCTGGCGCTGTCAGGCGGATGCCTGA
>NW_022111314.1:3241197-3242118 GCF_000313985.2 Echinops telfairi | reverse complement strand
GTGAGCGCTCTGGGTCCCGCCTCCACTTTGAGGGGCCCTGTGTTGACACAGGCCCAACCCGGCTCACCCAGAGACGCTCATCCCAAAGTCTGCTGTGGAGACCTGGTGGTCACGCATGGGGCTGCTAACCACAAGGTCAGCAGTTCGAAACCACCCACCTGCTCTGAGGGAGCTCGATGAGGCTTTCTCGTCCTGAAAAGGGTGACCGTCTCAGAAACCCACGGGGGCAGTTCTTCTTGGTCCTGTAGGGTCGCTATGAGCCAGCGTCTACCGATGGCAGTGGGCTTCTCGGTTCCAGTTTTGAAGGTCGGCGGAACGGTCGTTATTGCTGCTGGTGGCTGTCAGTCAATTTCCCCCCAGAGCAGTCTTCTGTGACGGAGTGGAGTGCCCCCTCCTCAACCCCCACACACTGGCTTTCCTAGGCCAGCATCTAGACCAGCGGTTCTCAACCTGTGGGTCGGGACCCCTTTGGGGGTTGAATGACCCTTTCACAGGAGGTGTCCGATTCATCACAGTAACAAATGAGTGAGGAAGTAGCAATGAAAATAATTTTATGCTTGGGGGGGGTGGTCACCACCACATGAGGAACTGTATAAAAGGGTCACGGCATGAGGAAGGTTGAGAACCACTGGTCCCGTCAGAACCAGTTCGCCGGGCCTGCCTGCCTTCCTCCGGGTCACGGGTAGTTTGAGCTGCTGATGTTCCAGTGCGTCCCCACGCAAGCGAGCCTCCAAGCTCCTCAAAGTCAGCTGGGTCATGTGGAGCCCACGCAAAATCTTTAGAGCCCGAGGTCCATCCTCTGGTCCGTGTCCTGGGGAGGCCGGTGCCCGAGGAGGGACGGTACCGTGGCACTCAGCTCTAGACCAAGAGCCACATATCTGGACACAACCAGAGCTGGGGAAGGGCCAGCACACCTCATTG
>NW_022111314.1:3239150-3240586 GCF_000313985.2 Echinops telfairi | reverse complement strand
CAGTCGGTGCAGGGGGACTGGTGGGGGCAGGAGCAGGAACACACACACACACACACACACACACACACACACACACTGGTCACATGACCCCCAGGGTGAGCAACTGGACCCACAGGGCGACAGTTAAGTTTGACTTCCTGATCAACAAAAGGCCCTTTTTCATATAGGTGGGCCCCAAATATTTCCAGGGACATTCTCGTTAGGTGCCATCGAGTTGGCTCCGACCCACAGCGACCCCGTGCACAACAGAGCCCAACACTGCGGGTCCTGCACCACTGCTGAGTCATGGTTCCAGTCACTGTGTCCGTCCACCTCCCTGAGGACCCTCCTCCTCCTCGCTGCCCCCCACTTTACCAAGCAGGATGTCTTCTCCAGGCAATGGTCTCTCCTGACAACATGTACAAAGTCTGTAAGACAAAGTCCCACCTTCCTCGCCTCTAAGGACCAATCTGGCTGTACTCCTTCCGAGACGATCACTTTGTCCTCTTAGCTGCCCACGGTCCTTTCCGTACTCTTTTCCAGCCCCGCATTCAAACGCACCGATTCTTCAGAGGTCTCCCTTAGTCTTGTCCAACTTTCATCTGCGTGTGAGGCAATGGAGACGACAATTGTTGGGGTCAGGCAACCTTAGTCCTCAGAGTGACAGCCTTGCTTTTCTGGACTCTAAAGAGGTCAATTGATCAGATGTTAGTTCAGGATAAGGCTGGAGAAAATTGAAACAAGTCCATAGGAGCTAAAGTATAACCTTGAGTTTATCCCACTCGAATTTCAAGAACAGATGTTCTTAATATTGGAAAATATCATGGCTTGAGTCAGGCACACCTTAGTCCTCACAGTACCATCCTTGCTTTTCAATCCCCTGCAGAGGGTTTGTGCAGCAGATTCACCAAGTGCAACATGCCTTTTGCTCTCTTACCTGCTGCTTCCGTGAGCATTGCCCGTGGACCCACACAAGACCCAAATCCTTGGTGGCGGCAGCCTTTTCTCCGTGCTCAAAGGGAATCCCTGTGCACCTGAAGGTCTGACTTAGCTGGGCAGCCTGTCTTTGCTGCATGAGTACCTCTCCACCCTAGTTGGGCTGCAGGTTCCGTTCTACGCTCTTCTACGCACATACGTCTGGATGTGGTGGCCAAGGGCATAACCCAGGGCCCCCACCAGACCTCCTAATCACAATCATAACTGAGCACCACGACGTCAATCCCAACTCACCCCCACACGAACCCACTGCCGTCGAGACGATGCAGCTGGGAGCCACCCAATGTGACAGAGCAGAGCAGACCCGTGGGTTCTCCGACGGTGACTCCTTCTGGAAATAGGAAGCCTCATCTTTCCCCCACAGGGTAGCTGGTGGATTCAAACCACCGGCCTTGCCGTTAGCCGCTGAATGTGTAACCACTATGCCATTAGGGCTCCTGGAGAGACCTTACATACAGTTT
>NW_022111314.1:3235856-3237461 GCF_000313985.2 Echinops telfairi | reverse complement strand
GCCAGCCTGTTTCCCAGAGCTGCTGTGTCAGGCTCCTTTGAGCAAGCAGGCGCTAATCTCTTTACCAGTCTCCCCACCAAGTTCTAAAGAGGGTGTGAGACCATGTACGTGGGTACCTGAGGTACTGCGTGAAGATGGCAGAGCACGGCAAGGGCAGGGGCACAAGGAGGTGCCAAGCACAGGGCAGACGGAGGTCAGACTTGGAACTTGAGGTGCCAGGCAGCTCCAGGCCCGGACCTCATAATGGGGGGGGGCAGCACCCCACAGGTCCTTGGAAGCAGCCCCCAATCCTGGGGAAATACCATGCATCTTCCTGCAGCACTAACTTTGCTTAAAGATTTGGGGAACAGGCCATGACTGCATGTGGACAGAAACCAGGTCACGTGTGGACAGAAACCAAACGCACCACCACCAAGTGGACTCCGACTTCCCGGAGGGAATTCCCGGCTGCACAGGTGTGTCTCTAGCAGCTGTGTCTGTCTGGTTCGGGTCTGAGATGAACTTGTCAATAAGACTCCGGGCCTTTTCCATGGTTCTTGTCCTCCTCGGTTCCTTTAAAGTTGCTGGGACCACTGCTCTGGTTGGAGGACAGGGCTCCAGAGGGTAAAGAAACAGACGGTATACCTTTCCACAGCCCATTTCAACAAAGGAAACCCACCACAATAGCCTCTTACACTCCCTCTAGATGCTTCTTTGTCCTCCCCCCTCCATGTTCCCGCCGCATCCCTGGCCTCTCAAAGTCTTGTCTATTGGGGTACAAGCCATGTGTCTTCTTTGTTTGCTCGCACTACGGTGGCGATGTTAACTATTTATCTCGCCAAGATTGGCTGGGTCTGCCCAGCATCCCGGTCTCTGGCTGCGTCCATGTCCTGCGGTGTTTGAGAGAACTGTCATTGTTTTTATCGACGCACAGGCTCCCGTTGTCTGCGTGCACCAGAGCAGAGCGTGCGGACCCATTCCTCTATACTTGGGGTTTTCATCGTCTCCAGGGTTTTGCTGTTGTGGAAACTGCCACTATAAACATAGGTGTGCATGTGTCTGTTCATGTTGTATCTTTGATTCCTTTAGGGCCATTACCTGGCAGAGAGACTGTGGGATCATAGTTTTTTTTAAAAACCAGGTTTATTATATAAAACACATATGATTCACATATGAAACAATTCAATAGTTCAATCACACCAAGAAGAGTTGTGCAATCATCACCACCATCAGTTTGAGAACATTTTCTTCACTCTTGTCCTCACTGTTACTCACTCCTCCTCTACCCCCAACCTCCCTCTCACCCCCCAGAAAAACCATTAATCCCATCACTGGCTGTGTTAGTCTGGGCGGACTAGAGAAACAAATTCATAGACACTCAGATGTGTATGAGAAAGAGCTTTATACCAAAGAGCAATTGTGTATGGAGAAAACATCCCAGCCCAGTCCAGATCAAGTCCATAAGGCTGATATCAGCCCCTATGTCTGATACTAGTCCACAAATTCATCTTTAAACTCATGCAGCACATGCAATGATGCCGAATGCAGGAAGATCACAGGCTGGTGGGTGGAGTGTCTTGTGGATCCAGCGGCGGTGGAAGCAGCTCAGTGCTGGTGCGGGTCTCC
>NW_022111314.1:3231775-3235483 GCF_000313985.2 Echinops telfairi | reverse complement strand
AGCTGTTGGGTTTGAACCACCAACCATGTGATTCGCAGTCCAATGCTTACCTGATAGTGCCACCAAACAGCAACACCAAATCCAACCCACTGCCCTCAAGTCTATTCCAATCATCGCGACCCTCTAGGACAGGGCAGAACTGTCCCTGTGAGGGTCTGAGGCTGCAACTCCTTATGGGCAGGCATAGAGAGCCCCGGCTTTCTCCCGAGGAGCTGCTGCCAGGTTGGCCCTGCTGACCTCAGCTCCTTCTTTGTCCTCTAGAATGCAAAGGGGGGGGGCTGAATAATGGACCCAAGGAGCCTAGAAGCTGTGGTGTGTCACGGTGGCTCTAGTCCCAAACTCTATCATGGCCCCCAAAGGCACCAGGACAAACCCCAGGAAGACCCGTTTGATGCAGAAGATGAGATGCTAAACTGTTTGCTGATGGCAAGGGAGGGGTTCAAATCCTCCAAGAGGTACTGGGGAGAAAGGCCTGGCAATCTGCCGCAGCCCCTGAAAGCCCCAGGGAGCACAGGTCAAGATGCCTGGAAGGTTCCTGTCTGCTAACCGTAGGTTGGTGGTTCAAGCACCAGCAGCTTGGTCCCAGCAGCTCCGTGGGACCAAGACGAGGCAGTCGGCTTCGGTAAAGGTTGACAACTTCAGAAACTGTGGGAGGGTAGTTCTCCTGTGTTCTAGAAGGTCAAGGGACAGGAAGTGCAGTTCTGCTCCATATGCCCCCAGGGTCCCACTCCAGTCAGCTGGTTTGGTTTGGGTGTGGACAGCTCCACTGCAATCTTCCAAGTGGCCACTAGAGGGCGAGCAGTCACTCCCTGAGCCTCAGCCTCCAGGAACTACAAATGGTTGGGGCATCTCCCCAGTGTGTCAGCAGAGATAGCTGCCATGGGGAGGGGGGCCCTTGGGTAGCGGTGAGCTCAGACCCTCACCATGAACCTAACAGCAGCCCCACAGGTGCTGCAAAACGCCCCCCACCTCTGCTGGCCCTGGGGTGACCTTGGCCTGGGTGGTCCCTACAGAAGGCAGGTGGCAGGAGAAGCCCCTAGAGAGGCCTCCAGTGACCACATGCCATATATGCCATTGGAGAGGCCCCATGTGCAGCTGGTGCTCAGAGCATGTACCCACTGGGAGCATGGAGGAGAAGTCCCGGGACCTTTGCGGTAAAAGCAAAAGGCTCATGAGAATGAATCTTTTTGGTGGGCATGGGCTTTGTCTGAGGAGAATCTGCACACCCGCTTTCTGAGGGACCAGAAGAGCAACACACGCCTGTACACATGCACACACAACACACACACGTGTACACATTCACAGGCAGACACACATGCAACATTTAAACATACAGATACACCTGCAAACTATACACACTCTCACACACAGACACAGACACACAGACACTCACACACATACACACTCACAGTGAGGCACACATAAAACATTTATAAACACATTCATGTGCAGCTATACCACATATCAAGCATGCATACACACTCCCACACACACACATGGCATGCCTGTACTCAAACACAACCATTGAGCTGGCAACCCTGCAGGAGAGAGTAGACCAGCCTGTGGCGTCCTGAGGCTGTATCTCTCCAGGAGCAGTCTCAGCTTCCTCCCCAGGAGCAGCTGGTGGTTTCGAACTTCTGACTGTGCAGTTAGCAGCCCAACACGTCACTCGTTATGTCCCCAGGAGTCCTTCTATACATCCACACTCCCACATATACATACAAACATACACAACACCCACCACATGCATGTACACACTTTCACTGGTACACACAGAACACACATAATACATTTAAGCACATACACCACACACCTACATAAACATGCACCACACAGACAACATACATATATGCATACACACACGTACACATATATACAAGTGCACACACGACATACATATACACATGCACACACTTCCAGTCATACATATAAACACTCATCCATACACACACCCATTCAGTGTGCTTATAACATATTTAAGCACTCACATACACACATACCACAGACACCTAAACATACACCTCATATACCATACACACATGTATATAAACTCAAACACAGACACATACCACACATAAACACACACCACACACAGACATATGTACAGGTGTACAGGCACACTCCCACCTAGACACATGCATACATGTACCGTCCACATACCCATGTACATATACCGCATATATTATCATGCACATAGATACATGCACACATTGACACTCACACACGTGTCCAGCACACTGCCACCCCCTTCTGCAGGCTGCTGTCCCACAGTGATCTAATGGAACCCTTGCAGTTGAGCCACCCCACTCCCCCACCCCCCCCTTCAGTGGGGTGCTGACTTGGCAGGTCAGGGTTCTCGGTGTGGCAGTTCTCTTTTGTTGGGGGCTGTTTTATCCCTTTCCTTGTTGGCTTTGTTTTAGCAGCCAATCAACTGAAAGGCTGTCTCCTTGGGGGTGTAGCCTGCTTCCAATATATGTGGGCGCTCTAGCCAAGCTTGCTTGCTTTTTTGCTGCATCCAGATCCTGTATCTGGCTCTTACCTGACCTCTAGTTCTTGGGCTCCAGCCAATGGCCTGTCATATTGTCTGCTGACCTCTGATTCACCTGCCTTGGCTTCTTTCACCCTCCATCGCAGCAGCCTGACCTCTGACCTGCCAGACAGTGGGGTCCTCCGTCCAGTTTGGCATCTGACCACAGACTTGGAACTTGCCACCTCTAAAAGTTCCCCCGGCCATTTCTCTGAGATAAATCTCTCTGCGCAGGGGCTGATATGTAAGGTCACTGGTTTTCCTTCTCTGGAGGCCCCAGTCTAAGACTTCTGGCTATCCAAGTCCTCCTGACTCCATCCACATCCCCACCCCACACTTGGCCCCTCACACTTACGGGTCTGAGTCTGGAAGATGAACAGACAGCGCCCACCCTCTGCTGCTGGGAGGTGAGCAGAGAGCTTCCTCCCAGCTGTGGATGTTGGGCTGCTCACAGGGGCCTAATCCTGCTGGGCCAGGTAAGCCTGCAACTTCGAAGTCCCTAACCTCCACAGGCACAGTCGTGGGACAGCACCCTGAGCTGTGGGGGATGGAGGAGTTGTTGGGACCACACATGGAGCAGCGTGGGTAGCGATAACTCAGTTCTCATTCTACCCTATCCAAACTAAGTCGCTACCAGAGTCAGTGATGACTCGCAGCGACCCCTGTGGGTTTGTTTCCGAGACTGCAACTGTTTACCAGTCTTTCTCCCGCGGAGTTGCTGTGGTTTCCAACTGGCGACCACGAGGCTCGGAGCCCAATGCTTGCTTAACCATTGCACCACAGGTTTGCCCTATAGATAGGCATTAAGCTAAATATATGTGTTTAACTTTGCAACAAAATGGTTAAAAGTCATTCCTCGTCTATCAGAAGTGTGACAGCTGTGCCAGGCCTCTAACCGAAAAGGCAGCAGACGCCTCCGGGTGGGGAACGTAGGCCCTCCCCGCGCCCCGAGCCCAGCAGGTGGGCCACCGCGGGTCCCAAGTCAGCGTTCCGCGCGAGACTGCCCGCCGGGGCGCAGAGAGGCGCGGCCACGTGCCGGGGCGGCGCGGCGGATCCCCATCGGTTAACAGGGGGTGCACTTCGCCTAGGTGCCGGCCCCTTTAAGTCCTGGCGGCCCAGAGACAGCGGCCGCCCCGAGGGGGAGGGGGCGGCCCAGCTGCCCCGCCCTGCCTAGCCAGAGG
>NW_022111314.1:3218438-3231212 GCF_000313985.2 Echinops telfairi | reverse complement strand
AAGGCGGTCACGTGAGCAGTACCGCCCCTCATTGAGTAGACAGGTGTGCTCGTGCCTCCATGCTGGCCTCATTGTTCCCAAGGGCAGACATCTGGCCTTGGGGCAGGACAGCCTCCCTTAAAGCTGAGCGATGACACGGGGTGTGTGGGGTGGGGAGGGGAAGGTAAGGGAGGGGCACCCCAGAGGCTGACCAAAGGAGAGGTGGACAGTTTCCTAGACTGTCAAGAAGGGCCCCTTTGGGGAACCCTTCTGGGGAGCCTGTAAAAACCCGACCTGACTTCGCCCTGGACTCTATGCTGCAGCCGGGCCAGCGACCAGCCGACCAGCAGACCAGCCGGGTCGCGTCCAGCTCAGCGCAGCCCGTTCTGCCTCGGGGCAGTGTGTGGCAGGAGCCTGCCCCTGCACCATTTCCTTGAGATAACTCTCTATGCACTTATTCCCACATTAGCTTCACGGTTTCGCTTCTAAAGACATCCCGGCCAAGGCGTGAATTCTGAAAACGTGTTTGCGGGGGTGGGGGGTTGAAAGGCAAATTCCCACCTGGTGAGGGCCACATCAGGGTGCTTCATGGATCTTTGTGTAGAAAGGTTGATGGTTCTTTCCCGGGTGTATCTGCCAATTCTGGTCCCCTCCCCTGGGACATTTGACAATGCTCAGACACAATTGTGGGTGTTACAGCAGTGGGGGGCCGCTGTTGCTGGCATCTGGGGGCAGGGATGGGGTGCTGCTCAGCATCAGGATGACCTCACATAGTATCAGCCGTTCTTGTGCTGGGAGATGTTGAGGGCAGGGAGGGATCTGAGAGGACAAAGCTTTGTGGGAAACCTGAATCCCTGTGTGGAGTAGCTACCCCCAGCAGGGCTCAGGCGGCCCTTTTTGATGCGGAATCCATCCGGCATCGACTATGATTCAAAGGAGCCCACGGCACAGTGGCTATGTGTTGTCCGGGTCACCATGAGGGTCACCAGTGTAAAAGCACCTGCCAGCTTCTCTGAAGGAGAAAGGCAGGCTTCCTATCCCATTCAAGAGCCAGTCTTGGGAACTCACAGGGTCAGGTCTACCCTGCCCTATAGGGTGGCTATGAATCCACATGAGGGCATTGAGTTTTGAGGGGGTTGGGGTTCTTGTTTTGTTTTTTTGGCACTATGGTTCAGGGGATCCTGGTGGCTCAGAGGTCAAGCACTTGGTTGCTAAATGAAAGGTCACTGGTTTGAACCCACCAGCCAATCTGGTCAGACTCCCTCTTAGGAGACTGTGTGCAGTTCTACTTTGTCCTTGTAGGCTCTCTGTGAGTTAGGGCGGGAGCCCTGCTGACATAGAGGGTTATGCTTTGGGCTACTAACCCCGAGGTCAGTGGTTTGAAACCACCAGCTGCTCTGAGAGAGAACAAGGAGACTGCTGCCCTAAAGAGTTGTTGATGCTTTTGCTGCTGCTGTTGTTGTTAGGTGATATTGTGTCGCTTCTGACCCTGGGCAACCTTTCTATGCAGAAGGAAACACCGCTCAGCCCAGCGCCATCCTCACAATCGTCCCTGGGCTCGAAGCCCAGGCTCGCAGCCACTGTGTCCGTCCATCTCCTTGAGGACCTTCCTCTTTTCCGCTGCCCCTCCACTTTACCAAGCATGAAGTCCCTCTCCAGGGACTGGTCTCTCCTGACAACATGTACAAAGTATGTAAGTCAAGTCTTGCCTTTGCTGCTTCTAAGGGCCAATCTGGCTGTACTCCTTCCGAGACGATCAGTTTGTCCTCTTAGCTGCCCACGGTCCTTTCCGTACTCTTCTCCAGCCCCCGCAAGTCAAACGCACCGATTCTTCAGAGGTCTCCCTTAGTCATGTCCAACTTTCATCTGCATGTGAGGCAATGGAGACGACAATCGTTTGGGTCAGGCAACCTTAGTCCTCAAAGTGACAGCCTTGCTTTTCTGGACTGTAATGAGGTCAATTGATCAGATGTTAGTTCAGGATAAGGCTGCAGAAAATTGAAACAAGTCTATAGGGGTCAAAAAAGACCTGGAGTCTATCCCACTTGAAGTTTGAGAACTTCTCAAGAACAGATTTGATGCACTGAACACTGGACAGGACACCCGAGGAGCTGTGGGAGGACACCCATGAAGGAAGCAAAAGGTCATTAAAAAGATAGGAAAGGAAAAGATTAAACTGGATGTCAGAAGAAACTCTGAAACTTGCCATTAGTCAGAGTAGCTCATGCAAATGGAAGAAAGGATGAAGTCAAGAAACGGAAAAGGAAAAAAAAAGCTGAATAGAACATTTCAAAGGGCAGCTTGAGAATTTGAAGCCAAATATGACCATGAAATGTGCAAGAGCCTGGAATTCCAAACCCCAAAGGGAGGAACAGCCCCAGCACATTCGATACGACAAGAACCTCAGGAACACACTTTAAGTCTCGAGTTGCAATTTTGAGAGATTCTATGGGCAAAATATTGCACGGTGCAGGAAGCACCCTAAGAAGATGGAAAGAATGCACGGAGGCACCAGGGGGACCCGCACGGCGCTCGACGTGTAAGGTTTCCCGAGTGGGTAATACCTTGGCCCTTGGCTTCCACGAGAAAGAATTGACACCTGATTTGTAAGCCAAGTGGGTTTTTTATGAAGGAGCGGAGCAGTTTCAGGTTGTACAGTCTCGAAAGGGGACACGCTATTTCAGGGATGCCTGCCGAGTCGCGTGGAAGCTGCGCTGGGGCTCACAACTGGCCCCGAGCAACCTCATGGAACAGCGCACCCACACTTGTTGAACTGGGGGAGGGGACCCAGGGGTGTAGGGAGAAAGAGCAAGAGGCCCCAGAGGCTGAGCACGGGGCAAGAGGACTGGGGCCAGAGAGAGCTTGGGGCATGAGCGCGCTGGGGAGAGCGGCTATGACCTAGTGCGCCTGCGCAGTCACCCTCAGCCCGACCTCCCTGCGGCTGACCAGGAGCGGGGATGAAAGGGTTTAAGAGGAGGTCCCAGAGCGAACTTCCCGCCTTTATTCCAGCCCACCCGCTGGCTGGGGGTGGGGTGGGGGCACGGTGGAAGGTATTGATTGTCTTCATTGGCTGTGTTAAGCCCAGCCCCCCAGGTGTACCTCCCACCGGACTAGGGGTTTGAATTTGAGCATGCTCAGTTTGGGAGTCTTCACAGGCATCTAATGGTTACCTAACTTCCTTCCAACCTCCTCTGGGCACTTGTGCAGGCACGGGAGGGACAACCCCTCCATTGTCTCTGTATCTAGTTACCTAACAAAAGCATTAGCCAAAACCAAAAATTAGCATTAGCCACGCATCGATGGCATGCTCATTGAAAAGTTCTTCGGAAATCTGAAGAAGCATTGGAAGCACTTACTGGTCTGTGCCAGGAAATCTGGAATACTGCTCCCTGGCTAACTGCTGGAAGCGATCCATATGCATGGCCATCCCAAAGAAAGGTGGCCCAACAGGACGCCCTACTACCGAATGAGACCAGTGAGGTGCACACAGTGCCATTTTGCTGAAGGTCATCCAAGAACAGTTGCGGCAGTCCATGGACAGGGAGTGCCAGAGGTTCAGGCTGGATTTAGAAGAGGAGGTGGAACAAGGGATATCGTTGCTGATTTAGATGGATCTTGGCTCAAAGCAGAAAATACCCGAAAACGATTTACTTGTGTCTCATTGACTCTGCAAAGGCATTCAACTACGTGGGCTAAAATAAACTGTGTATAACCTTGAGAATGGGAATTTCAGAACACTTCATCGTGCTCTGTAGTATTAAATTAAAAAAATAATTGACACTGAAGGAGGTGGGGGGCCAGCCCCCACCGCTAATACTCCTATTACTACTACTCGGGTTCAGTAATGCACAATTGTACGGTTGAGATATGTAAGTATTATATTAAAGTCATCGAGAGCATGAGAGATAATACAATAATACAGTCAGGCATGATACATAGCAACATTGCTCACCTCAGCCCAGCTTGGTGGTCCTCGTGGAGGGGGCTTAGCCGTCAGAGAAGAAGCCGCTGCTTCATCCTCCTTAGTCACCTTCTCCAGCCACCCTCGGCCAGCCACCTCTTGGGAGCCGCCCCCCTTGGGAAGCAGCTCTCCTTATTTATTGCTAACCACGCATCATATTACTTTAGGGGGATACATCACAGCATCATGCATCACAGAGAGGGGCAGTACAATTCATCCTTGAACAGGTTTGATCATTCTGGTGTCTCATACAATAAAGCAGGCAATTACTCTCCTGGGAGACATGCAAGCCCCCTGATAGCAGATAACAACCTACGTCATAGAGAGGGGTTGTAACATAGGCAATACAAGCAATAGGAGGGGGATGACCTAGGGGCGAATGTGCTATAGTAGCCTAAGCTTAGTCATCTTAGAGTGGTCCCAGGCTTGCCTACGGGCACTGCTTCGAGGGAACAATAACAGAAAGGAATGGGCCCTATTTGGGGTGAGTCAGACCTACAGTCTGGCCGCTCTAGATGGCCGATGTTGGGGAGAATAACCTCTGAACTACTTTCGCTGCCTAGTGAACAATTATTTTCAAGCTAAATCTGGCATATATTTTGGGGAGACAACTTAAGAGAAATCCTTCTGTTCCCCACAGTGCTTCTGGGCAGCCTATGCATGGCTCTAGAGGCAGTTGTGAGAACTGAATACGGGAATACTGCCTGGTTTAAAAACAGGAAAGGTGTGCGTTGGGGTTGTGGCCTCTCATCACACCTGTTCAATCTATGTGCCAAGCAAGTCATCAGAGAAGCTAGCTATGCTGATGAACGTAAGGAGGACCTGAAGCACCTGCTGATGAAGGTCAAGGGTTGCAACCTTCAGTATGGATGACAACTCAATGTAGGGAAGACCCAAATACTCACAACTGGACCAAACGGGAACATCATGATTAATGGAGAAAAGATTGAAGTTGTTAAGGATTTTGTCTTACTTGGATCCACAAGCAAGGCTCATGGAAGCAGCAGGGAAGAGGTCAAAAGACGTACGTACAGCATTGGGTGAATCTGCACAAGAGCGCTTTAGAAATTTGGAAAGCACGCGTGTTTCATTGGGGACGAAGGTGTGTCTGGCCCAAGGCATGGTATGTTCAGTTGCCTCATATTTGTGTGACAGTTGGACCTCGAATAGGGAAAACCAAGGGAGAATGGGTGCGTTTGAATTGTGGTGCTGGCGAAGAATATTGAAGCACCACGGGCTGCTAAAGGACAGCCAGATGCTCCTTAGCCTGAGAGGCAAGGACGCTGAGACGTCTTACATAATTTGGAGATGTTGTCAGGAGAGACCAGTCCCTGGTCTCTGGAGAAGGACGGCATGGTAAAGTGGAGGGGCAGCGAAAAAGAGGAAGGCCCTTAAGGAGCTGGCGTGACGCCATGGCTGTCAGTGACCTCAAGCAGCAGAACGATGGTGAGGATGGTGCAGGACCGGGCAGTGTTTCCTCCTGTTGTGCATGGGGTCGCTCTGGGTCAGAGCCGACTCGATGGCACCTGAGAACAACCAAGAGATGGTTTTGAACTGCTGACCTTATGGTGAGCAGCCCAATTTGTAACCATGACACCATCAGGGCTCCTCAAGATGTTTGCAGTTCATCAGGTGTCTCTGGGCCTTAAGGTCTGGAGACCAGGTGTGCTCCTTTGTGAGATGTGGGCACACAGCTTGGGGTGGTTTCTGGGTTTCAACACCCCCACTTTGGGTGGAACAAGGGCCTGAAGCCTTGGGGCAGCCTGGGGGGTGTTCCCTTGGCCACCTGCAGCTTTAGGGTGATGTTTCTGGGCACTCCCCCTGAGGACTCAATGCCCACCCAGTGGAAAGTAAGTTACGTTGGATTTGGTTTTGCTAAATTGTTTCCCTACGCCGACATCACCTGCTAACAATGGTCTGTCTGCTACCAGCTGCTGGGTGGGGCCCAACCACCCACCTTCCAGGTAGCAGGCAAGTGCTTAATGTTTGCACCACCAGGGCCCTTCCCTACTCCTCCACGCTGCATGTCGTCAGGGTCTGGGCTTTGCCAAACTGGTAGCAGGCAGTGGACCGCTGGCTGACTTCCCAGACTCGTCCTTGTGTGTGAGCTGGCTGCTGGGGTCTCAGGGTTTCCAAGTCCCCCTCTGTGTGTCTCGACCGTCCTCTCTCGCCGTTGGCCCTGGTCACATCGGGGCTTCAGAGCTGGTGCTGGATTCCCATCCTTCTTTCCAACTTCGATTATGGCGCTTTAGAATTGCTCCTGGAGGAGTGGTGGTTATGACTTGGGCTGCTAATCTCAAGGTCAGCGGTTCAAAACCACCAGTAGAAAGCTCAGGCTTTCTACTCCTGTAAAGATGTACAGCCTGGGAAACCCATGTGGGCAGTTCTACCCTGGCCAGCAATGTGGCTGTGGGTTGCAGTCAGCTTAAGAGTTTCGGTGGAAGAGAAGTTTTTGTTTTGTCTTTGCACCTCTGCTCTCTGTATGCTGTCCCTAAGGAATTGGTGCAGATTAGGGTGAATGACCATCCCATTTGCTGGATCATTCCTCCTGCTAGTGCTGCAAGCCCCACGGGGAGTCCTCAGTGCTGGGCAAACTGGGGTGATTGGTCACCCTCTTAAAGAGGCATTCATCCATCTGTTCTTGTATCACCTGTTGCAGGGCAGAGGATTGAATGTGGCTCTGAGAGCCAGTCTCTAATTCCCACCCAATGACCTTTCCCTGCGTGGGTCTGGTGCGAAGGGCGGGGAAGCTAGGGATAGGATTCACCTGTGAGTAATGACGAATGGGTCCTGCTGTGTATAAAATGAGGCCCCGCCCCTGAGAAGCAGGAGGGGGAATCTTATTAACAGTGAGAGTCAGGGGTGGAGAGGGTGCTCTGGACCTGAGATCCCTGCGCAGTGCGCCTCCTGGATCCAGAAGATAGCGGTGATGTCAGAGGATCAGCAGCAGAACCAGGAGCCAGAGTGCGGGACAGACGGATGGACTTGCCACCCACGAAGCAGGTAAAGCTGGGTGCTCCAGTGCAGGAGGCTGGTTTGCGGAGTGGGGTGCCTCTGGGCACTTAATTCAGGGAGCTGGGTTGGCTCACCCACCAGGTAGAGCTGAATGCCTTTGGGGTGATTTTCTAGGTGAGCGGTATACCATTTGGGCATTGGTTAGCAGACTTGACAGAACTTTGTAGCGTGTCCTGATCAACAACTCTAAGCGTTCATTGCTCACTGGCATGACAACTTGTTAGCCCCCTCAACAAGCCCTGTGATCAGCAATTTGGGGCTCTGTAAAACCGGAGGCCTATTGAAGACAATACACACCTGCATGGCATTTGATTTTGTAATCCCCGTGGTGCGCTGGATTCCTTTGGGTTGCTCCTGGATTTATGGCTTGTCTTAGGGCGTCTTTTGCAAAGAAAGGTCCATCAGGTTTCTGGCGCCATTTTCCCCACTGCGTGCGCTCACTTCCAGCCCCAGTCTCACGTAGGGAAGTCCCCACAATACAAGAGGGCTTTCTAAGATTCATGGAGAATTCCATTAGCTTTGCATCCCATTTCCAGACGACCTCTTTGCACACCCCTGGTGTTTCAAGCTTGTTCCCTGGTGGCGTAGCGGTTCCATGTGGGACTGTGGGCTGCGCACTGCAGGGCGGTTGGTTTGAAACCACCAGCTGCTCCTCGGGAGAAAGATGAGGCTTTCTACTCCCACAGAGCAGAGTCTGGGAAACCCACGGGGTGGCTCTGCCGTGTGAGCCCCCGTGAGTCGGAGTAGAATTGAGGGCAGCAAGTTTGGTTTTGTGTGTTTTTCTTCCCGCCAAGGTCCACTCCTGAGACGGTGTGTGAATGTGAGTTTATGTGCACTGGGGACACAAGGAAAAACTGTTTGCCTGACTGCCGGGGGCGGGGAGTGAACCCACCTGACCTCCGAGGGCTGCCCGCTGGCTGAGGGCAGGAGGCGGTGATTGGTGGGACTGGGTGTCCCACCCTGAGTTCACAGTGCAGTGGCCACATGTGACAGTCAATGTGCCCTGTAAGGCTTCCTCGATAGGAGCCTTCATGAGGGGCCCCTGGTGGCACCATGGTTAAAGCGCTAGTCTGCGCATTGGAAGCTGGTTCAAGCCCACCAGCTGCTCCCTGGGAGGACAAGGAGGCCGGCTGCTTCTGTGGAGTTGTCGGCCTCCGAAGTCCTGTGGTCAGAACTGACCCGAGGGCCGTGGGCTTTCACCCTTTTTAGGGGTGCAGATCACCAGGTCTTTCTCCCGCAGAGCCACTCGGTGGGTTCAAACGGGTTAGCAGCCGGCGCTTAACCACGGAGCCACCAGGCCATCCCAGCAGGCAGGGCGGCCCAGCAGCATGTAGCCCAGGGCACTTCGATCCTGCTGGGCATCACTCCCCACCCCACCTCTGAGTGCTTGTTGAGGTGGGGTGGGGGAGTGTTCCTCTTTGTGCATGCCCCCCACCCCTACCCCCTGATCAGGGGTCCAGAGCTTCTGAGCCCACATGGAGAGTTTGGGGGGAGTGAGTGTGTGTCCCGTGCGGTCCTGTTTTCTCTCCACGGGCCATCAGGTGTGCGTTGAATGATGTCCCCGGGGCAAGGAACGCCTTGCAGGACCTCAGCTGTGCAGAGTCACGGGTACTTCCTCACCGGCCCTGTCCTGGGGTGGGGGGATTCCTGAGGGGCTGTCAGGAGACTTGGGACAGCCTTCTTTGGGTCATCCCAATGACTTCCTGTCCTTAGGAATGGTGGTCTGTGAGGGGGTCCCCACACTGGAACTGGTCCTCAGGAGTGACTTTGCAGTTGTGGAAAACGGTAAAGACAGATGGACAGACAGACAGCGGGACACAGGGCCTGCTTGTCCCCATGTCCGGACCAAGAAAGTGACTTCTGTGTTTTCCAGTGGGTATGTAATGGGGCGAACAGAGCTTTCTAAAGCATACGTGTCCTACATAGTCTACGGGTGCTATCATAAGGGGGTAGCCTAATGAACCCGCCGTGAGGGGTTCATCATCTTGACCGAGGGCTGGTTGACCTCGGGCGCCCCGAGCCCTGCCCAGGGGGGTGACATGTAGGTGGGCTCGCCTCTAGAACCTGCCTGCTCTGATCTACACACACCCTCCAGGCACAGGGAGTAACTGGGCGCAGCTAGGAGCCGTCTTTTATCTGCTCCTTTATGGGGGGCCGCTGGAGGGGCTGTGTCTGGTCATGAGAATGTGTGTTCAGATTTATCTCCTAACCCTGAGGGTCTTCCCCCACCGGGGTCGGCTCTCCAGACACACAGCGAGGAGCAGGGGGGCGGTGGGGGGGGGTGTTAGCTGCCTGACACGCTCATCCAGCCCCTCAGCTGACCGCTGGTCGCAACTACCCAGGGCGTGGCCTTTCCCTAGCCCCTCCAGGTGGCAGTGTAATGCAGCCCAGCTGCAGATCCCCTAGCCTGGATGGGCGGGTGGCTGGTGGGAGGGGGCCGGTTACACTCTGGCACCTTCTCCCCCGAGGGCTTTAGGTATCCCCACCCCTCTTTGCTGGATATCTGCTTAGATGCACCACCATGAGTGGACTCCTAGCCCCCCAAATATGCTGTAAATCACACATACACACCACCCACTCCCGCGCGGTCCATTGCAGGGAGCTCTGGAGGTGCAGGAGGTTACACGTTGAGCTGCTAACCACGAAGTCTGTGGTTCAAACCCACCAGCTGCTCCTGGGGAGAGAGATGAGGCTCTCTACTGCAGCAAAGACTTCATGATAGCCTTGTCTGTACAACTCCCCTTGATGTGGGGGAAATAAAAAAGATTTTGAGCCTCACCCCCACAGGGGTAGTTCGACTCTGTCCAGAAGGGTCATTGAGGCATAATCCAGTCTACAGTAGTAGTGACTTTGGGGCCTGCAACCCCCACAAAGTTGTGGTTGGAGCCATTAGCAGCAGGGTGGCTTTACTTGTTATGTCAATGAGGGGGGACCCCTGTCGAGGCCGCCCTGAAGGCAGGGCAGCAGGCCACCAGGGGCACCGGGCTGCTGCTCCCCCATAGTGCGCTGGAACCAGAGCTGAGAATCCAGGACCTGCCCCCAGAGCCCAGAGAGGGAGGACGCGAGCAAAGCTTTCTCTGGAGCAGGTGCCCGGGTTGAGCCCAGGCCTCCTCGACCCTGCGGGGATCGTTTGTTTGTTGAATCAGCCCAGTTGTACTTCATTAGGCATCCCCAGAGAACTGTGAGGAGCCCCGGTGGCAGAGTGGTTATCAGTTGGGCAACTGGCTGCAGGGTCAGCAGTTCAAAGCCACCAGCTGCTCCTCCGGAGTAAGGCAGGATTTTCTACTCCTGTAGAGTTCCAGCCTCAGAAACCCACGGGGCAGCTCTACCTTGTCCTAGCGGTCGCTGTGCAGCAGCATCCGCTAGAAGGGAGTTTGGGTTTTTGCGGGGAGAGAATGCGAGTTAGGTTTTGTGTCCACTTGGCCAGGGCTCTCCCAGGTTTGGTGGGTGAGACCGAATCCTCCCCCAGTGCTGTGACCTAACAGTGAACATCATCTCCAAAGTGGGATCCGCTGTGAGCAGCCGACCCGTGGCTTGGAGAAACACTCTGATCACAGCCCTGATGCAACCAATTGAAAGGGCATTTGGGGGGGGCGTGGCCTGCTTCCAGTACAAGTGGATGCTTTGGGAAAGCTTGCTTTTTGCTGCGTCTGGATCTTGCGTTCACACCTTCCAGCCTGCCTTCTGAGGTGCCTCGAGAAGGATTTGAACCCCCAACCTTTTGGGTCCCCCAAGGGTGTCTGTCCCCCACTTGCACCAAGCAGGGCTCCTGGGTGACGTGCTTGCCTGGGTGTGAAGGAGCCTCAGTGACGGCTGACCTTGTCTTTCTCCCCAAGCACAGTCTGTCACGAATGATTCACTCGCCCTTTCTGCACACACAGCCGGAAACGGCGCTTCCTGCTCCTCATTTCCGGCTTCTGGAACCAGGAATTCTGACTGGTCTCCTGGACGCTGGGGCAGACACACAGACAGGCAGCCTGCTGACTGCTCGCTCACGCACAGCCGCGCTCCTTGCTGCAGCCCTGGAGGAGAAAGAACGCATGCTCCCGGGACTGTCAGTTTGTGTTGCTGTGTCGGCAGACAGCTCAAAGCTGGGGACCCACCAGGCGGCTCAGAGGGAGAAGGACCTGGAGAGGGGCCCCCATCCACATGGTGGCTTAGGACCCTGGGGGAGCAGCCCCCTCTGCCCCATGGGGTCGCTTCGATGTGGCGGCAGCGGTTTTGGTTCGTCTGTTGAAAGCGGTGGTGTTTTCTGAGCATGATCCAGCTTCAGTGAACAATTTGCTGCTAATTCCTCCTCTCTGATAATGGGGCAGCCCCCGGGCATTGGAAGGACCCGTGTCGGCGGTCCTGTTGGTTAAGCTGCTGGGCTGTGAAGCACCAGGTCGCTAGTTCAAACCCGCCAGCCCTTGCCGGGCGGGGTGGGGGATGAGTCTGTCTGCTCTGTGAAAAGCCAGGGTCTGAGTGGGAGGGACTGGCGGGCAGTGTGGGCTGGGCCCTCGAGACCAGTCCTGGAATCATTTCTTTGCAGCGGCAGCCCTGAAATGGTCTGTTTCTCCCGGCAATCTAAATTAATTAATTTTAAAAATCAATTAGATTCAATCTTTACTGTCACACCCCCATATAGATTTCAAAACGTTTGTGGGCCAGCAGAAGGAGAGGAAGTCGGGGGAGGGGGGGCTCCCTACTTTCTGAAGCCCTGTACCCCTGTGGGGTACACTCTATGTCTCCACCCTCACCCCAGTCTGTTCCACTGGAAGAAGTATGGCCAGCAGCTCCTTAGAGGCAGACAGTGAGTCTTGGTCTTACATCCGTACTTCGTGGACATGCTGTCAGGAGAGCCCAGTCCCTGGAGAAGGGCATTATTTGGTAGAAGGGCGGGGCCATGAAAAACAAAGGCCCTCAGTGAGATGGACGGACACCGTAGTGGGCTCAGGCTCAGGGACAACTGAGGATGGTGTGGGGCCATGTTGCCTTCTGCCATGCACAGGGCAGCTACAGACTGGACACGTCCGGTGAGCTTGCAGGCCCACCTGTGGGTGGACTGGCAGGTGCTGCCCATCGTTCCTGGCAGGGGTCAGGAGGCTGGGTGTATCCCCAGTGCTTGCTTACATGTCATCTTTTATCCCTGTGCCCCTTTGTAGGGGTTTCCCTTTGCCCTGGTCTTGTTGGTGATGTCCCCTTATTTGTGTCACCACCCCTCCAGCCTGTTAGGGAGCATCTGGGTGATTTCACTTCCGGCCCCGGTGACCTTGAGAGCATGCTCCTGCCCCTGGTGTGTGGCCCTCTCCCTGACTGCACGTGGTGGTCTGTCTCGGGCAGCACTTGCCCTCTGGGGGGGACTGCTCCCTCTCAGTGCAGCACCTTCAAGGGCACCCTGCGTCCCTGTGCTCCGGGCAGAGGTGGCAAGTGTGGTGAGGGGTTTGCAGACTCCTTCTTCCGTGCAGGATTTCAGGGGTTTGTCTGCACCACAGGAGTGTGCTCCAGCCTTTGGTTGCATGAGGAATCTCGGGGTCCCGGCCAGGGTGGAGCCCTGGGGCGTTGTGGGTCAGGCCTCCATCGGCTGTAAGGCCTGTGCTTCGAGCCCACCGCTGCTCTGAGCATCGGAGGAGTAGGCCCTCCACTCACATAAAGGCTGCGCTCTGGGGGACCTGCATAGGGCCGCTAGGTGTCAGAATCCACTCCATGGCGGTACATTTGTGCCTCTTGTGTTTGTAGATTAAAGGGATTTCCACCTGGAATCGAGGTCACAGGTGAATGTACTCCAGTGGCCTATAGCCAGGCAGGGCAGGGCGAGGTCCCCCTCTCAGCTCCCCCTC
>NW_022111314.1:3214479-3217958 GCF_000313985.2 Echinops telfairi | reverse complement strand
GACTCTTCCCCCTCAAACCTTAGTTTTTGTGCTTTCATGAATAAAATGGCGTGGGGGCAGGGGGCGCATATCTGACCTCCTCTAGCTTCCTGATTGCTAGGAGACGGGTCGGACACACTTCCACCCTTCTTGACGTATTCTTCTGACAACTGTCCCTCCGGGGCACTGTGCTTCTTTCCTGGGTTCCTTAATTCATGGCAATGGCCACACACTGCTCAGACAGAACTCTGTGATTCAGGTCTATCGGGGAAGCCAGGAGCTTACAAGTCAGGATCAATAAACAGGAAGGATATAGTAAGGATACAGACTTTTCAGTCATGTTAGACAGATCCAAGCATGGCCTTCCAGTGGTCCTGGGATGTTTGTGTGTCCGCAGCGACCCTTCTACAGGCTGGGGAATGGCTTTGATGGAGGTGTGGCTTTCTTTCAGCAGAGCCCTACCCCTACCCCAAGGACACAGGGTGTGGCTTGGTTCACACCTACTAAGGTGGACGCTAAATCCCACCTGGGTCCTGCCAGTTAGCTTAGCAGAGCACTACTGCCCAAATATGACTACAGCCTTGTAGTCAGGTGCCACGGAGTCTCTTCTGACCCATGGTGACCCTATCACGTCCCAGAAGTGACCAGCTGGTGAGGTATGGAAGCGCTCAGCTGCTGGCTGAGAAGTTGGCAGTTCAAAGCCACCCAGAGCAAGGAGGGGGAAAGATCTGGCACCCGTGCCCCAGTGGGACAGTGGGCATGCACATCGCTCAGGTACCCCTTCCAGGTCTGCCTCTGTGTTCTTAAGAAATCATGCTCTCTTCCCGCCCACACCTGTCACCTGACTGGTGTGGGGCATCCTGGCATCTGCACCTTGCAGGGGGGACGGGGACACTGAGGACATGGGGTCAGCTGGGAGGCACTGAGTAGCAAGTACTGGACTGCTGTGAGTGCAGTGCCTCCTGAGGCCAGCAGAGGGCGTGCATGTCCTTTTTCCCCTGCTTTGGCCCGGTGGGTGGGTTTACCTACACCCTGGGGTGCCCTTGGATCCAGTGCCCACAGGGAGTCCTGAGCTTCAGTCCCTTGTTGGAGGAGCGTTTGACTAGGGAAGGCCGGCTGAGCGAGCACTGCTCTCTCCAGTGCCTGAAGTGTGCAGGTGTAAAGTCACCTTCCCGGTCTGGGTAAGGAAATGGAAATCAGCCTTTTTGGGGGGGCCCTCCAGACGGGCGCAGGTTTGGGGCTACAGAAGGAGAAAGCCTCAAAAACCGGAACGGGTCGGGTTGCTTGCTTGCTTGAGTCTTCTGCCCTGAGGATCCGTCGGCCGAGACCCAGCGAGCAGGTCTTGGGTGCTGTGGCATTCCCACCAAGTGCGTGCTCTTGGCACATGACACATGGGTACTGGGGGCCTGCTCACTGCTGAACAGAGAAACCCACTTTGGAGATGTGGGGGGGGGCGGGCCACTGGGTCCTCTCTGTAGCCCTTTGTGCACCCCCCACCCCCCTACGCAGTGAAGGACTTCTACCCATACTGCATGCGGGAGAGGGTCCCCTCGGCTGGGCGCCCAGCCTGGCGGCCCCTCCTTTGGTTTTACGTGTGTGGGTGCTAAAGGGGGCACTTTGAAAGCTTTGGTCAGCTCTGCCTTTGTTATGAGGTTGCCCGGAAGGACAGAAGGACACACTGCCCGGTCCGAGTGCGTGCTCCTCACGCACTGGCCCTGGGTTGAGCTGGTCGCTGCAACCGTGGTGTGCAGCACCTTCCTCTTATGCCTTCGCCTGCATCTTAGCTTTCCTCTACATCGGGAGGGGGGACCCTTTTGCTGTTAAGGGCCATGTGTCTCTTTATAACACTGTCCAACCCCTAGTGGGACAGCTGCAACTGCTTCTCTTTGGGGGAGAATGTGGGGTCCCACCATGTTGGGATTATGGTAGCTCCCCGCCATGGCTCTGCAAAAGAGGTTCCGTTGGCGTCCCCTCCTGTGGGGAGACTCCAGTGAGGGCCCCATCCGTCTCCTGAGGTACCTTGGCTTTGCCCACCCTGCTTGGAGTTTGGCTGAGCGTCCCCATAGCTGAGCCACATCCTTACCCCTAAGTGGTGACTGCGGTGGTTCTCACCTCCCAGCAGCCACCCGGCTGCTGAATACACACTCATGCTCACCCTGTAATTGTGGGCACCCAGTCCCTCTCCTGCTCAGTGGTGACTGCCCACTGCGAGTGGAGCATCTAAGGGCTAGTTAGTGATGCTCACCCCCCGCGACTGTGTATTCGTGCTGAGTCCTGGTGCCTTTGTGGAATCAATGAATGAATGAGTGCTTTCCCTGGAGGGGCGGGGCTGACCCCACCTGGAGCCAGGCCCTCCTTGAAGAGAGTCCACTGTGTCTGTGTCATTCCTATCTGCCTTGGCGCTTAACTGGGGTGTCCCCCATAGCTGCCAGTGGGGACCTCTGCACCCCCAAGCCCTGGTGGAGACCATAGAGAGCACTCCTAGGGCTTCAGTCTCTACTGTCACCATGGTGTGGGGTGCCACGGCATGCCAACTGTAGAAGGGGATTGAGGAGTGCCCCCTGGGGGGCGCTGTTTGGAGTCTGGCAGTGTGTCCCCTCCCCCTAGCTGGGACAGGCTGTGTGACCCAGCACCCATCTGCTCCCTGCCCCACCTCCAGGCTGGGGGTCTCTGCGTGTGGTGGGCGCTTTCACATGTGCATGCATGTGTGTGTATATATGTGATATTCCTGTGTGTATGTACCTAGGGGCTGCTCCCCGGGCATCTGGAATTGTGAGAATCTGCTCATTAGCACCTCTGAGGACACCTGCTACTGTTGCAGCCCCCTGCCCCCCTCCAGTTCCTGAGGAAGCCACTGGAGGGGGCACTCTTAATCCTCCTTCTGTCCCTCCGGTGAGGCGGGGCCACGTGCACCCCCAGACTAGGTAGGGGCCATGATGAAGGCTCATTTGGACCATCCTGTGGATGCAAACGGTGACAGGGGATTGGGGTGGTGTCTGACAGCCACATCCCACCAGGAGGTGCTCCTGGAAGAAGCTTGGAGCTACCAGGAAGATGGGCCCTGCCCCTGTAGGCGGTGCTCAAGGAGGGACCCCTCCCAGTCTGCTGGGGGGGTGGGTGTGGGTAAGGGGCAGTCCCTTTCAGTGTTTCCTACTTTCCCAGAGGTGGGGGGGCGGGGCTTGTGAACACCTCCCAACCTTGGGTGCAAGCCCAGGCGGCTGGCAGGTGCCTGAACCCCTCCCCATCACCGCCCCCCTTCACACTCCCCTCTCCCGTGACGTCATTCTCCTCTCGCGTGGCATGATGGGAGAATCCTAATGTTTTCCAACAGATGCTCCAAGAACCGCTTTCAGATTAAAGCAATTGCGAGAGCAAAGATACTTCCCTTTCCTTTTCCTCCGGGGGGTGGGGGGTGGGGTGGGGGGAAGGGAGCGCCCCAGACTTTCCGGACAGAACCCCCTGCCCCAAGCCCGCGATACACACGGACCAGAAAAAGTTCT
>NW_022111314.1:3212151-3213972 GCF_000313985.2 Echinops telfairi | reverse complement strand
TGCCTGCTTCGGGGAGAAGCCAGAGACAAACGCGCAGGGTGGAGGGTTCCTTTGTGCCTGAGCCGCCCCAGGCCGCCTTCCTGGCCCCCCTCCAGCTCAGGCGGGCCAGGTGCAAACCTGTGGCCGCCGCCTCCCAGAGCTGCCCAGGACTGCTCTTGCTACGTGGGCCCCAGCCCAGGTGGCCCCTGTGGGCGTCCCAGCCGGGCAGGGGGCGTTCCCGTGGCCAGGTACCCGGAGGGGGCTTTCGCGGGCGCCCCACTCGGCAGGGTCTGCACACCTGGGCAGCCGCCTCCGGACAGGTGCATCGGACGGGTGGGCGGTGGCTAGAAGCTGTCTCAGGCCTAGGAAATCCCTGGGTCCCTTCGGTTCCCCACCCCCAGGGCAGTGGTGATGGTGATAGGTGATCGATCAGGCCACAAAGGCAGCCAAGAGCCTTGTTGATTACTTTCCACCCTGGGAAGAAAGGCATAATAAAGTGGGTGGGGGGTGGGGGTGGGCTGTGCCTGTTACCATGGAGACGTAGAAAGCAGTGTGGTGATTAGATCCTGTCTCCATTGAAAGGCCATTTTCTCCGGCTGAAGTCAGGGCTGGCATGTGGGGCTGGGAGCAGCAGCAAGCTGGTGCCCTGGCACGGAGCTGCCAGGCTGGGTGTGCATGCTCTGAGGCTCCCATCAAGATGCTATCATTACAACCCCACCCCGAACCCCCATTGAAGCTTCCCCTTTTTAACTGGATTCCACCCAGGGGATCCTCTGGTGGGACCAGGGAGCAGGTTGGCTTTGGGGACCTCCCAAACCTGGGTGCATGGGCGTTTGGCTTCCCTCTGCCCAGTGAGCGCTGAGTCTGCCACCAGGGCCCGGCGTAAACTGTGAGACAATAAACCCACCCGAGTGGGGTGCTGGCTCTTTGTCAGCCGGCACCACTCTGTCATGTGGGTCCAGCTGTGGTGCGGCCACTGGAGGTGGACATGCCAGGCTCGGCTGTGCCTGGGAGGGCCCGTGAATGCCCTGGGGGTTTCCAGGGGCGGGGGGAATGCAGGACCAAACCCTTCAGGTTTGGATTAATCCCTTGATGAGGAAGGAGGCCAGGAATCTAGGCTTGTTCCAGTTACAGAAGTTGAACAGCTGCTCCAGAGAGAGGAGAGAGAGCGAGAGTGCGAGAGCCCTCCCCAAGTCCTTTTGTCTCCTGGCAGAAAGGGAAGCGTGAACTTGACATGGAAATTGAGGTTTTGCCTTTTGACTGACTGTGGCTTGGTGCCTCTCTGGGTGGGCACAGGAGGGTGAGCAGTGGGCTGGTGGTAGGTCCATGTGAGAGGGCTGGGGAGGTCTTGGTGCTGTTTAGGTGTGCCCCCCCCCAAGCCCCCCATCCAGGTGGTCTCTGGGCCAGGTGATGAACTCGGCCCCGGATAACCGGCGTGGCATATGAGGGTAGGGCAGCTTTGCCTCACTGGCAGTTTAGAAGTCTTTCCTGGGGCTCATGAAGTGGCGGCCTTCTGGAAGGGAGTGCCCAGAGCTCTGCGATGGGCAGCTTGAAGCTGGGAGGCCACAAGGGTCTGATGTGGGCCTTGCTTAGTTGGTACTGTCCCTTGATGGGGGCCTGGCCCCTTCTCAGCCGAAGCAAGCGTAGTTTGGACAGAGGTGTGTGGAGATGCCTCTGTAGCACTCAGAAAAGGGTCTGGTGTCCTATGAACTGGCTGCTGGGTTTGTGCTGGACTTGGTCGGAGGGAGCCTCTGGTATCATCCCCTTTCCTCCTCCTCCAGACTTGATCTGTCAGGAGGTCGGGGGTGGGGGTGGGGTGGGGGGCGTGTCAGCCAGACCCTT
>NW_022111314.1:3210059-3211503 GCF_000313985.2 Echinops telfairi | reverse complement strand
TCATCTTGCTCGTACAGAGCAGCTGGTGGGTTTGAACTGCTGACCTTGTGGTTAGCAGCGGAGTGCTTTAACCACCCCAGGGCTCACCCCGGGGCCTCCGGGGCCTGTCCTGCTGGCAGGTGTGGAGCAGTTGCCTTTGGAGCACCCTGCCTGCCCAGCTGCACCCCTGCTGTGCTCCATCCTGGCTGTGCACCCTTCCTCCTGCTCTGCACTTGACGCTCCAAGTCCTTCTTGCAAAATGGAGTTTTTAGAGATGGAGGCAGCTCCCATGACCTGCCGCCTCCTGGGAGCTCAGTGGCAGGAGGGGGTCCGACCTTCCCTCTTCATTTGGTCTCGGGCCGTGAGGCCGGGCCTCCTAACTCGGGGGTCTGCCTGCCCTGGCCATTGAGCAGGTGACTCCTGACCTCCAGCCCGACTTCCTCAGCCATCTTCATCCATACTGCCCTCAGATCGTTTCCCCTGCGCATCCCTCCCTTCCCAGCCTCCTCTTGGTTTTAGCTATACTACTCCCTGCTATGTCATAGTGGGTTGCCATTGGGCTGCTGACCGCAAGGTTAGCAGTTCAATCCCATCGGCTGCTCCATGGTAGAAAGACGAGGCTGCCTGCTCTCATAAAGATGTGCAGTCTCAGAAACTCTAAGGAACAATTCTACTCTGTCCTGTTGGGTTGCTATGAGTTGTCATCAACGCAGTGGGATCTTTATATATTTTTGTCTATTCTTTCGAATAAACACATTGGCAATTAGCTTATTCATGACTTGGAGGTGCAGTGGTTAAAATGTAACCGTTAAGGGCTTTGGATGCTGTTTGCAGGGTTAATGATCTAATCGCACTCCACACCCACTGCAGAAAGGCCTGGTGATCTGCACCCTAGATGGTTGTCTAGGATCCCTCAAGGCAAGTTCCGCTCTGTCCCCAGGGCTTTTCTGAGTCAGAGCTAGTTTGGTGGCAGGAGGTTGGGTGGGGGGGGGTGGGGGCGGGCTGGGCTCTTCTGGCTCCAAGCACCTTGGCGCTTCCTGGGGTGTCATCTCTGCTACCTCTTGTGTTCCCTCTTCTCTCAGTCACCCCGCTGGTTTCCAGGCCCCTCTCCCAGGCTGAGCGCCTTTGGGAAAGCCTGGAAAAGTAACTGCAGGGCCTTGGGATTTGCCTTCAAGGGAGACAGCCCTTCTAGGGAGGGTCTGTGGCCCAGCTGGGGTGGGTGGTCCATCTGACAGGCGGGGATCGTCCTGTGCCCTGAAGGTGCTCAGCCACACCCCTGGTCTCTACCGACTCACTGTCACCCTTCCACACTGGGGGCCACAGTCAAATCCAGTAAGACCCCTGGAAGCCAGAAACCGGGTGAGGCAGGCGGGCCTGTGGGAGCCTGAAAATGCCCCAGGGCGCCCTGGGGTCTGAGGGGGGCTGCCTGAAAGCAGATGAGATAGATCATTAGTGGAAAACCCGT
>NW_022111314.1:3203239-3209647 GCF_000313985.2 Echinops telfairi | reverse complement strand
GGAACCATCGGCAAAAGCAGACACCTACACTTTATCCTGGGTAGGATGGGCTGGAGGACTGGCGTTTTTAATTGCCGGGTGCTGGGTAATTTCTTCTTCAACGGGGGGAGTGGGCTGAATGCTCTTGGAAGCCCCTGCTGCGCCTCACTTCCATAGCCTCACTGCGTGTGTCTACTCACCGCCGTCCACTCCGTCCTGGCTTGTCGAGACCCCTGCAGGACAGGACAGGACAGGGCAGGACTGCTCCACAGCCTTGCCCAGGCCGCGTGTTGTCACGGGGGCAGACGGCCTCAGTTCCCCCCATGGCGTGGCTGCTGGGTGGGGGCTGCCGACTTTTGTTAGCAGCCGAGTGCTTAACCGCTGCGCCATCATGGCGGCACTGCCAGGGTCAGGGCCACGGCACTTCCTGTCTGCATGGGGTTGCCCTCGGTCAGTTGACTGGGCAGGAACCATTGACAACCGCCCTTCAGATCAAATGCAGATCTTAGAATGCGGTTTCTAGACTTGGGCCACCACTGGGCCTCCCTGGGGTGCCCCTGGTCACCGCCTGGCTGGCTGGCAGGAGCCTGCTGCCTCTCCAACTCAGTTCTTCCAGCCTCATTCCTGGAATACTCCTCTTAGCCCGGAGTTGAGTTCTGGGGGTGCCTCCCTCCAGTCCCATGTGGGGTGTCTACATGGCCCAATTAGCTGCAGAGCTATGCAGTAATTACCTTGCAATTTACACAGGGTTCTTAAAACTAAATGCTGGGTGCTTTAAAAAAAAAACACACGTTTTTATTCTCGGGTTATGAAATTGGTACATTTCATTATAGACTGGGGATGGGGTGACTTTGAAATCCCAGCCCTCACTCCCGGCTCACCTAAGCCAGTGTGGGGATCTAGGACAGTGGTAATGTGGACTTCCGGGCCTGTGTAGTCATCAGGACCTTGGACAGCATGCATACAGGTCAAGGTCGGCCTGGCCCCATCCTCTGCGCCTCCCTTGCATGCCACCCTTCCTCCCCCCTCCTCCCTCAGATGTTGAAATGATCTGTGTGTGCTTACTTGGGTCGGAGTCCTGGTGGCACTGCAGTTAAGCACTTGGCTGCTAACCAAAAGGTTGACAGTGTGAAGCCCCCCCATGGCTGGGCCAGAGAAAGACCTGCCCCACACATCTGTAAAGGTGACAGCTTTGGGGATCCTGCAGGTCAGTTCTGCTCTGCAGTGTGACACCAGCATGAGTCATAGCTAATGGCTCCTACCATCTCCTCCACCACCACCATTGCCACCCATGCACCCACCACCCAAGACCCGTGCACTCACTACCATCACCACCCATGCACCCACCACCCAAGACCCGTGCACTCACTACCATCACCACCCATGCACCCGCATATCCACCACCCACCCGCATATCCACCACCCACCCGCATATCCACCACCCACTCGCATATCCACCACCCACTCGCATATCCACCACCATGCACTCACTACCATCGCCACCCATGCACCCACTACCCAAATACCCACCACCCATGACCCATGCACTACCATAGCTACCCACATACCCACCACCCACACATCCACCACCACCCACATGCCCGGCCACCACCCATGTACCCACCATCACCACCCAGGTACCCACCACCCACATACCCACACCATCACCACACACCAGCAGTTCTTGGACTAGTTGATTGACTAGTTTTCCTAGATCCATGCTGCTGCGTGTGTCTGCGTGAATGTCAGAGTAAATGCCAACGGCAATCTTCTGCAGTCTCACTAGCCACTTATGGCCTCCGTAGCCACATGCGGCTGGTGGCTGCCATATCGAATACTGCCCTTCTGGAACATTCCATCCTTGCCTTCCACTCTGTTGGACTACGGGGTCCGAGCCTGGATGCTTCCTGAGGGCAGGGCCTTGTCTGTTGTGTCCCCACCTGCGTTCTGGGGTAGGGCGCTGGCAGGATGCTTGTTGACTGAGGACAGGGCAGTGGGCATTGGTGGCCGGTCTTGGAATGTTCTGGCTGGACGGCAGCCTCGGTTTTCCCTCTGGAGGGGACAGGGTGCCTCGTTCCAGGTCGAGCCCCTTCCTCAGACCGGCTTCGCTGGTTTTTCATCATCTGCCTCTGTGTCCAGCTCTGTTGGGCCAAGAGGACGATTCTCGGCCTGAAGTTGGCTGGGGAAGTCCCCGCCCTGGCTTGTGTGGGTTGACCAGCCCCCCCATGCTCGGAACTGGTTTCCTTCCCGCCCTGCAGTGGTTCACACGGTTGGTGCCTCCAGGGGAGAGTGGCAGAGCTGCTTCTGTTATGGCGACTCCGGCGTGGTGGCTGTTTGTACAGCAACAGTTAGTACCCGGCTGCTAACCCACCCATGTGCTCTGCTGGAGCGAGACCGGGGACCTGCTTCTGTAAAGACAACAGCTTGTGACTGGTTAGAGATGTCTGTCCCCTCTCCTCCATCCCAGGTCCCCACCTGAGTGCTGCTGTCCATGGGTGAACCTTTCCTGAGTCTTTATAACAGTGGTTCGCACCATGCCCGACCTTCTGTGATCGATGGAGTCCCCTGCTCAGTGTGACGGCCTCCCGGTCTGATCCAGTCTGAACTCGGTCAGTCTGTAGCTGTGGCCCTTTCTCCTCTGGTGGGCTGGTAGCCGGCCTCCTCCTTTGTGACTGGCCAGTGCTGTGGCCACCACCGGGTGCACAGCCCCTGTTCATGGTGTGGCTCGTGTTTTTCTGGGACCGAGTTTTTCTGGGACTTGTCTCAGTGCAGATTAACCCACTGCTCTTGAACCCCTCTGACCCCTAGTGGACAGAGGAGACCTGCCTCAAAGGATTTCTGAGAAGGAACCTTTATGCCCCGCCCACCTCGGCGACCTCCCAATGTCCACCTCTCTCTGCCTGCCCTACCTACTCACCGTCTGTCCCACCCACCTCCATGTGCCTACCCATCTCAGTAGCCCCCCTTTCCTACCCACCTACCTCTGCCTGCCCCGCCCACTCACCATCTGTCCCGCCCACCTCCATGTGCCCAACCATCTCAGTATCCCCCTTCCTACCCATGACCTCTAACTCACTATTGGTCCCACCCACCTCTATATACCCCACCTCAGTGCCTTCCCTACTTCCTTCCCACCTACCTCTGCCAGCCCTGCCCACTCACCATCTGACCTGGCCTATCTGCCCCAACCGCCTGTCTGCCCACCCACCTCCACAGGCCCAGTGCACTGCTGTGCCTTGCTCGTCCTGTGGGCTGTAGCTCCTCCCTCTCCCCCGCCCACTTTTCTGTCAGCCCAGCTTCTTCCTGGCCACCCTCTGTCCCTCATCTGCCCCGACCACCCCTGACGGGTCACAGGTCTAAGGACTAGTCTTTTCTCAGATTGGCCGAGCTGTTTCTTCCCTGTTCTTGGGCAGGGGATCCATCCAACAAAATCGTGTGTCCACTGTCCTTTAAGCAAACAACAGCCGTGTCCTCTGCCCCTTGGTTCACTTAGCCAGAATGGCTGCCCAGACAAGACATAGGATGGACAGTCAGGCCATGGACAGTAGCAGGTCGGCTGTCTGTATAGCCCCTGGAAGGCCCCACCAGTAACAGGAGTGGTCCTGCGGGCATGTTCATCACCTGCGGGCAGCTGGGCCATGCATCTCAGCTAGTGGGCGGGGCAGGCCGATTTGGACATTGAGCAGCCTACAGGCTGGATGGGCAACCTGCTAGACCCAAGATGGCTGGACACTGGCTTACGCAGCTCCGGAAGCACATGGATCACACGCAGAACCGGGGAACTGCTGTCTTGAGGGTAGGCCTGCTCAGCCTGTTATTACTAGTACTTTCGGGCTTTGTTGTTTCTTAGAAGCTGTGGTCAGTGGCGGTGGATTTTCTGCCTTGTGATCACCAGCGTCGGGGTTTGAACACAGTTGGGAGGAAGTGCCAGCAAGTGCTTCCTGCGTTTCCCTTGCAGGCTGGCAGGCAGGCTGGCATTGTCCTCGGTGGCATGAGCCGGAACGACTATCCTTGAGTCCATGAGCCAAGGAGTTGCCAACCTCCACCGGGTGATACCTGTCTTGGCAGCTGTGTGCCTGCCTGGCCAGGGTTCGCTGGCCCCTCCCCCAGCGCGGTCCTGATACCTCGGCCCTTGTTCATGGCCAGGGATGCTGCTTCTGGGCGTCCATCCTTGAGCGTCAGTGCAGCAGAAATACTGCCCATGGACGGCTTGCAATACAGACTCCTTTTCTCTTACTGCTCAGGAGGCTGGTAGCTCCAGCTCAGGGCACGGGCCCTAGGGGCAGGCTCTCTGTCCTCTCAGGTTAGGAGCTCTGGGGGGTCCTTGTCTCAGCAGCCAGAGCCCCGAGTGCCTCCGAAACTGGGCAGTTTCCACGTGACGCTGACGTCGCCCATGTGTGCGTGCTGCTCGCTGAGCCAGTGGCTCCTAGTTTGTCTGGATGCTTTTCTGCCCGGAGTTGTTGTGTGGGTAGCACGTCTGTTCAGTACTGGAGCGCATGCTGAAACCAGGGCAAACATTTCCTTGAGGTCTTGTGGATTTGGGTACAAGGGTACAGACTCTGGCAGCAGGCTTGGTTGGTGGGGCTCTTTTTTTTTGGTCCCTGCAGTTACAAAGGTCCTCTCCAGGTGGCAGCACATGCCACAAGTGGGACCATGGTGTCCCAAGGAATGTTGGTGGGCACTATGTGTCCCATGGGCCACAAAAGCATTAAGACAGAGCAGACACGAACGTGGCGTCATTAACATAACAAAGAAGACCCACATGAGATTCCTAAGTGGGGTCACCTCCACAGGTTTAGGGTTCCGTCCCTAACACCCACATGCAGCGGTGGTTGATGTCCAGTGTATGCCCACAGCACAGAAACGTGGGCTTAGGAATAGTAAGTGGTGGTGGCCTTGCACTGAAGCTGGGGAAACCATGCGCGTGGCACAGGCATGCCACACACTGCACCTTCCAGGACAGGCATTGTGCTGACCACTACTGTCTTGAGGGCCCCAGGCTGTTCTTTGTACCCTTACTGAGCTGTGATGCGTGAGTCAGAGGAAGACGTGTCCAGTGGATACCTGCTGGCAAGGGCCACGCTGCTGATTGGTGAAATGACGGGCTGTGTGTAAGAAGTGCTAGACCTGCACCCCACGTCTATTCCCTTCTGTATTGTGTTGGGATTTGTTCACGCACAAGTCTGGGTAGGTCTCGTCTACCTAGACCAGTTGTTCTCAACCTTCCTCATGCCGCGACCCTTTCTTACAGTTCCTCATGTGGTGATGACCCCCAACCATAACATGATTTTCGTCGTTACTTCATCACTGTCATTTTGCTACTGTGATGAATCGTCATGTAAATATCTGATAGGCAGGATGTATTTTCATTGTTACAAATTGAACATAATTAAAGCATACTGATTAATCACAAAAGCAATCTGTAATTATAAGTGTGAAATATTCATTTCTAATGACAAATACATGAAATTTTGTCTTGAAGCATGGTGTAGCATGGTAACAGTCTTAATATTACAGTAAACTACATTGCTACATTTTGCGACAGTATGTGTAAAAAGTCAAGGTGAGTGTGAACGTTGAGATAGCTTCTTTCTCACCATATCGGCATATCTGCCTGTGGGTGGACCTGCCTGGAGACGGATAGAGGAGCGGTGTCTCGGTTCCTAAGACAATTGGAAATGTGTTTTCCGATGATCTTGGGGACCCCTGTGAAGAAAGGGTCATTCGACCCCCAAAAGGGCCGAGACCCACAAGTTGAGAATCGCTGACCTAGAGGCACTTTGGAAGACAGCCCTGGGAATGTACTTCCCAGCACTGGGCCACTGAAAACACCAGGGCGCCCAGTTCTACTCTGACTTCCCGGGGCTCACTGTGTGGGAGTCAAGGTGCCGAACCAGGTGCTATCCTACTGCACCTGATTGGACTGGTGCTGCATTCCTATTGTCTCTCTACCAAGTACTTCAGGTGACTGCAAAAGCAACCGCGAGGCCTCGGGGCAGACAGCAATCACAGGGCCTCCTCTGGTGTCAGCTGGTTGGTGGTGTCAGCTCTGCTGGGCCCTGCTGGGCCGTTCTGCTGCACAAATCCCTCACCTTCCCAGCAGTCTAGCCTTTTGATGCTCATCTACAGCCATGGGAGTGCATAGGTCTTCTTGTTCGAGGCTGAACACATTCGCTCCAGTCTCTTAGAGGAGGCGCATGGGCCACTTCAGGGTGCCGGGGCAGGGGAATTCTGTATGAGGATAGTCCCGTGTGAACATAGGGGTGGAGAACTGGGACAAGAGGTGCGTTCCACGTGGCCAGGAGCTCAGGAACACTAGCCTTGCAGTCTCTTGCGCCTCTCGAGTGTGGCGCCTTGACATCAGGAGACCAGCAGGCTGTCTTGTTGGGCGTCACATTTATTTGGTATCAGGATTCTTTGATATCAGGC
>NW_022111314.1:3186875-3188115 GCF_000313985.2 Echinops telfairi | reverse complement strand
GTGGGCTGAGGATCGCAAGGTCAGCAGGTAGAACTCGGCAGGTGCTCAGGGAGAAAGAGAGGGGCTGTCTGCTTCCCGAAAGGTTTAGTCCCAGAAACTCCAGGGCGCTCTGCTCTGCGGGTGGCTGTGGACTGGTTATTTGGTGTAGCATGAACCTGCTGACACAGCTGTTGTGCACGTGAGTGGGGGACCATGTGAAACCCACTCGGTGGGCGGTGGCATAGCAGGTGCCAGGAGGGCATATGTGTGGCTGGAGGAGCTCTCTTGCTCTCCCCAGGCAGGGTTGGTGGTGCGACTATGTGGCCCAGCGCCATTCTGCGCTCTGCTCTCGGGTGTTGGTCGATGGTAGGTGCTTGGAATTGGCCCTACAGTGGCAGTTGCCTGGGGAGGTGGTGGTGAGACTGCCCCCGCCCCCCACAGGGTGGCCCAGGACACAGAGGCTGCCCCCTCCCTTAGTTAGCTTGTTTATAGGATACAGTGTATCTTTTCACGAAGAGCTCCTGGGGTTCAGGGGGTTGGCTGCTGACCCAAAGATGGGTGGCTCAAACTCACCCTTCAGCTCTGCGGGAGAGAAGACAGGGGTGATGAACTCCCGTGGGGATTGCAGATAAAGACGCATGGTAGTCGCCTAATCTGGTGTCAATTTAAGGATTAAGAGTGTAGGGGTGGAATCAAGGCTGTCAGTCTGGAGATAGCCAATGAAACTTCTGTGGGCATGGCCTTCTCCTGAGAATTCTGGGAAATCTGGTCCTTCTTCCTTGAAGGCAGACGACACCTCTCTCTCTCTCTGCCACTTCCTGGGAGACATTGCAGAAGACAAGCCACATGGACGCAACCAGACCACAGAAGCCACAGAGACCCCTGCCAGCGTTGAGATGCTTACAACGCTACTGGACCAAAACACTTTCTACCCACTGGCTTGTGACCGTCCTGCATTTGGCTTCATTGCATGTGTTTCGTGAGTCTGAAGAGGACTTCATAGATTGGTATCGGACATGACTTCTGGCCTTGGACTGGACTGGGTTGGGATGTCTCCTTAATGTACACTTGCTCTTGTGTAGAGACACATATGTGTGTCTACGACTCTGTTCTCTAGTCCACCCTGACTCACAGCCGCCCCCGGCCGGCGGCTCTGCTCTGTTGTCCCTCGGCCGAGAACAGGCATGTTCTTGTCTTGTAGCACGAGGGCCACAAGCGCCCAGCCCATCCTGGGGGCTGTCCACGGGCCCTGACAGGAGCC
>NW_022111314.1:3183980-3185224 GCF_000313985.2 Echinops telfairi | reverse complement strand
TGGAACAATCGAGACATAGTTGACCCTAGTGCAAATTCAAGTTGTGTCAAGGGGGGGAGCTCAGCTGACCAAGACGTTACACCGTGGTTCGATCCACCGTGATCAAGTTTACAAGGATCTGTCCGATAGCAAAGCTGTTGGCGTCCCTCCCCTGTGGCCAGAGGGGCTCTGCCAGGGGCTTCACCTGACTAGACACTCTGCAGAGAGGTTTGGGGCGCCCACGTCCCCCATAGCATAGCCTTCCTCAAATCGGGTGTTCAGTTTAAACTCTGACACTCCCCTTCATCGTATTTGGGTTTTGTGGTTGTCATCTTTGGGTCACGCGGGCTGTGTGCTTCTTCCATGTGGACTTAGTCGACCACTTCAATGGCTGCTTGTTCGAATGCAAGCCTTTAACATTAGAACCCGGACTCCATTCCAAGCTATAGCTGGGCACCATCTGCTCTTCACCACACTTCGCCGTAGCACCCTCATCTTCAGTGGTCTTTGTGAAGGTGAGCACCGAGCAGGGTTGTGTTATCAGAACTAACTGCTGTTGGACTGGGGCTAGGAGGACGTGGGAGCCCTTTGGCAGTCAGAGTGTGGCAAAAACAAGACCAACAATAACACTAACCAAAAGAACACCTCCCCACCTGCCCAAACAAACCAAAATGAAAGAACATCATCAATCGCCCCCCTGGGTTATATAATGATTTATCCAATAGCATCGAATCTCAGGCACTGTTGATAGGCGTTTACTCGGGTGCAGTCCCAACGGCGAGCTGCGACCCATGAGTTGCTGCTTTGTACAGATTGATTTCTCAAAGGATCGAAACGTTTATACTGAGCGTGGAGGTTGGTGCGAGCGGAAATTTTCCTGTATCATTTCTGGGTCTCCTTTCACTGGTCGCCCACTAAGCCAGGTGTCCCACCCAAGGTCCAACGACCGCCATTTCCCCAGTGTTGGGGTGGCCATCCTTGGCTTCCTTTCCCATCAGAGTATTTCAGTCCTAAGTCCCTGGGTCCAGGGAGTTTTGAGGTTGAACGCAGTCTGTTCAGTCGGGTCCTCTGGTGCGGACCTTGGTGGTGAGGGGAGAGATGAGGCTCTGTGCTTTGCTAGGAAGCTCTTTCTGTGATGGACCCGGGCTACACCCACCCTTTTGTGCATCTCTGGTCGTTTCATGAGATGACGTTCTAGAAGTAGGAGCCGTGGGCTTAAGCTTGGGAACGGGAGGTTGTCTTAGGCAGCGCTGCACTACCAAACC
>NW_022111314.1:3180702-3182522 GCF_000313985.2 Echinops telfairi | reverse complement strand
TGGGGGTGGGGGTGGGGTCCTGTGCCATATCAAGTCAGTATCTACAAGAACCTCCCAGGTGCTGGGGACGGGGTGCGAGGCTGAGCCCAAGGGCCATGACGGAGCCCTGGACAGAGGTTACCACCAGAGCCAACTCCCTGCCGGGGACAGTGGCACTGGTACCGTGTGTGTGTGTGTGTGTGTGTGTGTGTGTGTGTGTGTGTGTGTCTCTACACGGGCCTGAGGGGGTGTGTCTGAGAGGTCATGTGTATGTGTGTTTGTCTGTGTATGGAAGGAGGTGAGCACTTGAGCCTGCCTGCATGAATTGTGTGAGTGTGCACGTGCTGGCATGTATGTGTTCTATACAGCTGGGCCACTGAAAGTGTGCAAATGTGTGTATGCATGCATGTAAGTGTCAATGTATGTGTGCTTGTATGTGGTGAGTATATGTATGAAAATATATGTATACACATCTCTGTGAGGGGCGTGTGTATGTGAGATCCGTGCTGTGGCATATATGTGCATGTGCCTGAGAATGTATGTATCTGTACATGTGAATTTGTGTATGAAACTCATAACATGTATGAATGTACATGAGGAGGTACCCCCTCAAAAAAATTGAATTTTTTTCAAATCTTGTATTTAAATTTTTTACAAAACAATCTTATCACCTTCAAAATACTCTGTTACACTTCATACATTTGTCAAATCTGTGATTTCATTCCTAGAAATATTTTTCAGACTGTTTGGAGTGCTGACAGCACCTCCCTCGGTTTTTCCTTCACCCTTCTACGTCATGAAATATCTGTCCTTTCACGTCCCTCTTCATTCACTGAAACAAAGTCTCAGAGTGAGGTCAGGGGAGTAAGGTGCGTGGGGCAAGAGAGGCATGGTGTTTTTTGCCCCAAAGTGGCACACTGAGATGGCTGCGTGAGCAGGTGCCATGTTGCGGTGGTAAAATCAGTCCCGTCTGCCACAAACCGGGCCTTTTTGTCACACACTGCTGTGCGATCTTTTCAGAACCTCTAAATACAAGAAAGCTTGTGGAGGTGGTCATATGTGCATATGCTGTGAGGGCGAGTGTATATGAGGATTGCTCTGTGCTACGTATGTGGATGCAGGTACGTGTGTCCCCGAGCTCCCTTGGCCTGGCAGCACCCTCCTTCCGGGTCTCCCCACTTGGCAAGTGAGGTCCAGTTAATGTCTATACTTAGCAGCATCCCTTCACATCATCTGGTCCCCTGGCCTGGCAGGTGCACAGGCAGCTCTTTGCCACTGTCCTAGGAGTTACACCGGGCCAGGTGTATAACCTGGAGGGACCCAGGTCACAGGTTGGTGTTTTCAGAGCAGGCAAAGACTGACTGCAGACCCGGGAGGGGGAGGCATCCTCTGTCTTCTCAGCTCCCAGGGTTTTTCAGGCTCTAAAGCTAAACACTGGACCCCCCAGTGAGAGTCCAGCAGAGAGAGAGAGAGAGAGAGAGAGAGAGAGATTTCCAGGTAAAGACTTTTCCAAAGCATGTGTGTATATTTGTATGTTGTCACGTCCAGCAGAGCCCTGGTTCAATGAAGTCAGTCCAGCAAAGGGTTAACAGGCCAGGTGCGAGGGAGGCCTGACGTCCACAGGTGGGTTGTGTCAATATCATGCATTCTGGATTCATAATGACCTTCCATTTTTAAGCTGAAGTGCATAGAATGTAGTGTCTGGCTTACCTGTTTCCAGGTGTGTGGTTTGACCGCACGGATGGTCCTCATCACATAGTGCCCCTCGCTCTCTGCTTCTGAGTTGGTCAGCATCCCAGACAGAGTCCCCCTCCCTGCCCTGCGTCCCTTCTCATCCACTC
>NW_022111314.1:3164738-3180412 GCF_000313985.2 Echinops telfairi | reverse complement strand
GGTTGCTCGGGGCTGTAGTGGGTGCGTGAGCTTGTTTCTGTGGGGAAGCCCGTGTCCCCCACACATGGACCCACACTCCGTGTCCCCCGTCCTGGTTGCTGGGCGCTGGGGCTGCCCCTTGCTGCCCTGGTGAGGCGGGCGTGTGCAGTACGGAGCGCTGAGGCTCAAGCGCCTGGGTGAGTCCTTAGCCAGTCCTTTGAGTAGACGAAGGCGCTTCAACAGTTCCATGGGAACGTTCCCTATCTGGCAATTTCATCGCCCCGGGACACTTTTGGAACCGCTCACTGGTTTGCACACTTGGGAATGCAGTTGCTGGGGATGCAGATGGGGCTGTGCTGCACTGCTAGCTGAAGGTCGGTGGTTCAAGTCCACCAGTGCATCTGTGGGGGAGAGATGAGGCTTTCTGGTTCCCTAAGGTGTACAATGTTGGAAACCCACACGGGCCGTTCTGTCCTGTCTGACGGGGTGCCGGATGTCAGAATCCGTTTGAGGGCAGTGGGCTCGGCGGGGCGTGGTGCTCCTCAGCGCCTGGTGGCGCAGGGCTCACCGCTGGAACTGGAGGTGTGGGGTTGGGGCCTGGGAGTGGCTCTTGGGGAGAAAGAACTTGTGGTCCGGTTCCCATAAAGATGGGGGTCTGGGAGGCCCCCCGGGCACTCTGCCCCTAAAGTGGTGGGGGGGCTGTGAGTCGGGATCCTCAGGTCATTGCCCTGTGTGACTCTTTCCGAGGACCCTGGACTGGCTTCCACAGCACTGCCCCCATTTTCTACCCCCACCAGCAGCGGCTGGGTCCCATTCCTCTGTGTTCTCAGGACACAGGTCACTCCCCATTGTCTTGACAGGACCGCCCTCCCAGTGGGCCCGTGCATTTTCATGCAGGACTAAAGGGCTTCACCGTGCCCTCGTAGCACCTGACGGGCTTTGACCTTCACACATTAAACTTAAAAACCCCCAAACCCCAAATGTGCCCGGGCTGATGTCTAGCTTGGCAGAGCGTGTGCTTTTGCCAGCCGGCCTGCTCGGGGTGAGTTTAGTAGCGCCGTGCACTGGCTGATTGCTAGGTTTAGAATTCTTTTGACTTTGAGACGGATATCTTTGTTCTCTGGCGCTGTTGTAACAGAAATGTCGCAGGTGGGGGTTCTGTGGCAGTTATATACCCTGCTGTCAACTTGAGGAAGGGGTGGAGTCTGGCCTGTCAATCAGGTCGCCCCTTGATGACGTCATTTGGAGGCACGGGGAGATAACTAAAAACTCACTGGAGGCTGGACTCCCACACTCTGCTTCATCTTCCTGTTGACAAACCAGATGGAGCCACACTGATGGAGCCAGAACCCTGGAGCTGGAGGAGCTATGAGGAGCCCCACGCCATTGCTGAGATGCTTCCACCGCCACTGGATCCACCAGACTTTCCACCCACTGGTCTTTGATCTTCCTGCACTCGGCATCATTGCATGTGTTGCAGAAGTCTTAAGAGGAATTTATAGACTTGCATTAGACACATGGGCTAACATCAGACTTATGGACTTGATCTGGGCTGGGGTGTTAATACGCAGTTACTCTTTGATACAAAGTTCTTTATTACACACATGGGTGTCTCTGGATTTGTTTTCTGGTCAACCCAGACTTACACAGGCTCTCACAACCATGGTGCTCTCTTGCTACCATTCAGGGGGCTAAGAGGTCTGAATTCAGGGCCTGGGCTCTAGGGGAAGTCTCTCCCACCTTCTCTCTCTCTCTCCCCCTCCCCCTGTTCATCTCTGTGTCCCTTCCTTCCCCATCTCTCTCTATCCCCTGGCTCCCCCTCCCCCTCTCCCTCCTGCCACCTTTCCCCTCCCTCTTCCCCATCTCTGCTCCTTGGGAAGGTCCTTGTCTCCTTTCAGCATCGGGGGGACTGAGTGTCCCTTGGAGATGGCCTTGTGTCTTGTCAGGGACTGTGGGTCCAAATGCCATGCTCCATTCTTCTTCCTCTGACACAGGCCCCTCTGATCTCTGCTCTCCTGTTGAGAGCCCAGGTTGACGAGAGAAACACGTACAGTAACCATTCATATGTGCAAACTCAGGGCAGTTCTACCCCGTCCTGAAAAGGGTTGCTATGAGTCAGCATTGACTTTATATCCAGAATTAATTTTATATCAAGAAAACATCCCAGCCAAGTCCCTAAGTCCGATACTAGTCCATCAGTCCCTCTTCAGACTCCCGCAGCCACATGCGGTGATGCGGCATGCAGGGAGATCCCAGGCCGGGGTGCAGAGGCGGGTGGATCTGAGGTTGGTGGGACATGGCAGGTCTCCAGCAGCTCTCAGGTGGCCAGCAAGCTGGAAGGTGAAGGCAGAGGGGGTGGGGTCCTCCTCCTGAGAAGGCCACGCCCACAGGAGGCACTCCCAGGCTGTGACTTGATTGACAGGTTGAATGCCACCACTCTGGTCTATATCTTAGAGTTGACATGAAGTTGTATAACTCCCACACTCGTTTAATGCATTCTGTGTCTCAGAGATGGGGCTATCTTTGATTGTAACGAGCTAGTCTCAGAAACTCGTAGGGCAGTTTCACCCTGTCTGGCAAAGGCTTGCTATGAGTCAGCCCAGACTCAATGGCACTTGGGTTAGATCTCAAGAGAGAAGGACTCTTCGCTCAACCTGACCCTGTGGGCTGCATCCTTAACAGACTGCCACCAATCTTCTTTCTCTTCATCCGGGATCCGCAGCCGAGGCATGGACTGACTTTGTGACCCTGTGGGGCTCCTGGGGGTTCCCCAAACTAAGGTTTTATGGGGGCAGCAGATGCCACCATTCTGTGGAGTGGCTGGTGGATTTGAACTGCTGGTCTTGCCTAACGCGTAACCCACGATGCCACTGGGGTGCCCGAGAGCATCACGGGTGGATTTACAGCACGCACGACCAGTGAGTCATACTGAGACTCTTAGCCCACCTGAATGGCCACTCGTTTTCCTTTTTTGTTTGCTGAGGGTCTCAAGGTGAATCCTGTGGAACCGCTGAGCACGGTTCCACTGTATGGCCTTGGGAGGGGGAGAGGGGAACCCCGGCAGCAGCCTCTTTGGCACGTGGCCCTGAGAAAGCCAACTGTCAAGGAGGAAGTGCTAGGCCCTGGTGGTAGACCAGTCGTCGGTACATCTGCGGTGGCGGTGGGGGCTGCCCCGCTTTCCAAGACGGGGGTTCTTAGAAACGTGTTACTGCTGTGAAGCACAGCAAACCCCCCTGCCCACACCAAGGAGCCAGTGGTTCCACCACCAACCAGGGGGAAGACTCCCCGTGCCCACACGCGATGCCTGCGTTTTTTGCCTGGAGTGTGCAAGGCACGTTGCTTTAGAGAGCCCCAAGGCATGCTGGGTTGGTGTTGGGCTGCTAACCTCAAGGTCAGCAGCTCAAACCACCAGCTGTTCTGTGGGAGAAGTTGAGGCTTTCTACTCCTGTAAAGAGCTAGTCAGAGTCCACTCACTGGCCGGGAGTTCGGTGCCTTACAGATCTGCCTCCGCTGCCCAAGTGCCAAAGACAGTGCTCTGAGGGCTGATGGTGAATGTCTTTAATGCTGCCTTGTGGGTTTGGGTTGTCACGGTGTGTGTGTGTGTGTGTGTGTGTGAGATCAATTTGTTAAAAGCCAATCGGAAGTAAAATTTCCCATTAAAGAAGACATTGTTTTCCCAGGGGTTCTCACTCCATGCAAATGAAAACTGGGGTCCTGTTTCCCAGTCTGCAGATGGCCAGTGTTGGCGGAAGCATGTGGAAAGAGGAAGTGGTGGGGGGTAGGTGCCTGCTGCAGACAGCAGTTGGTGTCTGTCTGGGAGGGGACGGATCCCCGCTCAGGGTGCTCAGCCTCTGTAGCTCGAGAAGTGGGCAGAACAGGTAGGAGGGGCAGCAGCAGGGCTGCGGGTGGGCAGGCCACCCGGGACTCACAGGGGTTTGGACTTGGTCATGATCGATCCCATCTGTCCCACATCTTCCTGATTTCTGACTCGGGAGGAGGGGGTCCTGTGGAGCCGGCCTCCCCTCCACAAATGGTAAGCCGCTGCCACTCTAAGGGCCCCTGGAGGTGCAGTGGTTAAGCAAGGGCTGTGAACAGTTAAAACTCCAACCCAAGCTCGCGTCCCTTCAGCCAAGTCTGACTCGTATTGACCTAGTAGGACAGGGTGCAATGTGGATTTCTGGGACTGCAACTCTTTCCGGGAGATGCCGCCTCATCTTTCTCTCCTGGAGCGGCTGGTGGGTTTCAGTGATTGGGACCCACGGGTGCGTCCACGAGAGAGAGCGATGTGGCCGTGTGCTTCCGTGAGGCTGGCAGCTGTGGGGTCCCGGTGACCAGCTCTGCTGGGCGGGGTCACGAGACTGGGAGTTGGTAAGGCTCTGCTGCCGGTTTGGATTTTGGTTCTATTGCCTCTCTGGTTGTTTGCCAAGATGTCTTCGCAGCGTGTGTGCGTTAATAAAATGTGAATATAGCAATTTTAAAATTAAAACGCTACTTAACTGCTGTGTAGCCGCAGAAAACCTCACGGAAGGGAATTTTAGCAATATTTAGCAAAAGTTACGTAAGCAGTCACCCATTGCCCCAGTACCCCGCTTCTAGGAATCTGTCCTAAAGTATCCTGGCAAAAGGTGACCGGCGCTGATGGAAGGCCCTTCCCTGCGTCCATATCTGCGACGGCGGCAAGCCCACCTCGGAGACACGCAAGCTCTGTTCCAGACCACGAGGTCAAGCCCATGGCCCGGGAAAGCCTCTTGTATTTTCAGTTCTGGTTTCCCGGTGGGTCCAGTCGCCGGGTTTCCACTCGCTGCAGCCTGGGCGCGGTAGGGTAAGTCCTGCTGGGGCAGTGGCCAGGAGCCCGGCAGCTCACAGCAAGACCAGCAGCAGCTCCCGAGGAGAAAGATGGGCTTCTCGTAAAGCGACAGTCTCGGAAACCTGCGAGGGCAGTCCACCCTGACCTGGGTCACTGTGGAACCGACGCGCTGATGGCAGTGGGTTAGGGTTTGGCAGTCCGTCCAGTGTGACCGAGTTTGAAAGGTGGAAATGCTCCGGGTAGCTGTTCCCAGGATGTGTTACAACGTTTCCCGTCCCAGAATGCATCAGGGTGAAGACCACGCTGCTGGAAGCCTCAGCCTGCAGGCATTCAGCTCCAGCTGGTGGGTGAGCCAACCCAGCTCCCTGAATTAAGTGCCCAGAGGCACCCCACTCCGCAAACCAGCCTCCTGTACTGGAGCACCCAGCTTTACCTGCTTCGTGAGGTGGCAAGTCCATCCGTCTGTCCCGCACTCTGGCTCCTGGTTCTGCTGCTGATCCTCTGACATCGCCGCCGCTATCTTCTGGATCCAGGAGGCTCACTGTGCAGGGATCTCAGGTCCAGGGCATGCACTCCACCCCTGACTCTCGCTGGTAATGAGATCCCCCCTCCTGCTTCTCAGGGGCGGGGCCTCATTTTATACACAGCAGGACTCATTCGTCATTACTCACAGGTGAATCCTATCCCTAGCTTCCCCGCCCTTCGCACCAGACCCACGCAGGGAAAGGTCGGTCATTGGGTGGGAGTTAGAGACTGGCTCTCAGAGCCACATTCAATCCTCTGCCCCTACAACTTGCTCCTTGTAAGGCAGCACACACCTTCCACCGGTGGAAGATGCCATGTCTGTGCACTTTCCTTGGCACAGCACTGTCCCATAAGGCCTGCCCGCGTGCAGGGAGTCAGCCCCATGTGCTGGCAGTGACTGGCCAGGTGACTTCTGCTGTCCCCTCAGCCAGGCGGCCTGTACACTCAGAATGACAGCAGGGGGACATGTCTACCCTCCAGGCTACGTTTACATCCACTGCTTATCATACCTCATCTCTTGTGCAAGAATGAGGGAGGAGACGTGTGTGTGTGTGTGTGTGTGTGTGTGTGTGTGTGCGCGCGCACACGAGTGCGCACCAGGTCTGTGCTCACGTGCCTGTGCAGATGTTCAGATTTCCAAGATGAAACACCGGAGCACAGGTGGCAGTGGTTGCACCAGGGTAGAGAGGGCATGCGTGAGAGTGGGGCGTCTTTCATTGTACGTAATTCTACACTGGGGTCACAAACATCCTGATTGAGACAAAATTAGCCGGAAAAATCCTAATAGGAAGTGAGTGATGAAGTACTTGGCTTCCAGTTCAAACCCACTAGGTAGCCCTTAGGAGAAAGAAGAGGCCGTGGCCGCTTCTGCCAGGATGACAGCCCTGGGAAATCCCGCGGGTAGATCTCTGTCCTGTGGGGCCACCAGGATCCCGATGGCCTGGGCAGCCATGGGTTTGGGTTGGCTTCAGAACTGAAATCAGATGCACACAATGGGTGTGATGGGCAGCACTTGGGGACCTTTGGGCTGCTAACCACGAGGTCAGCAGTTTGAACTCACCGGCTTCTCCGGAGAGATGCAAGTCTGCCTCCACCCAACACCACAGCTCTGAACTGCAGGGGACAGAAGCCGAGTTTTTTCAGTACATTTTTTTATGCTGAAAAAGTCTCCCAGTTTTTTTGTGGTAAAATTAGGTGCCTCGGCTTATACTCGAATATAGACGGAAGTCAAAATTGACTTGACTAGCGTTTGGCTTTTTGGGGGGTGGGGTGGGGGGATGGATTTTCAGGTATGTGGCCTAATCTGAGGAGGGATAACTTTTTCCAGTGACTTTCTATTCTATTGCCTTCACAGCTGCAGTAGCATCCTGAACTGCACCCACTTGGCTTGCTAGCTGTGGTAATATTGTCACTGGGATTATTAGAGATCCTTTTGAAGAAGGTGAATCGGTGATAAATTAACACCAGGTTTATGGAACACGTCACTTTGATGTGCTTTGATTTCCTCAATGGAAATTACAGAGGCTGTTTACATCTACCTCCAACCATTTGTGCTTTGTTCCATTTAATGAGACAAATGTATATCCACATTCATTTTCTTCTGCGCCTTCTAATCTTTAAGTTCTATGTGTTATCCCTTTCTCAACGGATATGTGTCAATTTGATGCAAACATAAATTGAGTATGAATCCCAGCAAGTCGGTTCCAGTCATGAAAGCATTACTTCAGTAATAGCTATAAACAGTCAAATGGTTCTTAGAAAGTGGAGATCAAATGGAACGACAGACAATGTAGTGGAGACTGTCTTGACCCACCCAAGTGACCCTTGGGATACGCCGAAGCCAGCCTCTCAAATGCATAATGTTAAGTAGGATGCACTTTTATAGCTGTATAGTATCAGTTTCATCTCTACCTTTATAGTGTATAATTTTGTATTAAAAATAATTTTTTATAAAATGTGTAGTTTTGTTCATGTGTCAACTACCCGTGTGTTCCTAGAGATGGGAAAATAAGTAGTGTCTGTAAACGGAGTGTTAACGCAGTTAGGGACCAGAATTTTTTTTTTATATATAATCATTTTATTGGGGGCTCGTACACCTCTTATTACCATCCATACATCTATCCATTGGGGGCAGGAATTCTTATGGTATACCATGTTATAAAAATTCCTCTGCAGCCCTGTGATCTTAAATTTGGATCGTCGTTCATGCTGTGGGTTGGCTGTGACACATAGTGAGTCCGTGCACAACAGAGTGAGACGTGTGTCTGAGCCTGCTGCTATAGCCATCTGTCAACCCATCCCACCAAGGGGCTCCCTCTTTTTCATGGACCCTCGGCCACGCATCGTGCCCCTCTCCAGGGACTGATTGCTCGCGATGGCATCTCCAGTGTACGTGAGAGATGGTGTCTCCCCGTTCCTCAGGGAGCTTTCTGGCTCTCCTCCCCCTAAGAAGGAGCTGTGCCTCCTGGGAGTCCACGGGATCTTCTGTCGTCTGCCAGCGCCATCATTCAGAGGCATCGACTTGTTCTCACTGGAAGTTACTCTGTCCAGCATCCGAATGCATGGAGGGTGATTGAAGAGACCCTGGCTTAGGTCGGGGGTACCTTAGTCCTCAAAGTGACAGCTCTGTTTTTTTCTTTGGATACTTCAAAGGGGTCTTTAATAACAGATTTTTCCAAGGCAATACATCAGTTGATTTCTTAACTGTTTCCTGGAGTATTGATTGTGGACCAGCTACAATGAAATATTGGACAACTTCACGGTATTCTGTCCATCATGATGTTGCTTGTTGGTCTAGTTGTGCTGATTTTTAAAAAGTTTATTTTAAACTAGACAGTATCTCTTTATTCTGTTTGAACAACTGCCTCTTGGTCTAGGCCAGGAGTTGGCAAACTGCAGCTCTCTCGATGTGCACGTGTGGCTCTGAAGTGTTTTTTTATTAATAAATTATTTTGGGGGACGGGGGCTCTTACAGCTCTTGTAACAATCCATACGTCGATAATATCACACTCATTTGAACATATGTCGGTGAGATGACTTTTGCGTTATTTACATTGAGTTGTAATCCAAGGCTGTCTTCTGATCTTCATCAGGAAGTGCTCGAAGGCCTCTTCGTTGTCAGCTGGCCCGGGCTGTGCCATCTGCATATCATGGGTTTTTAATTAGGGTTCCTATAATCCCTGTGGCCCAGTTTCTTGGGTGATGTGCTGAGCTTACAAATTGAATAAGTACGGTGAAGGGACGACAGTGGTATGCGTCTTCCCCGCTGCTACGCCAGGCAGTATCCCCTGATTCTGTTAGAATGGGAAATCTCAGTAAAAATTGAGATCTCTACTTGGAAAAATATCTACCCGCGTGTAATTGAGGCGTGATTGTGGCTTAGCATATAGTCCGTGCTGGGAAGTTTCCCATGTGCATGTGGGAAGAATTGAACTCAGCTGGGCCATAGTCCACCTGGGCTCCACCACACGCTATCTGACCACGGAGACGGAACTGTCACGTGATCCCGAGTTCTTTCACATTTCTCTCCCACTCAATCCAGGACTTCCCAGTGCAATTCCTTTCCAAGCGGCTGGTGGTGGTAGCGGGCGCCATGCCATTCTTCTGGGCTCAGGGTGGTGGAGGCGGGGTTTGTGTGGCCCATGGGGGCTTGGGCTGCACTCTTTCATGCGTCTTTGCATTTCCTCATTCTTACTTGCTGTGGGAGCAGCCATTAGTTGTACCTTAGACATTTAAATTTTTCATTGTTTTTTAAAGTTATTTTTCTAGTGTTCTGTTAGGTACCATCGAGTTTGTTCCAACCCATAGTGACCCCATGCACACCAAAATGCAACAGCTGTCCCAAGTCTGTGAGGTGAAGTCTTGCCCTGCTTGCCTCTCCGGACCACTTGGCCTTCCTTCTTTCAAGACTGATCGATTTGTTCTTGTAGCAGTCCACGGTCCTTTTACTCCGGCACCCCCATTCAAGTACATCAACTCTTCCGTCTTCTTTATTTAATGTCCAACCTTCACATGCAAATGTGGGTGTGACTCACCTTAGTCCTTAAAGTAGCATCTTTGCCTTTCAACACTCCAGAGGGGTCTTCTGCAGCAGCTATACCGAGTGCAACACGCTGCTTGATCTCCTGGCTGCTGCCGCCGTGAGCCCTGACTGTGGACCCATGCAAGGCGCAGTCCTACACCACTTCAGTCTCTTCTCCATTGATCCGACATTACCTATTGGTCCAGTTGTGAGGATTTTGGTTTCCTTACCTTGGGTTGTCATCCACGTCGAAGGCTACAATCCTGGATCTTCATCAGCAAGTGCCTCAAGTCTTCCTGACTGTCAGCAAGTGCGGCTGGGTCCTCTGCACATCACTGGTTATTATTCATAACGACCCTGCTGCCCCATTTGTCGTCGTTCTGTGATGATTTGCTAGCGTACAGATTAAGTATGGTGAGAGGATACAGCCCAGACACACCCCTTTCTCAATTTTAAACCAGGCAGTCTCCCCTTGTTCCCACAACTGCCTCTTATCCATGTAGAATTCCACAGTGAACTGTTCCGGAATTCCCATTCTTCTCACGGCTATCCATAGTTTGTCGTGATCCACACAGTCAATTAAATGCCTTGGTGTGGTCAATAAAACATCTTTCTGGTATTTTCTGCTTTGAGTCAAGATCCATCTGGCATCAACGATGATATCCATTGTTGCACGTCCTCCTTTGAATCCGGCCTGACTGTTCTTACACACCTTATCAGAATACGCCAGGTTTGCACGGACAGACTGACTTGCAGCACCGCGGGCAGCCAGAAGGAGAAGCCAGTCTCTCTGAAGAAGTGCACCCAGAATGCTCCTTCCAAGCAAGGACCGCGGGACTTGGTCTCCCATCCTTTGGGCCTGTGATCAAGACATCTGCTCGGTAAAGTTGAGGGACAGAGAAGGAACAGGAGGTCCCCCACGAGACTGACTGACACGGTGACCATTGTGAGGTGGTGACCATTGTGAGGACCAGGGTGTGTGCGGTTCGGGTGTGCACAAGGTCGCTGGTCCCTATTCTGTCAGAACGCCTGCACGTGTGAACCCATCTCCGTTGTGATATGATTGCTGGGTGTCACTGTCAGTGCTTGGGAACCGCGGGCTGAGAGGAGCACATGCGCATACGTAGGTCACTCGTCTGGTACCCTGCATTTCAGAGTCCCACCTGGAGTCCTTCCTCTCCCCAGCACCACTCTGCTGCACCTGCTTGCTGCGTGTGGTTACCGCCAAACCTACTCCGTGTCTAGCTTGTGGGCCCAGCCTCACCAGTACACACGTGTGCATTTCGTGTTGTGCACTTACATGTCAAATCCACTAGCAAAACGCAGCCAAAGAAATGTGACTTCACGCTGGCTCACGAGCCCTTGCTCCGCTCCGCAGTGCGCCTTGCCGCCCCGTGTAGAGAGAGTTACAGGATGACATACAAGACCACCTCTTGTATAGCAGGCCTGCAGGCACGGTATGCTTTCTGTTGTTTCGGTTCCTGGGAATACGTTTACCTGAATTCTTTAAAGAGGGTTTTGCCAGATGTGAGTCTGGGCTGGCATCTCGTTTCTCCAGCTCAGCATTTGGACACGTCACCCTGCTGACTTCCAGCCTCTGGTTCCTGCCGAGTGAGCAGTCCGCTCCCGGGCCCTTGTAACCGAGGAGTCGCTTGTCTTTTGTTGCTGTCGATAGTCTTCTCGTGGCCCTTCAACCTCTCCATGACCATGCGTCTGTGTGTGGCTCCCTCTGCATTTTTCCTCTGGGGTCTTTTTGAACAGCCCGGATGTGTACGGCCCTGTTGCCTGGGAGCTGGGGAGAAGGGCCCTCCTGCACTTGACCACACCCACCTGAAATGGAATTCCCATCCCAACAACCCCAGGAGCCCTGGTGGTGCCTCGGTTAAACGTAAGACTTCTCCGCCTAAAGGTGGGCGGTTCAGGCCCCACCAGCTGCCCCATGGGAGAAAGATGAGGCTGCCTGCTCCCACGGAGACTGGCCCCAACCCTTGGCAGCCCCACCGTGTAGCTGGCATGGATTCAGTGGCAGTGGGCTGTTTGCGGCTTAGTTTTGAGCTCCGGGCTTAGGGGGAGAGTGAGCAGTTGCCTCTCGGGTCCATTCTGACAGACAGTAGATTTTCTTGTGTAAATCATGCTTCATTTGCTGTTTGCCCACCCGGCTGTTTCCAGAGACTTCTAACTGTAGTAGGGGCTGTGGTTGTGTTTCTGGGTAGAGCCCACGGGGCCAGTCTGTAGGTCTCCTCCCTGCAGCTGCCACTGTGCTACTGAGGAGGGACAGTGACCTATACCTTGAATGTGTGTGTGTGTGTGTATATGTGCGTGTGCGCATGCGTTTGACTCCCTCTCTCCACTGTTGATCCGAAGACGCCCTCTCTCTCTCTCTCCTGCACACAGATACCTGCTCAGGTGTGCACTGTGAATAGTCCTTCCACTCATGTTCACAGGGTGGCCTTTTGATGAATGCCCCAAGCAAACCCAGAGCCATTGGGTCGATTGGCACTCACAGGGAGCCCCCCCACGCCCCCTACATAGTTTCCAAGGTTGTTGGTCTCCAGCCTCATCTTTCTCCCTGGAGGCAGCTGGTGGGTTTGAACTACCCACCTTGCTATGTTAGGATGCTCACCCCACGGTGCCCCGGGCTCCTTTCCTTAGTGAATGAGTAGAATATTTGGATGTTGACAGCATGTAGTTAGTTCATCCTTCTTCCCCCTCCGTGGTTCGTGCTTCTGTCTGCCCCAAGATGCGCTGACTCTAAGGTGACAAAGGTGTTCTGTTTGCTCCTGGAGGCTCCCTGGAGTTAGGTATCTGTGTTGTCTCTAAGTTTTTGTGTATGGAATGAGATAGAGTGTGACATCTGGCGTTTGGCCCTCTCTCCCCCAAGCCTCATCCATTGGACCTTTGGCATTATTTAGGTAAGGCTTCTTACTAGTTGTCCTATCTTGCTGCTTGGGCTGACTGACTTCACCTGTGTAGGTGGTTTGTGTTGTGAATTGGCCCATCCCAGGTGTGTCCTCGCAGGTGGTCGGCCTAAACTGTTCCCTCGAACCTGGGCTGGGCTGTTCGAGACTAGTCTGGGCTTCAGCGGGTGAGCTCTCTGTGGCCAGAGAAGCATCTTTTGTACTGTGCTGCATGGCCTGGGTGCTCTCCGCCTTCAGCTGGGTGGCCATGATGTGACAGGCCTGCCTCTTGGCGGGGGCTTTCAGGGAGCCTGATAAGATGGGGTGTTAGTCTGGGTAGACTAGAGGAGCAAATTTATAGACACTCATGTGTATAAGAAAGATCTTTATATGCAAGAGCAATTGAATATTGAAAAAACATCCAGCCTAGTCCAGATCGTCCATAAGTCCGATATTAGCCCATACACCCAATACCAATCTATAAAGTATTCTTCAGACTCATGAAACACATGCAATGACGCCGAATGCAGGAAGATCACAGGCCAGTGGGTGGAAGTCTTGTGGATCCCGTGGCATTGTAAGCATCTCAGCACTGGCAGGGGTCTCCACCTGGCTTCTCCAGCACCAAGACTCTGGCTGCCATCAGCCTGTTTCCATGTGTCTTGTCAGCTGCAATGTCTTCCAGGGAATGAGTCAAGAGAGAGTAAGGTGGAAGGTGCCTCCCACCTCCAAGGAGGGATACAGGAGTTCCCAGAATCCTCAGGAGAAGGCCATGCCCACACCGAGGCCTTGTTGGCTATCACCTGATGGGCAGGCTAGACTCCACCCTTTACTCTTAATCCTCAAATTGACACCAGATGATGTAACTACCACAGATGGAAAGCCGGTCTGCATGCAAGCCTGGCTGCTGTAGGTCTTTCCTGACTCCTGGACCCGCTGCCTCCCAGTCGAATCCCCCCAGTCTCCTCCTTGTAGGATGAAGACAGCAGGGAGCAGTGGGACTGTGATAGGAATCACCTTAAAAGGGGCCAGTCGGTAACAAGCCCTTTCCACTCTTTCCACATGGGCAGCCTTCTGTCCTTTACTAAACACATGGACGGGCGAGTGTCCGGGATGACATCGTGCTGTGGGGCTCCCACCAGCTACCACTGGTCGGATTATTGACAAGTGTCTGTTTTTACTTGTCCTCTCCTCAGCACCTGGGAGATAGATCTCCCTTGGGGATATGTTGGGTTCTTAAGCTGGGCACCCAGGTGTCTGGGTCAGAGCTGAGAAACTGGATGAGGAAGGCAATCGCTTTCCTCACAGGACCGGACCAGGGAGTGAGCAATTCATGAGAAGAGCCAAGGGAAGAACCATTTTCAATTTTGAGAGAGATCAGAAATGCAGGTGACCCTGCATCCTTCAGCTCCTGTCTTCGTCAGTGCTGCCATAACAGATAATCCTTCCGCAGTGTCTGGCTTTTAAACGCATATTCATTCTGCCAAGTTGCTGTGACAGGTACATAATCTCGTGTCAACTCCAGGTTAGTAAGAGTGAAGGGGTGGAGTCTAGCCTGTCAATCAGCCTGATGATGCTTCCTTGTGGGTGTGGTCTTCTCAGGAGGATTCTGGGAACTTCCCCCCCCCCTCTCTCTCACTGTTACACCTTCCTGTTGGAGAGCCACGCTCAGAGAGTTGGAGGAGCCACATGGATACCTGCGCCAGTGCTGAGATGCTTCCACTGCCACTGGATCCACAAGACTTCCCACCCACTGGCCTCTGAGCCTCCTGCATTTGGCACCCTTGCGAGGGGCTACGTGAGTCTGAAGAGGAATTTATGGACTAGTGTTGGACTTAGGGGTTAATATCGGACTTGTGGACTTTATCTGGATTAGACTGGGATGTTTTCTTAATATACAATTACTCTTTGATATAAATCTCTCTCATACATATGTGAGTGTCCCTGGATTTAGTTCTCTAGTCAACCCGGCCTAGCACAGTTGCAAAGGCTAGAAGGCTGACTGCGGGGCACCAGCTCTAGGGGAGGCTAGGCTCCCTCCTCGTCTCCTTTCAGCATCTGTAGACCCCTGGCGTTCCTTACAGATTGGCGCGTGTTTGGCATCAGTCTCTCTGGGTCTAGGAGGTTCTCAGCGCAGTGACACTGGACTCAAAAGGCGGTGCCCAGCACCTGTTTCTTCTTTTAGGAAGGTTGTGAGGTACCCTTTTCTCTGCTTGATTTCCTGCTCTTTTTTTTCCTGCGTTAAAGGAAAACAAAATCAAAATATGGATGCTAGTCATACCCCAACAAAATTCCCTTCCCTTCAATCAGGACTTGGCCTGATAAGGCAGCCCATCCCCTTCCAATCCCCTGACAAGTGATTGATCCCATCACCAAGGATGAACGCATCATTCTATAGCTGCCAAATGACGTCACTGCATAACTGCTACGCCGATGAGAAACGTTCATGACCCAGCCAAGCTGGCACAGACTTCTGAGGGTCACAACTAATTCGTGACAGCTTCTCTCCAGCAGCCCGCCACGATGTGCCCTTGAGCCTTGTGTCCCCCAGAATGGCTGGTCTTCAAATTAGACACGGCCACCTGCAGCCTGGTCTCGAAGAACCATCTGGTCTCTCTGGTCTTCTGTGACCTCCTCCTCCAGCCTGCCTGCCCCTTATCTCACAGCTCTTTCCTGGCATCGTTCCCCTGCCGGCCAGCCGGAATCGCGTGGGCCCAGCTTGGCTTCTCTCTCCCTTGGATCTCTGCCCTCCTGCCCTAGCCCCTCGGCCCCGCCTCCTCCGATCCCAGGCTGTGGCTCCTCCTCCCTGGCAGAAATCGCCGAGCTAAACACATCGAGTTCCCCAGTGCAGTGCGGGCTGGGGGGCGGCTTGTTGATCCTGCTGTGTGCCTCAGTGTAACCAAGTTGCTAAAATCTTGGCCCGTCTTCCACTGCCACCACGTACACGCACCAGCCGGCTTTCCCCCAAGCTGCCAAGTGCCATTTTCCCCGAGCCAGCCCCTGCCTTCGCCAGCTCACTGAAGCCTTCCTCCCTGCCTTGGCTGAGCAGACTGGACATCCATCCTGATCCACTGCCTGGATGCAGCGTGCCCCTCCCTGACTGCGGGCCTGTGGTGCAATGCTTACTCTGCATGTCTCGACTTGGTTCTGACTGGTAACCACACCAAAGCAACGTTCGGGCGGCCCCACTGGAAGTCTCGTGTCCAAAATTGCAGGCTTAAGCGGTCTGGTAACAGTCTATCCGTGTTGGCCACTTTCAGTGCGTCAAGCTTTTCAGCATCATTCCTAAACTTGCTGTGAACCCTTCGTGCCTGTGCTGCTCCCCTACATTCTGCCTCCCTCCGTCGGGACGGGTCCTGAGCCTCGGAAAGGGCTGTGCAGATTCGTCAGGCCGCCAGCAGTCCGGGGCTGCCGGCTTCACGGCACCCCAGGAGGACTTGGAAAC
>NW_022111314.1:3156767-3163811 GCF_000313985.2 Echinops telfairi | reverse complement strand
GTCGCCTAAGACCATTGGAAGTGTTTTCCATTGGTCTTAGGAACCAAGACACCGCTCCTCTATCCGTCTCCAGGCAGGTCCGTCCACATGCAGATACACCCACATACAAGTACCCAGCGTGAAGACTGTTACCCATGCTACATCATGCTTCAAGGCAATTTAATTTTTGTCATTAGAAATATTTCACAATATATAATTAATTACATATTGCTTTTGTGATGAGTCACTGTGCTGTGATTGTTCAATTTGTAGCAATGAAATTACATCCTGCAGATCAGATATTTACATGACGATTCATAACAGTAGCAAAATGACAGTGATGAAGTAGCAACGAAAATAATGTTACGGTTGGGGGTCACCACCACATGAACTGTATGAAAGGGTGGCGGCATTAGGAAGGTTAGAACCACTGCGAGCTATTGAGCAAGGGGGGACCTGATTCTTGGTGTGACCACACGCAGCCATGGCACTGGTTAGCCCACAGTGAGCTGTGGTGGGCCGTCCATTGTCCAGAGGGGCCAGTGTCGAAGCCCACACTTGACTGGTTCCTGAGACTGCCCAGCAAAGGCAATAGGCAGTGCTGATGGTGCTGGGGAGTCTGAAAGGACCCTGGCCATTTGGGGGTCTTGTGAGGAAGGCCCTCGGTAGCCCAGGTGCCTCTTTATGGGAGGTTCACTTTAGCCACTTTACCTGTACGGTTCCCCTTCCTTCCTCCTCCCTGAGATGAGTTCATCGGGAGATGAGCTAATTACGGAGTGCAGGGTGATGCTGAGGACCCCAGTCAGAAGTAAACCTTGAAACACTAACCCACAATTTTCAAGACCTTGCCAGCCAAGAGATGTTTGTTTGGCTGACATACCGTATTATGGAAGACCTCTTCCGCCGCCGCTTCCACCTCCACCTGAAATGGTTCTCTCTGCAGTGGGTGCCCCAGGGTGCCCTGACCCCCGCGCTCCCTGCTGCCGCTCGCCCGGCCCCATCTTGTGTTTGTGTCTTGCTTGGCTCCTCCGGGCCAAGCACTTGGCAACCCAGGTCTAAGCGGAGACCAGTGTCGAGCTTAGATGACCAGTATCTCTCGTTTCATTGTGCTGCCAAGAGACTGCCAGTGTTTTGATTTTTGTTTTCAGACGGAAGGCAGGCTGGTGGCAGCCTTGTCTGCTGGCCCATAGACTCACTTCACGTCTGTGTCACGTGTCGGCCATGCTTGACACACTGCAAGCTTCTCAGTGATCTGCACACTTCACAGGCGGCACCGTCCTGTAAACAGGCCGATTCGTTGTCCTGGCAGGGAGGGGAATGGGGGGGGGGGCACATCCTGTCCTTCCTTATTGAGATGCTTCCTTTATTGGGGTGGTCCGGAACGGAACCTGCCCTCTCCCTCGAGCCTTGCCCTGACACGGGGGTTCCAGGAGAGCCTTTGTGACGAGCTGGAGGCCTGACTTCCGATGGACCCCCTGACTGGCTTTCCCTGGGGTTCAGAGCCCGTGATACGTAACAGGAGTGGTGCGGAGGAGCAGAGATGGGCCTATGGTCAAGCCGGCAGTACGGCGCTTCAGCCAAGCTTCATCCGTCTCGTCTCAAGACGACCTTTGTCTGACTCACGCGTCCTAAGGGACGTTCAGCCTGCCCAGCCGCCACTCTGTTCTTGGTGAAACTATGCTGTTTCTGGGTGGACCTCAGCGGCCGCGTGACGGTCAACAGTCAGCGGTCAGCGGTGAGTCCGTGCTGGTTGGTCGTGTAGAGGTGGACTGTGAGCTGAGAGGGCGAGCTGGGCTCTTCCTGTCTGCATGAGAGATCCTTTATCCACGTCTTCAGTCTTTTCAAAGACTGCTGGGACCATTGGGCGCAGACCACTCCTTACTCAGCCCCCATTCTGTTACTAGGACACAGTGCTGTCCTTACTGAAGACCCCCCACTTCTCTCCCCATCCCGCCCTCCTTCCTTGTCCCTCTCCCTCACCCTCCATCTTCAAGTAAGCTCCCTCCTGGTATGAGATTCAGGAAATGGCAGTATATAATTTATGGCAGAGGGACGGGCAATTTAAGAGGACAATGGAAAATGTAAGATTGGGCCCTAGAAACTTAGGACCAAAGCCCAGGGATCATCAAGGCCAATTGGCATAATAGACCACAAGACAAGGTTCTGCATCCTACTGGTCTCTGCCCACCGGGAGCAAAGAAGGGTGAAAAACAAGCAAATGCCCCAAACAAGTCCAAGATGCAGGGAAACAATGGGTCCCATGGATTAATGGACCAGGTGGACCTCAGCCTGAGACCACAGGAGCTAGACGGTGCCCAGCAACCACTAAGGCAAACCAAGACCGTTTGGGTTTGGGGCTAATACCTCCAGCATCCTGAGCTGTGTGAGCCGGGCTGCCGACTCAGCCTCCCCAAGGGCTTAGCTACAGCCCTAGAACGGAGACCAAGACTGTCTCCCGCCTTGGGCTGTGGGGAGAGCAGGGGTGAGACTCCTGGTGCAGAGAGGGGATTTAGTACACCTTCATGGCAGCACCTTTGATGACAAGGATGGGATTTCTCAACCCCCTAGGTCTCACAAGTGGTGGTGGTTGTTTTTCACAACTGAAATCAGTCCCAATGAAAAGCCCAAATCACTTGCAGCTGCGTCGGTTCCAACTCATGGTGCGCCTTGGCTGAACTGTGGTCCCAGGGTGTTCGCTGGCTCCCTCTCCCCAGGATGAATCCCCAGGCCTTCCGCTAGGCTGACTCCAAACAGAGCAAGCTCGCTGCCCTCGAGGGTCTTCCGCAGCGACCCTGCAGGGCTGGGGAGAACCGCTTTGGGTTCCCAAGACTGCAGCTTGTTATTGGAGCGGACAGATTCACCTTTCTGACAGGGAGTGGCTGGTAGTTTTGAACCACGGACCTTGTGTTTAGCAGCCCAAAGTGAATCCAGAGCCCTACTGGGGCTCCTAGCGTGAGTTGCTGACCACACAGAGACCCGACGCCATGCTTGCTGGGTGCTACGCTCATTTCTATGCCTGCATGCCTTCTTCAGAACAGGATGCTCTTCCCGGGGATGAGCCGCCTTCCCATCGTTGACCCAAGTCCCAGGCCATCCAGCTCACAGTGGGTGCACCGAGCCCCGTGGGGTGTGCAGAGCCTCGCGGCCACCACCGCCAATTGCAGAGCGCGGTCTTGTCTGTAGAGAGAAAGCTTGCTCCCTTGGACATCACCTCCAGCCCTCCCGTCCCCTCATCTCCTCCAGTGCCACCCCCGCTGGTCCTCTCTGTGTGTCCGCAAACCGAGCTCCGTGCCATCGAGTGGATTGTGACTGGTATGACCCGATAGGACAGAAAAGGGGACCCCCTCCCCCTTTGGCTTTCCAAGACTGTACATGTTCATGGGAGTGGGCAGCCCCACCTTTCCTCATCCTGAGTGGCTGGTGGGTCTGCATGGCTGGCCTTAGGGTGAACCATTCAATGTGTAGCCCACTACCCCACGAGGGCTCCTTTACTCTGTGTCTGTTGATGTGCTTCTTCCAGGCCCTGGGCACACCTCTGCCCCGGGCGACGGGCCTCCCTTCCAAAGCAAGACACAGTAGTTCGTGCCTGGGCGTGTGCTAGGTAGCATAAGGGTTCTGGTCCAACCGTCTCTGCAGCATCCTGCCGACCACGGGTGACACTTTGCAGGTGGTCAGGCACAGCTGGCGCGTGGTTCCTGGAGCCAACTCCCTGGCTTCTCTGTGCAGCAGGCACAGCCCCCTCCTGCCTGACTCCTGCTCCTGCCCCGTCTATATTTAACGTGTTTACAGATAATGATGGTCTCGGCCCTGTGCGGGAGGCAGGCGGGAGCTGACAATTGCAGGCTGCGCGCCTGCAGGCTTCTCCGGGAGCTCAGGACGGCACGGGCACCCTGCCTCTCGCTGCCTCCTTGCCACCGCCCTCCCAGGGTGCTGGGGGATGGTCCCTCCATGGTGGCCCTAAGGTGCAGGGTGAGCAGGCACCTTTAGTGGGGAAGCAGACAGGGGCTTTCATACTCTACAGCTTAGAGGGGGCCGTCCCGCTGCTGCTGTGCCTTTGGACTTGGTGGCTGTACTGGGTCCCCGTTAGGGACAGGGCAGCGCTCTCCCTAGCCCCAGAGGGCATGCTGGGCAGAGGCAGCAGCCAGGAGCAGCAGGCGGCCTTCAGTTCCAGGTGAGTGCTGGCCTCCTCTGCTACTGCTGAGCTAAAAATACCAATTCCACCCAAATGCCCTTTCATCTCCAGGCTTGGTAACCCCCGGGTCACAGTGGACAGTCGCCACTGGGCCTCCTGATTGCTCGGTGGCCTGCCCTGGGCATGACTATGTCTACACGGAATACCACCTGTGTGTCTGTGTTTTGTTCCCTGTTGTAAAGATGTGAAGTAGGGGCTATTTCTGATCTCGAGGTTTAAGCCTTGCTGTTGCGACGGGAAGGGTTTCATGGAAGGGCTTCCCAGAACTCGTGGAAGAACCCCTCTGTCTCCTAGCTGCAGGTCTCCAGGACCTCTGTGGAGCACCCCCTCCCACCCCTGTCTAAAGCCTGCCCACTCGGGAGCCAGGTGAGTGTGGGCTCTGCCCTGGAGTTCAGCGCACCTGCAGGCAGCTTCCTGCTCAGGAAGGTGGGTCGCAGGTGTGGTTGGCTGGTACATGCGATGGATGCAGGTTTCCTGGGCTGCGCGGGTATGGACTCTGGGGAGCATGTTCCTCTACAGATGGTGCTCCAGCTGGGGTGGGGGTGGGCGGTGCTCCCAGGTGGCAGGGTTGACCCTGCTCTGGGCCCAGGACCTGGTGAGGGGCTAGCTGTTTGCTACCCCCCTCCCCCACACCATAAAGGCCTCCTTTCACCGGCGGCTGCAGAAGATGTGGTCATTGAGCAGTGGCGTCGTGGGTGGCGTGTTTTCTGCTTGTGCGGATTACAGAATTATGCAGATGCATCCTGACGATGATGGTTCTCAGTGTCTGAAAATAGCAAACCAGGAGGCAAAAAGTGGGGGGCCTCCCATTCAGAATCGTCAGCGAGGTGTGATTTGACAGCAGAGGGCCTGGGGAGAGGTGCCCCAGCTCCCAAGGCACACTTGACTGAGCATGCTGATCCCCAGAAGCCAGCAATCCCGGGAGGGCAGGGTGCCGGGTTGATCCCTGCTGTGCAAGGCATCATGTCTGGCCAGGGGAGCAAGGCCGACAGTAATGGCATCCGTTTCCTGAGCCCTCCCCGAAGGTCACCTGGGGTGTGCAGTTGGCTCCGTGGTTTACCTGGGCTTCTACCCGTGCATCTTTATTCTGTTCCTGTCGGGCTTCACCTCTTGGCTGTCCTGCAGCAGAGCCCGAAGTGGATCTGGTCCCCCTAAAAAAGTGATCCCTGGGGTGGAAATGCATCGGTGTCAGGAAGCAGGGCCACTGGGCCAGCGAGGTGGCCACCCACCTGTCTGGGGGCTGAGTGTGCTCTCGGATGAAGGATGAGACACACCTGCCTGCGCCTACATCCCCCGGAGCAGGCTGTGCACCCTCACCTTTGTGGGGGCCGGCAGAGGTTTATCCCCAAGTGGGTGTTCCTGGGTCTCCAGATCTGAGTCCTGGGCGGCTATTCTTGGCTCCCTGTCTTCAGGGCCCTCTGCCATCACTCTGTGTGTCACAGTGGAGTCCCATCTGCGCTCGCAGGTGCTGGTGCTTCTGGGCCCCGCTTGTCCTGGTCTGAGCACGGAGCACCCCCGTCCATCCTCTGGGGGTACTTTCAGTCTCGCTGGTGAACCCAGAATATGCCGACAGAGCCTGGCTGTGCTTTCTAGCCATGTGCCCTGCTCCTGGGGCTCCTTCCCCTGCTGAGCGCGACCACCTGGGGACGGGGAGAGAGGATCCAGCCCACTGCTGGCCATAAGCATGGAACCCTGGTTCCCCCTTTTGCGGGTGGAGAGGGGTGTTGGCATCCCTGGGGTGCTCGTTACAGCTGCACCCACGGGCTTGCAGCAGTGGCTGAAGATCTCTGTCCTAGCCTGCTCCCAGGCGAGGCTGTGGGTCCAGGAGCCGCGCCGTGAGAGATGAGCTCAGGTGCAGGTGACAGTGGAGGGTTGGTGACCCCTGGGCAGCTGGATGGTGCCTCAGCTGTGGCAGCTCATGGCGAGCCTGGGGGAGAGCAGAGCTGGCCTGCAAGGCTCACCAGGTGGTCCTCTCTCTCCGGGGCTGACTGCCTCCTCTCCAGCACAGAGCTGTGGTGGGTTCTGGCTGCAGCGCTGAACGTACTGCACCAGGATATAGGCAGAGCCGGAGGGGCCTCTATGGGCTCACTGGACTGGACTGTGGTGGAAGAGGAGCTGGAGTTTAAAAGAGGTTTTAAGAAAGTGCCATAGAGGAAGCCCAGGGGGGCAGCTCCACCTGTCTTACCAGGTCTCTGGAAGTCAGAATCAACCCCCTGGCAGTGCTTGGCTTCACAGCAGGGGTGATGAGCTGGAATGTGATGTGGGGAGATGAAGGCAGGAATATTTAAGGGGTCACACGTCGTCCCTTAGCCCTGGCTGAGTCCCTCCTGGGTGAGGGAAGTTTGCCCTGAACTAGGAAGTCCAGGTTCTGTGGGTGGTCAGGGAGGTCCCCACTCCTGTGCTCGCCCCAGAAACTCACAGTAACTTTCCTGCAGCCACCAGAGCTCTTCTGAGCAGGCTAGCTAGCGGGCCACCCCTGAAGGACCGGATGTGCAGAGCCACGTTGTCCCAGGGCTGTCTGGGATCTGGAGTGTGCCAGGGAGGGATAGCCCCGTGTCTCTGTGCTAGTGCTGAAGCACTTTGGGAAGGACCCGAGAGTCCCGTGGAGTCTGATTGTCAGCGGCGACACAGTGTGTCCTCAGGAGTCCTGTCTTCTGCCTGTGCACCATGGTTTTGAAGTGGGCTCACTACTGCGGCCAGCATCAGGCACTTTCCAGGGGCTCAATGCTTGCCTGAGGTGTGAGCTCCCTAACTCTGTCCTCCCAGGGAGGACAGTGTGGGGGAGGGGCAGAATGCCAGGAGGTGGGGTCTGAGGCATTGGGAAACTGGCCTGGTCCCCTGGGGTGCAGGCAGTCCCAGCTGGCAGAGTTCTG
>NW_022111314.1:3152095-3156320 GCF_000313985.2 Echinops telfairi | reverse complement strand
CCCTGTCCCTCCCCTTCTCCTCCCCCCTGGCCTGTCTCCCCCCTCCTATTCCCCTTCTTCCTCCTCTCCTCCCCCAGTATCTCCTACTTCGTCCTCTGCTGAACCTCCCTTCCTGCTGCTCTCCCACCCCCTCTCTGCCTCTCCCTGCATCCTCCCCTCTCCCTCAGTCATCCTCACAGCCCCACAGGGTGGTTCCCCCACCCCTCTCCTGGAGGGCCTCCTCCCTGGCCGCCTCCAGCCATTGCACCGCTGGCTCAGGAAGCCGTTCTGTTGTGATGGGAGATGTGCCCTCTCCCTGGTTTGGCTGCCAAGGGCGGCCCTGCTGGCCTAGCTTCCAGCGTCATGGCAGCACCCCGGCCACCCCAGGACGGCAGAGTCCCAGTGGGGTGTGCCTCTCCGGCACCTCTTCTTTTGTTAAAAGTCATTTTATTGGGGGCCTGCACAACTCTCACCACCATCCATCCATACACACAGCGTGTCAAGCGCATTTGTGCATAGGTTGCCATCTCCAGGGACCGGTACGAACCAGCATCCTGGCTCACCTCCAGACACTGGGGCCAGCTCCCACCTTGCTGGCACTGGTACTGGTATTTCTTAGTCCGGGGCCTCTCCCCCAAGCCTCCCCTCCCCCTCTCCCTGGGATTTCCCCAAACCTCTGGTGACCCTCCTTGGCCTGGCCTGTGTTTGATGACGCAGCAGGGTGCTTCTGGGAGTGGGTTTGCTGCGGGGTGACCAGGTCCTGAGAGCAGGTCTCTGTGCGGGGGGGATATTCTGGTGGAACCACTTGTCTGCACGGCCTGGTGTCAGGTGACCCAGCGGCCTGCGTCTGGAAGCCAGGGCTGCCCCTGTCTCTGCGTCCAGCCCGTGGCAGATGTTGGGTAGAGCCCACCATCTTGGGTTGTATGAACAACGTGACGCGCTCAGAAACTCACGCCGAGTCGCTCTGAGCCAGCACAGACTCGGTGGCGGAGGAGGGCCATGTGAGTGTCACCTGCGGTGGCAGTGGTGATGGTGATGCCGACAGTGGTGGCTGGTGGTGGTGCAGATAACCGGTGATGGTGGTGACGACGGTGGCGAGAGTTTTGTTGGTGGCAGTGCTGATGTGGTCACGGTGGTGGTGGTGGCTGTGGCAGTGAGGCTTTAAAACCGATTGCAAACACGTGAAATAGAGCAGAACTAATGAACGGCGAGTGAGCTGATGGGCAGGAAGCAGGGGCACAGGAGTGCTTGCCAGGGAACTCCGGGCGTGCGCGGCATTAGCTGTGTGCACACACATGGGCTTCACAGTCCCCAGCAGACCCCGAAGCTGGGGACGGGGTCCCTGTTTTCCGAGTGGGGACCATAGCCTCTCGCCATGGGAGATCATCCACAAAGAGCAGAGCTTCCCACACTGGCTGACCCTTGGCATACTGGCACTGACACGGGGGGCACTCTGTGCTCTCAGAGCCCCCTGCGGTCTCTGGTGTCTACGTGGAGCACTTGTGGGCTTGCGGCTGGTGTGGCATGACCCCCAAGCCCGGCCAATCCCCTTTCCTCATGAGCAGAGCAGCCTCCGCCCGGGCGGGCTACGAGCAGGTGCTCAGCCTTGCCAGAGTGTAATTACATCGACTTGTTTCCACGGTATTTACTTTGCAGCCGCTTAACATTTCTGTGCACCGATTCAGCTGAGCAGAGAGGTCAACTTGGTAACAATGTATGTGTTTAATAAATACATTTATGTAGGAGCAGCACACGAGCTGGCAACCCTGTGGGGGATGATGCACGTGGGGGGACCATCATGGAGCTCCAGAGAGGGCCCCCCAACCAGGCTTACAGGGGACTCCTTCCTGGGTGCTCAAGCCACTGGAAGCTTGAGAGTCATTTGGGGACATACAGCTCCCTCTGTCCCCCCTTGCTGGGACAGCGGCAAGGACTTGACAAGAAACCACGGGAAGGCGTGATCACATTGTGACTGTTCTTAGATACTGTGAATGTTGCAAATGATCCTGTTTCTCTCTTCACCTGGGCTGCTAGGAAGCTCCGCCCTCCAACCCCTGCGCCCAGTCCTGTGGTCTGTACTTTGTGTATTGAAGCCAAGGGACATTCGTCTGGGCTTGGCCATTGCCTTTACCGTTACATGCGATTTAGCTGCCATATGCACTTTGGACCGCCTCCGCCATCGCCGATTCTCCCGGGCACCAGGGGGCGGCCGATGGATGGATTCCGGCTGCATGTAACCTGATGGTGTTCTTCTTTCCAGCTGCGCTGGGGTTTGCTGATGTTCACCACACAGGGAGGGGCCTTGTGGGAAGGCAGCCTCTGTTCTCAGTCCCCGGGCTGTGAGATGGGAAGCTTCTCGACGCTAATTTCCATTATTTGGCAAAGCTCCTATCCCAAGCCTCTACTTAAGAGAGAATATAGATTTCTTCAAGGCGCGCCCATTTGCATGCTGTGTGGGCTGACGTGCCTGGATCCATCGCTCTATATATACCGCAGCCGCCTCGGGTATTTTTAAATGCGCGGCCTAAGCGCTGGCTCCTCTGCAGTGGCCCCCTTCTCTGTGCGGGGGGGTGGTGGTGGTGCAGAGGGGCCCTGGGTGTCTTTGCCCGGGCATCGCTGAAGGGCTCCGCTCTGGCCTGGAGGTCCACAGGAGTTTGTTTGTCTGGGGTCTTGTCATGGTGGCTGCATCGTGGGTTACCTGCTCACCACGAGGTCAGCAGTTCAAATCCACCCGTTCTTCGGGAGAAAGATGTGGCTTTCCACTCCGAATATAGTCTTGGAAACCCACCGGGCAGTTCTGCCCTGCCCTGTCGGGTCCCCTCGGTGGCAGCTGCCACCCCTCCCCAGTGTGTGTCCCTCCACCCATCCATGCTGCCCTTCCTGTGACTGAGAAACCAGCAGGGACACAGCCATGGCAGCGAGAGAACACTGTCTCTTGGCCTGCAGGACCCGGGGTCAGGTGTGGGCCAGGGGTTCAGTCCATGCTGGGGGGTGGGGCTGCTTGAAAGCACAGCAGCCCACATGGGGTTCCTGCATGAGGGGGCTCATTGCTCAGGTCTCCTCCTCACCATCCTCCTACAAACTCCAACCTGCCGCCTTCTTCTCTGGGTCCCTGAAACATGGGGTCGTGGAGCCTTTGGGCTGCTGGGCCCCAGGCAGAGGGTGCCCCACCTGCAGGTAGGTCTTCACTGCAGAAGCCCTGCCCCCAGTTCTGGAAGGTTCTCAGTGTTCATACTAATAGCCCTGGATTGTAAACAGACGTTTTACTTCCGGTCCCCTTTTATGAAGTATAGCTTTCAAAGACCCCTGGAGAGCCTCTGTGTTAGAGAAAGATAGGTTTACCTGGGTGGAGCTCTGATGGTGCTTTGGGCTAGGTGTTAGGCTGTGAACCACAGGGTTGACAGTTCAAACCCACCAGCCACTTCTTGGGAGAAAAGTGAGGCTGCCAGCTCCCATCAGTTCACAGACTCGGAAACTGACGCAGGGTCTCTGGGATACAGGTGAATCAATGGTGGTGGGTTGGTATTGGAGCACGTGATAGATTAGACAATCTTCAAGAGGAACTGGCACATTTCAGAAGGGGGTGCCGTGAGGGGCTCCTTAGAGGGCCCGGGGCTTGAGCTGGATGCTTCGGCTGCAACTGAGGAGGTAGGGGCTAGATCTAGATTCAGAAAACAAAGCTCCGTGTCAGAGTCAGTTCGGATCCCTAGCAACCTTGTAGGACAGCGTGGAGTTGGCCCTGTGGGTTTCCGAGAGGGTAGCTGTTTATGGGAGGACAAAGGCGCGTTTCCGCCCTGGACCTGCTGGTGGGTTAGAGCTGCAGCCCTTGTGGTCAGCAGTTCAAAGCCTAACCCACTCCACCACCAGAGACCCCAGCCTGTGGGTCACAGACTCAGGAATTCACCGCCCACTCCCTGCCGGGGGACCCGCCCCGTCCCAGCAAGCCTAGAGCAGAGGGGACCGGCTCTGGGGGGTTCCGAGACTGTACCTTTCCAGGAGCAGGAGCCTCGTCTCTCTCTCCTGGCGCCACCCACGGTTTCAAACTGCTGACTTTGCTGTGAGCAGCCCGACACCTGACCCACTGTGCCACCAGGTGTCCTAGGTTTCCGAGGCTGTAAATCTTTTTTTTTTCTTTTCCAGGTGATCAGTGATTCTTTTTAACATTTTATTAGGGGCTCATACAACTGTTATCCCAATCCATACACACATCAATTGTGTAAAGCGCATTTGTACATCGTTTCTCAAA
>NW_022111314.1:3142329-3149700 GCF_000313985.2 Echinops telfairi | reverse complement strand
GTGTCCTGGGAACCCCGCCTTTGTTTCAGCCAACAGATATCGGAAAGAGGCTCTTTTCAAAGGCTCAGCTCTATTGAACCTGTGGGCACAATTGCCAGATGTACCCTGGGCACGGTTTTCAGGAGGAAACCGGCCACGGGGGAATCCAGGCCAGGAACAAAGACCTGCCGGCAGCACAGCCTGGCACAGCCACTGGCCTGGAATGGCAATAAACCGCAGTGGGCGATGGGTGAGAACCCAGAAGGTGACAATGGTGCACCCCCGAGGGGCCTGGGTGCTGCTGCTTCTCTCGCTGAATTAGCATCAACTTATAAATAGCGCTGGCCTGCTGCCCAGTGACCACTTTGGCTGTCCTTTGCCAAAGGCCTGGATGGGTGGCATGGCTGAGTCTCTCGCAGGGCCGGTGACCTTAGGCCAGAAGGAGGTGGGCGAGGAGGGACGCTATGCCTGCTGGAAGGAGCAGTCCCCTTGTCCGGCCATCTGTGGGCACCACTTCCCCGGGCCAGCCCACCTAGTCCTCCCCCAGCCCTCATAGGCAGGTACCAGCCCACTCATGCAACCAACGAGGGCTGGCTAGTGCTTCATCCCTGTGCCACCCGGGCTCTACTACTCTTCAGGTAGCCTCTTTAATTTCAGGTAAGTTCTTTGGTTTTAAGATCCTGGGGCAGTGCCGTTGCTTCAGTATCTGTTAGGGTGATGTTACTGAGCTCTGTGAGTGGTGACTGATTCTCGGGGTAAGACCCACCACCTTTTGGGGAGCCACCTATCATGCCTGTAGCCTTATTTGATATTTCAGGTGACCTGATGTACCTGTTAGCAGTTTCTACTAGTCCCCAAGTTCCAGTGATTGTATAAAGCAGCAACGTACTTAGTTGGCTCACGATTTTTATATTAGCATGTCTGGCTGGGCTCAGCTGGGCGCTGCTTCTGGTCTTGGCCGGAAGAGGGAGGAAAGGGAAGGAGCCAGGAACGAATAAAAGGAAACTAGGCGAGCGTCTTAAGTAGAAAGACAACGAGGGGTATGACTGGCAGGAGAGAGGGAAGAGAATCTTCCCAGGAAGGCCGGCAGTGGAGAGAGGACTACAGTGGTTCTTCAGTGAGCTAGTGCTTGGACTCTTTGAGAGCTTTCCTGACAGCCTCTGGGTCCTTGAGGGTGGCCAGGGCAGTCCTAGCGTGCAGACATCGTGCACGAGGAGTGTCTAGAGGAGTGTCTGTCACCAGGCGGCTGCTCGGGTCCTTTTCTGCAGCATGCCACTGTCCCGGGTGCTACAAAAGCCTTGGCGTTGGATTTAGTGTCACTTTACCTCCTCCGATACCGCTCAGACCAGAGTTTAGATCTGGGAAAGGGAGCCGCACAGGCTTCGCGGCTGGGACCTTCCTCCTCTCTCCCTTCCGTTTGTGGAGCGTAACCTGCACAGGGAGCGACAGATGCAAACCGCGGCTGACAGCCCACCTCATTGGATCAGTATCCCAGTGTCCCCCAGTGTATGGCCCTATCTCCCCACCTCCAACCTCTTCCTCCCTCCTTCCCTCAGACTCCCCCCACCCCTTGCACTGGCCGTGAAAAGCGCTGTTTCTCTCTGTGTGAACAAACGCCGGTTGTCTCGGGGGTCTTTCCTGGTATTTGTCCTCACGAGTGGGACCCTGCACCTCATACTGAGCGCGTCATCTTCCAAATCCGTCTGTCCTTAGATGCTTGGCAATTCCCTGGTGTGTTTCAGAGGTGCAGACCAGCCTCTTGCATATGTGCACCCCCAGGCTTGCTGGTCCATTGCGCCGCAGGCTGGCAGCTTGGTCGTTTACACCTTTGGCTCTTGTGGACAGTGCTGTGATCAGTGCGGTTGGCATGCCTCTGCTCGGGTTTTGCCGCTTCTTTGGGGCTCCACACTGACCAGCGAGAGGGAGTAGAGTTGTGTGCTTATTTCTGGTCCCACCATGCGCCTTCCACAGCGGTTGACCGATCCTTCCATCCCCCCAATCGGCGAGTGGTCTGGTCTCTGCCTATCTTCTCCAGCCCTTGCGATTGTCTGCTTGTTGTGAAGTTTACTCTCGGCCCGGTGAGGTGGTATCTCCTTGTGGTTTCTCTGGCTTTCTCTCCTAGCTAGTGGCCCTGAGAGTCTCCTCACATGCTTGTTAGCCGTCTGAATGTCATCCTGGGCGAAGTGTCTACTCCTGTCTCCTGCCCCCTTTCATCGGACGATTTGCGGTTTTCTTCCTGTGGTGTCACGGGAGGGCTTTCAAGATGCGCCCTGTGCTCTGGTCAGCGTGGTGGCTGGTGAGGGAGGCGTGGTTGCCTCTTGAAGACGGCGTGTTGGAGAAGAGCAGGTTGCTCTGGCTGCAAGAAGGTGGGGAGCGCTTGGGCGGGGGCTCAGGAGGAGATCTCGCACTTCCTGGGGGATCTCTCCAGCAGCATCTCAGTCAGGTTGGCTCTGGGCAGTCGGCTGGTCTTGGACAAAACTGAGAAATGTGTGCTCAGAGCTCTCTGAAAGCCACACCCTCTCTCCTCTGCAGCCACACACTGACCTGTACCGGGTGCGCCCACTTACCTGGACGGACCTGCACGCATCTGTGTCTACACCGCCACACTGACCACTCGCAAGGCCCCTCTTGGATGTAGAGGTGCAACATTTAAAAAGCACCCAGGACATAAAGCCTCCCTGGCCCGAGAGGGGTGGCTGCTGGCCTCTTGGTCAGTTTTATTCTGTCCATGCGTTTGTAAATACAGCTTCTGTCGACAAAGGTGGGATCATGCCTCTCTTGCTGGGTCTTGTTGGTCCACTTGGCATCGACTGGAGGCCAGTGAGGTTTTTTTTAAGTGGTCAGTCACAACTGGACCCATAGACAATATTACGATAAATGGAGAAAAGACAGAAATTTCCCAGAGTTAAATTGTACAGTGAATGCCCAGGGCAGCAGCAGTGAGGAGCACAAGCCACGGCAGGCTGTGCCGGGACCGTCTGCCGTGGCCGACTTGTTTATAGCATCCAGATGGAATGATGTCCTTTGGAGGACCAAGTGCCCCATAAGAAAAGTCCTGGTCTTCAGTCACCCCCTGTGCATGTGAAAGCTGACCAGAGAAGGGATGCCTTGGCTCCATGGTGTTGGCGAAGCATCTTGGGTCACCACCGTGGCAAGAAGGAACGGTTCTGTGTTAGAAGTCCAGCCAGAGTGCTGCGTAGAAGCTGGACTGAGACTTGGTGCCATGCACCTTGGGTGTGTGAGGATGGACTAATCCCGGGAGGAAGACGTGCTCTATAAAGCCAGCGGGGTCAGGGAAGAAGACGTAGACCCTCGATGAGATGGGTTGACACGGTGGTGGCAATGACGTGTCAGGTCCAGGGTGGTGACAGTGGGCAGGCTCGGGCAGTGGTTCTTGGCGTGGTATGTGGCGTTGCTGTTTGGTGGCACCGACAATGATGACATCCTCTGTGCCTCGCTTGTTCATGCCACGGTTCTTTGGGAAATGTTTTGATGGGAGCATTGGCTAAGGATTGTGGGTGAGGCCTTTTTTCATGTCACCCATTGGACGCTCAGTTTCCTGTCCAGAAGAATGGGGTCATCGTGGTCCCATTTCTTTATGGCTGTCAGTGGCCGCTCACGGAGCCCTCGTGAAAGTTGGTTTTGACTCCGTTTGGGGGATGATGTGTGAATTGTTCTCTGAGTGTTTGCTTGACTTTCGTGTGCATGCATAGACCCTAGAAGACGGTGGCCCCCCACACCTGGTTGTAGGGGGGGCTGCATGTGTAGATAGTTGGGCCTCAAATGCTTTGGTGTTGTGCACAAGTGAATGGAGGGCAAACTGAGGACCGTTGGGGCCACAGTGTGTCGAGATGGCCATGCTGGTTCCCGATGGGGGGATGGCCAGGCAAGGCTGTCCACAGCTGGCTTTAGGTGTGCGTTCAGCACCGGACAGCGCACACAGCACACTCCTGAGAGCTTCGCCAGAAACCTCACCTGTGACACCAGAGAAGGCCACTGCTGGTCCCGGTCCTGTATCTGTGGGGTGAGGATGGTCAGGGACAGCTCTGCCCCTTTCTCCTCCACGAGGCTGAGCCACGGCCCCCCTCTGCCCGGGCTGTGTCACTGTCGCACGCTGCTCCTGTGCGCAGGTGCAGGTGCTGGACGGGGCCTTTGTATTCTAGCCAGCACCCCGAGAAACGAAGAGAAAGTGCGCTGCAAGGGCTGCCGTGGAACCATCGTCGTTAGAACTGCACGCTCCGCGCTTTCCTCTCCCGTCTGTGAACATCCGATAAATCCCAGCACCGCGTTGAACACTGAAGCTGTCGTGTCTGTCAGCAGACCCCTCAGTGTCCACACACAGCTAGAGGCCATATCCCAGCACCTCGATTCTGATTCAGATAAAACAAGTGAAGCTGGGAAGAAAGACATTCACCTTTCACAGTGCTAGGCTTAGGTGTAGGGATCATGTTAGGCCTGGGTTGGGTTTGGGGTCCAAGCTCGGCCTGAGTTAGGGCCAGGGTTAGAGCTAGGGTTAGTATTGGGGGAGTGTTGGAGTTCAGGTTGGTAACAGTATGGCTACAATTAAGGGAGGGTTTGGGTTAGGAGCAGTAGGGCTGGGGTTTGGGCGAAGGTACAATTTAGGGTGAAGGGCAGCATGACGAAGACTCGAGTGCCTACCGGCTTGGCTCTGCTGGCACCAGGCTTCATGGGCAGCTGCTCTGGGCATACAGGGCCCCAGCCTTCATGAGAAGTGCCCGGCACTCTGCACAGAGAAGCCCTTGGCATGTCCAGACCTGCCTCTGGGAGGTGGATCTCTCCCCAGCCTTGTACTTACATTCCCCGAGTCTGACTTGGGATTCTGGGGTGAAGTGTGGCTCTCCAGGTGGGTGCACACCGAGTCTCTTGGCAGTGAGTCAGTCCCGGTGTTAACCAGGTGCCGGGATTCATGGGTGTTTGTGACGGAGCAGTGCATTCCACCCAACGGTGAAGATGCGCAGTGAGCCCGCTGTTCCCCCCTTGTCACTGGATTGAATTGCGGTGCCAGAAAGGGAGGTTGAAGGCCCAACTCCTACTCGCTGTGAACATGACTTTGTGTGGAAATCGAATCCTGAAAGGTGGTGCAGGTAGCCCCAGATTATGAATGAGCTCTGTTCCCAAGTATGTCCTTCAGGTAAATTCATATGTCAATTGGAGCAGTTACATGGTGAGTTAGTTAATTGTGCCAGCCTGGCCGATAATCACATGTGGGTCTGGTTGAAAGGCGGAGGGATAAATGGGTGGTGAAGCCTCACCTTTCTAGTTCTCAGGTCTCTTGTTTTGTGATGGTTGCATCGGGTGCAGCTGCCTTAGCAGTTCCCTGCTTCAGCTTGAAAGATGGATTTCCTACAAGACATCCCCAAGGAGAAGCTGCATGGATCTATCCCGATGCAGCCCTGGGAGCTGGAGCAGCCGTGTGGAGACCCCTGCCAGTGCTGAGATGCTTACACGTTCACTGACTCAGCTTTCCTCCTGCAGTCGGCATTATTGCCTCTGTGTTGTGAGGTGGAGGACTTTGTGGACTGGTGTTGGGTTAATGGGTTAATGTTGGACTTGTGGGCTTGGGCAGCATTGGGTTGGGATGTTTTCGTGATGCACATTTTCTTTGCATAAAACTCTCTCTTATACGTGAGTTGCTGTGGATTTGTTTCTCCAAAGTACCTAGACTAATACACATGGCCACCCCAGATTTGGACTTCTTCGGAATGGTGAGAAGGATACATATCTTTAATTTGCACGCACCCACTGTGTGATAGTTTGTTGTGGCAGCTAAGGGACACTAATACAGACCCTGTAAGGCAAGTCCCACCCTTTTAGCAGGTTAGGAAACTAAGGCTCAGAGGATGGACGGGAATGACTAAGACCTGGTCAGGAACCCAGGCCACCGGCTCCCGGGATCTGAGAGAGCCGATCCTTCTCAGTGTGTCATGGTTGTAGAGGCTGCTGGTCAGAGACTCGGCGCGGGTTTTCCTCGTGACCTCAGCGGGGAGGAACGGCTCTGCATTTTCCACGGTGGCCATCGCTCTGCTCTGTGTCCCTCTCCTTGTGCGTACAGGCCTCCACGGATACCAGGAGGGGACTGCGTGGATTCTGGAAACAAGGAGGCATCCTTGTAGCCCCTCCTGTACTTCTCAGTCGAGGGACCTTTGGCAAGTCACCCAGATGTCCTCCGTTGCTGGTATCAGGTACCTAAGAACATCAGAAACGGCTGCTTCGATGGTGTGGTGTTCTGGGCCTGCACAGGCCATGAAAGGAGTGCACGGAGGGGGAATAAAGAACGGCATTTTCAGCCACGAGATGAACCCAATTAGAAATGGATTTTCCGTTTTTCTCAATCTGAGCTGGGACATGCTAGGCTGCTCACCACAAGGTCAGCAGTTCAAAACCACCAGCTGTTCGTTGAAAGAGGCAGCTTAAACATAAAATGAGAGGAGACTTTCTACTTCGGTAAAGAGCTACAGTCTCAGATTGGTAGACAACTTGGTGTGACACACTGTCTGGTTCTGGGCTGCAGCCCACCCTGTGACGGGTATGGACCGTGCAGGGATTGGTCAAGACATTATGCAAATGAAAGGTCTGTGGCCTACTCACAGAGGATTGGTCAGTCCACACCCCTGGTGGGTGGGCCAGTCTCTGTCGTTGACAAGGCGTTGTGTGTATATGCAGCCATGGAGGTTTTTCAGATAGGAGGAAGGGGGGGCAGGAAGAAGAAGAAAAAGGGGAGTAGAGAAGTAGAGACAGGAAGCCAGGCAGCGTCTACACAGGCTGTGACTCGGGTCCACGGCGAGGATATGGAAGACAGCGACAGGCCTCCAAGATGCCCAGTCACAGCGGGCAGCAGCGTCCACGGTGACTCAGGGCTGCGTGAGTGTCCTGCACAGAAGGGGCATTTTGCCGACATTCCTGATCTCAAGTTGCTGCCCCTTGACCCCAACCATGAGTTGCGCCCTGTTCCTTCCGATGCACCACGTCACTGTACGTTTGGACGTCTGAGTTCTGTGTGGCCCTGACAATGGATTTCCGAGCCCAGGAAAGTAGGGGTGCCCTGAGGAGGACGATGGGTGTCAGGCTGGGTACAGAGTTGAGCGAGAAGGGGCAGGTCTCGCCTCCACCTCTTGGGAATCAGCTGTGTGCTGATTTGATTCTCATGACCCCCTCTGAAGCGAGGCAGGCTCTGATAGGGTGCCTGTCACAGAGGAACCATGGGCAGCAGGGTGGCAGCAGTGAGGTATATTTCTGAAGAAAAAAAAACCAAGCCAAGTGGCCAGACGAAAGTGATTTTGTGTTTATGCCCTTAACCCCCCCCACCCCCACCCCCGGGCCAGCAAGGCCATGCTGTGAATATCATTCCTGGTGTGAGCGTGAACTGCGGGA
>NW_022111314.1:3137905-3142169 GCF_000313985.2 Echinops telfairi | reverse complement strand
CCCCCCGCCCCCCACCACACACATGCACACGAGCTACAGCTTCAACAAGGGCCAGATCTGTGCACCTGTTAACGATTCCCTGTGTCGTCAATTATACACAATTCAGAGAAGTTAGAGAAGCAGCTAAACAGACCGGGAAGCGAGTTGCTTGGGAGGACAGCTCTCCGAACTCCTCCCGGCTGAGGGACAAGGCCCGGCTAGTGGCAGCGTGGGCATTTCAAAGACCAGGTCCTGTCTGACTTGCTGTTCGCATTGACGTTAAAAGTGAATTGCGGGCTGCCAGAAGAGGGAGTGAAACCGTTGAGGAAGAAGTACAGGCCCCCAGCCCGTTCTTTAGCAGCAGCGTTGGTGAGGGGTTTTCCTCACATGTTTGGGGCCATGCGGGAGCCCGCTGGGTAGCGGAGATGGAGAGGAGTAAGACCCTTAATTTGGCGGGTCGGCAGTTGTGCTCCTTTGCCTTTGGGAGTTGGACTTCCCTTGATGGTAGCTGGCAAGGGTAAGAACTAGGTGTGTCTGTTTATTCCATTGCACCCCATCTTCAGTCCCTGACAAGCATGGTGCTAAGGAGCACAGTGGTTGAGTGCTTGAGCTACTAACTGACAAGTTGGCAGTTCAATCCCAATCGATGGCTCTGCGGGAGAGAAGACCCGGTGATCTGCTTCCATGAAGTTCACAGCCTTGACACCCCCACGGGTGGTTCTGTCACTCGGGGGTGGCTAGCAGCCCGCATGGACTTGGCGGCACCCAACCAAGACAGCTGGACCATGGTCCTGGGTCATGAACAAGACTGCGTACGTACGAGCCGTGCACAACAGAAACGAGCACTAAGCCTTGCGTCATCCCTACAGTTCTAATGTCTGAGCTCATTGCCGCAGCCAGTGTGCCATCCCTCTTGGTGAGGGCCTCCCTCCTTTTCCCTGACCCTCTACTTTACCGAGCATGATGTCCCTCTCCAGGGACTGGTCGCTCCTGACAACAGGTCCAAAGTACGTGGGATGAAGCCTCGCTCTGAGGAGCATTCAGCTTGGAGGTCTCCCAGACAGATCGACTTTTCCTTTTGGCAGTCTGCCACTTTCAGTGTTCTTCCTCAACACCGTGATTCCAGCGCAGAGGGTCTTTGTTACTTTCAGTGCCCAACTTTCACATGCTAGTGAGGCCATGGAAAATACCCTGGCTTGGGTCAGGAGCACCTTGGTCCTCAAGGTACCGCCTTTGCTTCTCAGCATGTTAAGTAGATCTTGTGTCACATGTATCTCGCAGGTGGTTAATCAGCCTTCCTCCAATCTTGACACTGCATTCTTCTGCTTTCAACAAGCCCCCAGATAGGTTTGAACCTACAACTTTTCATGTTGCAGCCGAGTGCTCAACATTCTTCCTCTTATAGTCCAGCTTCTTTAATGATTGGCTCCTATTTGCTCAGTATGCAAATTGAATAAATACAGTGCAAGGCTATAACTCTGATGAACACCTTTCCTGATTTTAAACCACGTGGTATTTCCTGGTGGTATTCTATTCATACGAATGCCTCCACATGTCTGTACAAGTTCTACATGAGCAAATGAAGTGTTGGGGGATTCCCATTCTCCTCAAGGCTGTGTATAATTTGTTATGATTCACACAGTCGGATGCCTTTGCAGAGTCAGTAAAAATCAAGTCAACATCTTCCGGGTATTCTCTGCTTTCAGTCCAAATCCAGCTGACATCAGCAGCGATAATCCCCCTGTTCCACCTCCTCTTCTGGATCCGACCTGAGCCTCTGGCTGCACCCTGTCCATGTGCTGCTGCAACTGCGGTTGGGTGATCTTCAGCACGATTTTATTTGCATCCAATATTAATGCTCTTGTTTTATAGTCTGGGCCTCCTGTTGGGCGCCTTTCTTCAGAATGGGCACCACTATGGATCTCTTCCAGTCAGTTGGCCAATAGCGGTCTTCCACCTCTCCGGGCACAGGTGCGTGGGTGCTTCCTGTGCTCCACCAGCTCCTGGGCCGTCGATTTGGGTTTCATGCTTTCAGTGCAGCTTGAACTCTTTCCTTCGGAACCATTGGTTCTTGCTCAGAGCCTACCTGCTGAAATGGTAGACTGCCGACCAAGTCTTTTTGGTCCAGTGGCTCAGCGTATGCTTTGCATCGTCTTTGGATGCTTCCTGCACCGTTCGGTATTTTTCCCATAGACTTTCAATATTGCAACCTGAGGCTTGACGTTTTCTGAAGTTCCTTTGTGGCTTCCTGACGCTGCCCTGGCACATCCCATCTGCCTGTGTCTCACTCGATGTCCCCAGCTGCCCTTTGAAATGGTCTACTTTGACGGCATCGCGACTTCCATTTGCGTTAGCCACTCTGATTAAAAGCAAGTTTCAGAGGCTCTTCTGACGTGCACTTTGACCCTTTCTTTCCTGGGTTTTCATGACCTTTTGCTTTCTTCGTGTGTGGTGTTTTTGAAGTCCTCCCACAGCGCGTATCTTCTGGCCACAGTGTTTCATGCAGCACATCTGCTTTGAGATGTTCTCGACATTCAAGTGGGTTAGACTCGAGGTCATGTTCAGGCTCTCACAGACTTTTCTATTTTCGTCAGCTTCAGCCTGGACAGTTGGTGGTCTGAGCTTCTCCATCATCTCTTAAGTAGATGTCTTAATTCGATCTGTGTATTCCGTCTGGGGACATCCACACACATCGTCACCGTTTGTGTTGTTGAGAAGTTATCTGCTATGAAGACGTGCTTGTTGGTCTGGCAGCATTCTGCCCTGAAACCTCCAGCTTTGGTTTTGTCCCCACGACCATGTCGTCCAACGACTGGTCTTCCCATCGCCAAGTTCTGCATCCTATTCCCAAACAATTAGCGGTGCCGTTTGATTACATGCTTGATCAAATTCAAACCGAAGATATTGGTAGAACTTTGCAGTTGGAGCATACATTTCAATAGTAGTGTTGATTGGACTTCCTTGAATGCGAATACTATAATTCTATCACAGACAAAACAGTGCTTCGCTAGATCTTGATATGTCCTTTTTGACAGTGAATGCAACACCATCTCTTGAGTGTGTCATTCCTAGCATAGGAAACCATGTGATTTTTCGGTTCAAACTGGCCAGGACCAATTCATTTTTGCTCGTGAATGCCTAGGTTAGCGATCTTTGTTCCATTTCATTTTTCATGTCTTCCAATGCTCCTACGGTCGTGCTCTGTACATTCTAAGTTCCAATCATCAGTGGAATTTTTACATGCTTATGTTGCCCTAGATATTTTGAAAATGAGTTAAAGTATTGTCACTTTGTCTTCTAATTTTTTCTAAAGTTAATTCACAAAAATTGCACACCGTCAAGAAACAAATACGGGGAAGTTCGTTCCGTCTGTTCTGGGGCGAGAGTGGTTTGAGAAGGCGCTTGAGCGGCTTTACCTGCAAGATTATCTCAGCCTTCGTCTCCCTGGGAGTCGAGATCCGCCCTGGTTGGCAGAGCCCCCGCCGTTTGTGGAGGCTTTTCCATGTCATTTCAAGCGTCAGCAAAGCCAGGTGGGGCCTGGTCACATGGCAGAGTGGTGCCCATGATGCTGGTGTTTTCTCTCTGGGCTGTGCTGATACTCGGCTATCTCGGCAGGAGCAGTCATCAGTAGAGCCTGGAAGTCTGTTGAAGGCTGCTCACCCTAAGCTTGTCTTTTGCATACTTTGCAGGATCCTTAATAGTGCTTTAGCATACAAGAGACCTCTCACCTCAAATCTAATTTAAGGAGAAACCGTATTAACTCTTAAATGGACACAGACACATCATCGGTTGAGGGAGGCCATTAGCATGAAGTCTGGTGTGTGAGGGATCAAGCCTGGACACCAGACAAATGGGGCATGGAACAAAGGGCGGGGTGCCACAAACCCATGATTAGAGGCAGATCAGGACAGCACAATTGCAGGGGGTGGGGAGGGGGGTACAGAAGCAGGAATGGGACCGTGATTGGTACACGTGCATTGTTAAATACCAGGGCTGTATACGATTGTTCCAGGACCTTCGGACCAACAAAGTCAAGGTGAGACTGATAGGGCATGACTTGCGACTAGGTGACCCCCTGTACTATCCCCAGCATGGTGACTTCCATCAAGTCCCCTAAGACTGGCAGACCCCGAAGACTGCCCCTCTCTGGGCTGACTGGGAAGGGGTGGTCGGGGTAACCTACTTGCCAAGGCACTGCTGCCTGAGAGCAAGATTACCTCCTTACGTGCAGATCAGAAAGTTATTCAATAGAGGCTTAATCTATGAGGGGGCTTAGCAAATTGAT
>NW_022111314.1:3133970-3137153 GCF_000313985.2 Echinops telfairi | reverse complement strand
GATGACTCTAATATAATACTTACATATCTCAACCATACAATTGTGCATTACTGAACCCAGAAGTAGTATTAATGAATCCGAGTAGTAGCAATAGGAGTAGCAGCCAGTGGGGGCTGGCCCCTCACCCCCCCAAGCGCCAATTTTTTTTAAAATTTAATACTACACAAAGTAATCAGAATTTAAGCTTAATACCAGAGAAGCATTTTAGAGCAAGTTGTTCCTCTTTTAAGACCTTGTTTCAATTGCTATAAACAACTTCGTCTTGCAGTGTACTTTTCAAATCGACTAATTTCTATCAGAGTTTTTCAGAGTAGTTACTAAAAGCCCAGATAGAGTAAGCAGCTGTTCTCAGAAAGGAACTGAGATATCAGATTGTTCAATGGAAAACATCAGCCATGACCTTCAACTTGACACAAGATAGCTTAAAACACTCAGGAAAAAAAGCAGCAGAGAAATCTTATAAACTCAACTGTCTGTGAGTCCAGCTAAAAAAAATAGGGATATAAAGTAATGCATGTAGCCCTTCTTGGGTGATACTGTTCATGTGAAAACGGGTCTCAGCTAACCTTAGTAAGTCGCCAATGTCTCCCATGAAGAGTGACCGCAGGGCCGGGGAAGCTTCATAGTTGACCAGAGTCCCACAGGGGATAGAGAAGACAGTTCAATGGGAGCTCATTTTCCTGAAATGGAAAGGAAAAGAGTCCATGGAAACTCATTTTCTAAAAGTGATCACTGAAATTCTAAATTGTCATTAGGTACCATTGAGCTGGCTCTGACTCATAGCAGCCCGGGGCACAGAAAAACCAAATTCCGAATTAGTTACCTGACAGGGTCTGAACACAACCCCCCAGCCCGTGTCCCCCTGGGGGTAGGAATCCAAGTGTATTTATCGAGGATGTTCAGAATAGGTGCTTCTCCCAGAAGCGAAATTGCCAGCAGGGTGTGTGCCCTCTGTCCAGTGCCTCAGCTTGAAAGACCCAGAGATTCCTTGGTCAAACTGCGAAAAACTGGTTTTATTCCTAATTAATTCAGCTCGCTACAGACATAGTTTCCTATTTAAACATACAAGGCTCTCTAATAAGTTAATCAGGAGTCCTGGTGGTGCTATTTGATTGCTATGGATCCCACATGATCAGTGGTTCAAGCCTACTAGCCACCATGCGTGAGAAAGATGAGGCTGTCTGCCCCCATACACAGACTTAGAAACAATTTTGGGTTGCTATGAATTGGAAAGGACTCGGTGACAGTGGGTTAGTGGAGTGTCTCTAATTGGAACGTATCTAAACATAGCCATTGAGTTCACAAACTTGTTAGGAGCTTAAACAAGAATCCAAATACCAAAAAAAAAAAAAAAAAAATCAGGAATTCTACTGAGCCAGTTTGATCTGGAGCCTCAGCTTTCTAACTTACTGCACAGAAGAGCAGCCGGTTTCCTAAATGATCTGTGGTGAGATGATGCCAACGAGAAAGGAACTGGACAATTACAGGACCATTGTGCTGGTTTCTGTCGTGAAATGGCATTGCCCTTTCCCCACATGGATTCCAAGTTCGTTTTCAGCCCACTTGTGAGAACAACAGAACTCCCTATAATGAAACCCAAAGCTTTGATGCCACACAGTGGACCTTGCTCCAAGCAGCCTGTCTTCGGACGGATCCTGAGGTTCTAGGTGCGCAGAGAGCCCGGACGCCGGTGCTGGCACTGAGGCCTGGCTCCGTGATGCCTTAAGAGTCTCCAAAGACACAAGTTTTGCACCACCTCACAGATCAGAGCCCAGAATGCCTAAGAACAAAATTCTTTGTTAGGAGTAGACAGTGAGTTTCATCGAGCAATGGGGTGCCTGCATCTGGGGAGCCCAGGAGATGGCCAGGGTGCTCTGAGGTTCAGAAAATGACAAGGCCTTTTAATGGAGAAACTTCGGAGAAAGAGCCGTCCCCACTGGCCATCCGTGAATCTATAGCTGTCCCAGACCGGCCAGCACTAGCGTTCTGTGACGATGATCCCACTTCTCTTGAAAGGACAAAGTCGGCCGTTCGTGCAAACGCATTCTTCCTGAGGACAGCCACCGTGTGGCCTTGTTCCCTCAGAGCAGGGGACCCGTTTCTGTGGCTCGTCCTGAGCGCCTCTCATGTTTCAGGTCTGATGGCGTGCTAGCACCCTCATAGCACCAGACGATGGGTGCTAACCACAAGGTCAGCCGCTCCTTGAGAGAAGATGTGGCAGCCTGTTCTCCTAAAGATGTACAGTCTTAATAACCCTTCAGAACAGTTCCACTGTCTTTCAGGGTTGGGATCCGCTGCAATTAGTGGACGACATTGGCGTTGTTGGGCTGGCTTGGTTGGTTTGGGTTGGCACCATGGACAAGCTCTCACCTGAGGTCTAAGCTCACATGACATCTCTTCCGAGAAGTCCTCCTGGGCTCCATCACTTAAGTCTACACAGTCCAGCAACTCTGCTTCCCAAGCAAGCTCCCACTTTGATGGTTCACTCTCTGGCGTGGTCCCACTTCCTCTCTGCTTTCTGAGATAGTTAAGGTTTATTGTGCCAGCCTGGCCTATAAACACATGTGGGATTAATTGAAGCAGAGAGAGATAAATGGCTCAGTGAGCCTCGCCTTCCTGGTTCTTGGGTCTCTTGGTCTCGGATGGTCGGACCAGGGTGCAGCTACCGTAGCCAGTTCCCTGCTTCAGCTGGAAAAGCTCACTAACTGAGACATCCCTGAGGAAAAGCCGCATGGACCTACCTCGATGCAGCCCTGGGTGCTGGAGCAGGCGTGCGGAGGCCCCTGACAGCGCAGAGAAGCTTACACATTCACTGACTCGGCTTTCCTCCTGCAGTCGGCATCATTGCATGTGTTTTGTGAGATTGAGGAGGACTTTGTAGATTGGTGTCGGATGTATGGACTAAGTCGTACTTATGGGCTTAGCCTAGACTGCGTTGGTATGCTTTCTGAACGTACACTTACCCTATTTATTTATTATTTTTAAAATTATTTATTTTTTCACTTACCCTATTTATAAAACCCTCTCATACATCTATGAATTTCTGTAGATTTGTTTCTCTAGTTTACCTAGACCAGTGGTTCTCAACCTTCCTAATGCCACAACCCTTAATACAGTTCCTCATGTTGTGGTGACCCCCAACCATAAAATTACTTTCGTTGCTACTTCATCACTGTCATTGTG
>NW_022111314.1:3131046-3132298 GCF_000313985.2 Echinops telfairi | reverse complement strand
GAGGGGATCTCCAAAGAGGGAGGAAGGAGGGAGATCCCCTTGGATTGTAAACTCCAAGTCCACAGGTCTGCCTTCCTTGTTCCAGAGCAGTCTGCCCATTAGAAGATGCTCGCTGTGCAAGGTTATGGAACAAATGGAATTTCAGTCTCGTCATCTTTTATCCCAGAACATGGTCCTCTTCCGCTTGCCCTGTAGCCCTGTGTTGTTGTTTTTCCATGTAGCATTCAGCAAGCAGCGTCTCGTCTCGAGTGGCTTTGAAGCAGGATGCTTCATGGGCAACACCGGTGCATCACTTGTACTGGGATCTGAAAAAATAATTTTCTTTTTTTCCTTAACATAAATCTTTGTTAGAAGAGCTTCCAAGATTGGACTTGGACCTTCCACCGAGCCAGTCGGTGACTGATAGAGCATGACTCATGACTGAGACCCCCCACCCCAGTGTCATCCCAGTAAGGGGGTCTCCATTAAGGAGACTCCCAGGCCAGCCCTTAAGAGAGACTGCCCCTCCCTGGGCTGGCTGGACACCAAACTGAAAAACCCCAGAGCCGACTCACTGCCGTAGAGTCGATGCCAACTCATTGCGAGCCTGTGGGTCAGGGGAGCTGCCCCGGTGAGTTTCTGAGGCGGTCACTCTACAGGAGTAGAAAGGCTTGTCTTTCTCCTCAGTACCAGTTGGCGGTTTTGAACCGCTGACCTTGCAGGTAGTAGTCCAAGGGGGAAACATGGGTAGAAGTAATCTCTCCCCGTGCACTCTGCCTGAGGCCAAGATGATCTAGCTCCTTAGTTAAGGATGGGAAAGAATTCATCAGGGGTGGGGGTGGGGGTCGGTTAGTCTACATGGGGACTCTGCAGACTAACTGCTACCTGCAAACCCAGGTGCTAAGAATGTAAGCCCTACCACAGGCTTCTTTACTGTTTCTTCCAGGTCTTTTATGGGTTCGTTTTCTTTCTACTTAACACTCATGGGCTCTTCTTTTTCTTTAAGTCATTTTACTGGGGACTCGTACAGCTCTTATTACAATCCGTGCACACCTCCATTGTGTCAAGCACATTTGTACACTTGTTGCCGTCATCATTCTCAAAACATTTTCTTTCTACTTGAGCCCTTGGTATCAGCTCCTCATTTTCCTCAGGGACCCTTGATAGTGTATAAATTATTATTTTGTCATGTCTTACACTGCCCGATATCTCCCTTCACCCACTTTTCTTGTTTGTCCTCTAGGAAGGGGGTTATATGTAGATCATTGTGATC
>NW_022111314.1:3125101-3130089 GCF_000313985.2 Echinops telfairi | reverse complement strand
CTTGATCAAGCCCCACCAGGCCTCCTACACCCTCCTCGCCATCGATTTTGGATCACTTGTTGTTCCCTTTTCTCTGGGTTTGTTAACACCACTACCTTTTCCCCACCTCCCCCTCTCCCATGTCTCCCTGGAACCATCATCCCGTTGTTTTCTCCTCCAGATTGTTTATCCCTGCTATCTTATCTAGATAGACCTGCAGAGATAATAACATGCACAAAAACAAGACAGCAAAACAAAGCAACAAAACAAACAAAAAGACAAAAAAAAAGTAAAGCCCATAAGTTGTTCAAGGTCTGTTTGTTGACCTTTAGGAGTGTTTTCTGGTTGAGTCTTACAGGGTGCCAAGCCCTGGCCCCAAAGTCCATTTTTGGTACTCCCTGGGGACTTCATTGCTCTGCTCCCCTTGCTGTTCTGTTGCACACCCTTAGTGTTTTGGTCAGTGTGGTGGGGTCAGATAGGGCACAATTCCCACACCGTGTCTCCAGTGTTGTCCCCTATAGTGTGCTATGGGTCAGTGAGGGATGTTGTGTCTCATCGTGGGGCCGGCCATAGGGTCCTCTCTGTGCATTGGCTGCTCTGAACAGGAATATGGTCCTCAGGGCTTGGTGGGCTGGGATGTGCTCCGCTCTCTCTTCCTCCCCCTTTATTTGCTCCCATGTGCTCTGATCAGACATGTCCCTCTCCCTGAGCTGTAGCTTCAGTGCTGTCTCTGAAGTGAATTCTGTGGGGAGGGGACCTGTCCATGTCCATGTAGTTCGGATTGGGGCCGGCCCCTCAGACCTCTCTCGGTTCCCTGCTTCAAGCAGCTGTGTTGCATTCGGGTCTTGGAGCACCGGGTTGAAGTCTGGTCCCTCTTTCCCTGTGGAGATATAAGCAGTACCTTCCCCTTGCGTGGGTTAGTGCCCGGTTCCCTGCTACCCATGTCTTTTCTTTTGTCACCCTCCTGTATGTATCCTTGGATTTGGTCTGGTCCCTGTCATACTACCTGGACCTCACCCCAGGAATGCTGGTATACAGTAGCTTTTCCCCTAGGCCCCTTTTGCAGTTTTAAGCTTACCTCAGCGGACTCACGTTGTCCTTGCCTCTGAGCTGTGGTTTCCAGACCTCCTCCCGCCTCTCCCGAGGAGTTAGCCGGTGAATCAGTGCTGGTCGTGGAAAAGTCCATTTTTTCTCTTTTACCGTTTACGTGGGATGTCTTTTATGGCAGACCCACGTCTTGTGTTTATACTTGGCTCTGTTTCTGGGCCTCTGCTATTTTTAGTTATCAACTCTGTAGCACCCTGTTTTAATCTCTAGAGCTTGATTAGCTTTGTCAAATCCATCATCATCAGTCCCCCTTCTCATATTTGTCTCGTGCTTTCTGGACCATCTTCTTGAATGAGCACATTTTATCAGAAGAGCCTGAGGGAATGGGGTGCTATTTTGACAAGGAGGATTATAATTTCACGTGGGAGGATTGACATCCAAACTAAATGGAGTCATCATATTCAGGACACCTTGCTCATCTTCTTAAGAAACCTTGTTCTCTCTCTCCACATGTGTCTCAGTTTAAATCCTGTACTTCCCCCTGACACTCCACCCTTTCGGATGTCTGTATCTCAATGTGTCCATGCTGCCGTTTCTGATTGTGGGTTGGACTTTATTTTCTCCTGTTTATTCTCATCCATGCAGAGTTTATTAGGGAAAATGCTGTCTCTGCCATACTGACTATTTTATAACAAGTCTCTACCTTAGAGGCGTTTACAGGGTTCGAAGGGATGTTCGAGTTGATTCTCTGCAGTTCTCTGGCTTGTTAGTCACATGGTGGAGTCACTGGTCACATGATGAGATCAGTCATGTGACAGACATCCGTCATGTGAGTACCTACTAGAGTAAGGAATGACTGGTTGCTGCTGAACGCCCATCTCTAACACCTGGAGCGTACATCCTGTCTCTCCCCTGGGCCCTCCCCAATATGCACCCCCCATCCTCCCTTCCATTAAGGCTTAGTATGCCCTTCCGTTCCCTCGGGCAGCACAATACAAGCCTTAGAATAAAGGGCAGTTGGGAGCCAAGATTTTATGCTTAATTGGAGGCTGCGTATGATGGCTCCTGAGGTATAAGGTGGCAGGGGAGCACCTTTGGGTCTGAGTCACTTTCCTAGTCCTGGGGTGGGGTGGGGGGGACAGGGGGTGCAGACCCTGGAGGGGATGTTGACTGTCTGGCTAGAGCCTGAATGGGCAGGAGTAGCCTACTCCGCGGTCTGAAGTCCCAGCTTCTATCAGGAGCCCCCACCCCCCATGCCCACCCTTGGGAAGAATTGGCTTCAGTAAATCTGATTCTATTGGGCAGCCAAGCTCGTTCGCTACTGTATTGAAGGGCATCTGGGAGAACAACAGCGACAGTGTCCACTCGGTGGCAGCCTGTGCGTCTGTCTGCTTGTTAGTTTTCTGGGGTCCTAGTTCAGGAGCCCTAAGGCATCTTGGCTAGCGTGACTGCCCACTGCAAGGTCAGCAGTTCAAGACCACGGGCTGCTCCTCGGCAGAGAGATGGGGCTTTCTACTCCCACAGAGAGTTACCCCCTCAGGAACTCACAGGGCCAGGCCTACCTCTTCCATAGGCTCTCTGTGCGTCGGAAGGGACTCAGCGGCAGTGAGTGTGCTCTGGGCCCCTGGCGGCACAGTGGTTCACGGATTGGCTGCCCACCAGAAGGTCGGCAGTTTGCAACCACCAGCAGCTCCTGAGGAGGAAGATGAAGGAAGCTGCCTGCTGCCAGGCAGGTTTCCAGCCTCGGCCCCCATGGACAGTTCTCCTTCCTGTAGATGACTGGATGGCTCTGGGGTGGGGCAGACTTAGCTCCTAGTTCCCGTCTGCGCTTCCAGAACTGCCCCTTGCCTACCCTCCTCCCTGCCTGCCCCTTTGACCTGGGAGTGTGTGTCCCAGCGGGTCCTATCTGTGTCTCCTGGAGCCAATGTCACCTCTTTTTCAGATGGTTCACCAGCCACCATCCAGTCGGCTCTGACTCACACGTGTGGTCAGGATAGCTCGTCTCGTCTCCGCCGGCTCTTCAGAGATCCATGGCCTGGCCTGTCTCCTGAGGCCCCTCTGAGTGGTGCTTCTGGTGGGCAGCTGGGTCGCCCATCTGTGGCCCGCTCCCTGGAATGCCCTCTGTTTGCCTGCCAGGAATCGCGGTCAGGGTGGTTTCCTTCCTTGCACATCTCGGTGGGAATCACTTTCCGGTTCTCTGGTTTTGCCCTTTTCTGTTTCTGCTCCCAGACCCGAAGCTCGTGTGGTCAGGGTCCCTCTTGCTCAGCGGGACTCCCAGACGGGGCGGTGTGTTTGCCTGTGGTTCTGGGTCTTCGGGCAGATACAGGGTTGGGTGATGTGACGGCATCACCATGCGTGATGTATCAGTGTGAACTGCCGTCTGCTGAGAGGGGTTGTCCTCCTGAGGGGGCTCTGTGTCTGTCAGGTCTGGTGCCCACTGGGGTCTTCCCGGGAGATGGCGCTAGAGGGCTGAGCCCCTGACTCTTCTTCTCAAAGGGCGGTGCTGGACTCTGGGTCTGGGCGAGCAGGGTGCCCGGGGGCAGACGGCTCCGGCTCATGCAGACTGCTTCGTACGACTTCTCGGCCCTATGGGTCGTGCTGACCGGGCTGACTTGGCTGCAGTGGCTAGTTTTAGTGCCCTGTTCAGATGCCCTGGGGACCCCTCCTCCAGCACCCTGCCGGAAGCACTCTGGGATGACCCCCAGGCTTTCCAAAAGCTGGTAGCCAGGCCTTTCTGAGTCTGGAAACTGCTGCCCCAGTCCAGCACCCACTAACACACCAGCCTCCCTCGACCGATGGGGGGCTGGGTCAAGAATCACACCCCAGCCCTTCCATGGAGAGGGTGGGGCTTCCACCACTGACCTACCACCACCACGGGGTGGTTTCCAACTCAAAGTGGCCCCGCTCTCTAGATGCCAGCGTTGGTGTCCCCCTGTGGCGGTGCTGAGTCAATGAGGGCAGCTCTGAGAGGCGCTCCTGATGCGTTCCAGCGCCCTGCAGTGCTGCTTCCTCACCCAGTCCCCTCGCAGCAGGCACTGGGACAAACTCCAGGGGGTCCTGGGGATTTGTGTCTTTGCTTTGCCACAGGCCTGGGGCTCCTACAGGACAAGGAAGGGTGTCCTCACCTTCCATCCCCCCCAGCACAGCCCACTGCCTTGACTGGACTGTGTGTGTGTGAGAGAGAGAGAGAGAGTTACCAAGTATGCCATTTCTTTGGGGGCATGTTTGGGCTTGCTTGTGTTTTTCAGGCGACCTGCCATCAGGTGTGTCATTTGCATAAATTTAGCACGCAAATGTATGCTGTGCTTAATCGCTCTTTTTGCTTCTCGCCTCCGACCCAAGTTCATTAAATTTCAGCGCCGCTTGTAATTAGCAGACATTAAGTGCATTAATGAGCGAAGGCTCTTTTTCACCCCAGCAGTGATATATATATATATATACACACACACACACACACACACACTCACACAAGTATATATATATTCTCGAAAATGTATTTTCTCTGAGTCACATTCTAATCCTTGTGTTCACTTGCTGCTGTTAGCCCAGCCCAAACACACGATGGAGACTGAAGGGGGTGGTATTGAGACAGCAGTAAAGGGGGCATGGATGGGGCGGGCCGAGCCTGCTGGCCGCCTTGTCCCACGCCTGAGCCACGGGTCCGTGTTCCCAGGTCCAACCACGGCAGACGGAAAGTCCCAGGATATGCTGCTTGTCAGCCTGTTGGTTTGGGGTGAGGGTGTGGAGGATCCTCTGTGTGCCCTTCGGAGACACAGGCCGGGCCAGGGGGTTTCCAGAATGCTACCAGTGTCCACTCCCAGGAGAAGCCTGGGCATTCTAGCGGCTCCGCCGTCCACTCTCCCCTTGAGGCTGTCAGCTCACTCAAATACAGAAGGAAGCCGACCGCTGTCCCCTGAAGGCCTGCTCCCTTTCTGTGCTTCACCAGACGCCAGAGCAAGCTC
>NW_022111314.1:3122936-3124185 GCF_000313985.2 Echinops telfairi | reverse complement strand
GCCAGGTTGGCACAATAAGCTAACTACCTCACAATATGTCATCATATATGGTGAAAGATTTATTTCTAATGACAAATCAATGAAATGTTGTCTGAAGCATGGTGTAGCATGGGGAACAGTCTTCACACCGGGTACTCGCATGTGGGCGTATCTGCATGTGGGCGGACCGGCTGGAGACTCAGGGAGGAGCGCTGTCTCCATTCCTAAGGCCATCGGAAAATGTGTGTTTCCCGAAGGTCTTAGGCAACCCTTGTGAAAGGGTCATTCAACCCTCAAAGGAGTGGCGACCCACAGGTTGAGAAGCGCTGCCCTAGACAGAAGGCATGTGGAAGGAAGTCCTGCGGAGGGCCAGCCCCTTGGTGCCCGCTCTCCACCAGCGCATGCTCCTGTGGTGTCTGTGCCACACTGGTCATTCTCATGGCATTCCAGCCCTCTCCTTCATGCTACTGCCCGGCACTGGAACAGCGCACCCGCCCGCGGCGGTCAAGTTGGTTCCGACGCATAACCTACACAGCTTTCCGGAGATGGTAAATCCTCATGGGAGCAAGACAGCCTCATCTTCCTCCCTTTAAGCAGCAGGTGAGTTTGAACTGCCAACCCTGCGGTGGGCAGTGCTTAACCCACGCTGCCACCAGGACTCCTGGGTAGCCCACTTTCAACACCGCCGTGCTGGGGAACCAGGAGCACGTGCGCGCCTTCCTGCCTCACAGCATGCTCTGTACCGCCGTGCTGTGGACCTGAGCCCCCGGTGCCCCAGTGCTGGCCTGTGTTGTGAGCAGCTGTGGGTGCTGTGGGCTGTTTGGTTGGTCCCTGCCTGGCCCCTCCTTGGGAGGAGGAGGCAGCCGGGCCTCTCCCTGTCTTGATAGGAGCCATTAGGCTTCATGCACGTTTAATGACTGAATGTGTTGGATCGATGAGGTTGTGGCCATTGGTAGCACCACGTGAACGATCGAGTAATGCACCTTCCCGGGGGCGCGGGGAGGGGGCTGATGGCACCAGGCAGCGGAAGCCCCTTTCTCCTGGGGGTGGCTCCTTATCACAGGGTTTCTCTCCGAGGTGGGTTTCAATGGATCTTGTGCATTTAGCATGAAGGCTTGGAGCAGGAGCCCACTGGGCATAGACCCCCATGGCTGAGCGTCGGGTGGGGTGGGGGCAGAAGGCTTTGGGGTGCAGGTCTGGCTTTGCCTAGGCATTCCTCCATTGCCACGTTTCTCCTCCCGTTCCATCACCGGATGTCGGCGGCGTCATC
>NW_022111314.1:3109641-3121562 GCF_000313985.2 Echinops telfairi | reverse complement strand
ACACACACACACACACCATGATGGCACCTGATGATTTTTTTTAAGTGGACCAGGGTGGCATGTGGCACAGGTCAGTGTTGCTCCCACGAAAGGAGCTTTTCCTGGGCTGTGGCTTGCATTACCTTCCATCCTAAGGGATAAACGGAGGAGAAGCAGGTGGAGAGAGAGAAGGGACCTTGGTACCGCTAAGAAAGAATCACCAGGAATGGAGCTTGTCATTTGGACCCAGGGACCCTGTGCTGAGAACCTCCTAGAACCAGGGGAACACTGAAGCCAAGACACATGGAGGAGAGAGAGAGAGAGAGAGAGAGAGAGAGAGAGAACGAACACCTTTCCCCAGAGCTCTGCGTCCAGACTTGAGCCTCCTAGACTGTAAGGGTTTAAATTCGAGAAAAGTGTGTTCCAGGGCTGTCTCCTTTCACCACATTTCTGTGCGTGGTTTTCCACAGCGAGTGTACACTTGTACATTCCCACTCCTGCTCGCAGCCGGTGAAGGTTCCCATCCCTCCACGTCCTCCCACGGAAGGACTTTTATCCAAAAAGCCCCCCTTGCCCCGAGCTGCTCTCTCCCACTTGACGCGATTGGTGCCCAGGCCTTACACCTGTCCCAGGCCGCGTGCGTGCGTGAGAGGATATCCGCTCTGCCCCTGACCGGTGCCTGTGGATCGGGCTGTGCGTGGAGCCAGGCCCCTCCTCCCGTCTTCAGGACGTCCTGCTGGAAGGCATCAGCCCTCGGGCTTAATTTCATTTGCCTAATGGATGGGGAAGGAAATGATTTCCGAGGCCTGAGTGGACTCCCGGGATCTCCGACAATGCGTTTCCCCTCTCGCGGGAGGACTGGCCTGCTTGGCTGCGGAGGGGGTTCCTGGGTCTCAGGCGGGGAGCCGAACGTCGAGGGGGTGGGGCCGCGGGGAGTCATTTGGGAGCCTAGCATGCCTCTGATGTCTGCATCCAAGTGGTGGAGAAGGCACCCTGTGTAATACTCTGCACCTGGCACCTTGGGTGAATAGGCAGCTTGGACGGAGAGAGATCTCAAGGCCCTTGGGAGGGGCAACTGGGTGACATGCCTGGCCGATAGCCCCGCCTGCAGGCCCCTTGGAAGAAAGGCTTGGTGATCCACGGAGAACCCAGCTCCTGAGAACCCGACGGGCCTGGGTGTACCCTGGCACACGGGAGGTCCCTGTGAGCTGTGAGGACCGATCACTCCCCCAGCCTGGCTGAGCACAGGCAGGTCCCTTCGCCTTTCTGAGCTGCCTTGCCCTGTGCTCCTGAGGCACATGCCAGGCTCTATCAACCAGCGGGCAGGGTTTTGGGGAGCTCGATGGATCTGAGTGCCCCAGACGCTCCCAGGAGGCCTTTGCACCTTGAATCTTCGCATGGGCTGTGGTTGGCCTGTCCTAGGTGGCCATCCCACTTGGATTCCCTCTTAGCAAGTCCTCCACTCTCTCCGACACACACTCCTGGGGGCCCCTTCCTGTCCCTCCTCAGAGCCACTGCCCCGTGCCCAGGTAATAGCCGTGAGCCCAGCTGTGGAGCTCAGAGTGGCCAGGGCACCGAGCCTGGTTTTGCTTCCCCCACACCGCCTGGCATAGAGCAGGCTGTGGTCTTCGTTTGAGTCGTTGGGGAGGTGGGGAGGCTGTGGGAGAAGGGTTGGCATGTGAGGCTACCTCTGCTGCACTGGCTCCGTTCACCTTCCACCCAGGTAGGGAGCTGTCTCCGTCCGTCACAGCTCAGGGCAAGCTGGGGGCACGGACACCCAGCAGGAGGATGACGTCGGGGTGTAAGACGTAGGCCCGGAGTCGGCAACTGCTGTGCTCAGTTTTTCTCGGCAAACTCCTTTCCCCAGAGAACTGTTCCTTGAGACGTTTGTAAGCCGTGAGTTTGCAAAATCCAGCCCGCGGGCAAGTCCAGCCTGCTACCAGGCTTTGTCGATAAACATTTGTGTTTTTGTTTTTTAATCATTTTATTAGGGGCTCTGACAGCTCTTACAGCCATCCATACATCCATAGTATCAAGCACACTTGTACACATGTTGCCGACATCATTTTCAAAACATTTTCTGTCTACTTGAGCCCTTGGTATCAGCTCCCCTCCCCGTCCTGTCCTCATGACCCCTTGATAAATTATAGTTAGTTTCCTATCTTACACCATCCGCTGGCTCCCTTCCCCCACGTTTCTGTTGTTCGTCTCCCTCGGGGTGGGGGATATACGTCCATCGTTGGGATCAGTTCCCCCTTTCTTCCTCTTCTGCCCTCACTTCCCCCTACCCTGTGTTAGCATCGCTACTCCCGTCATTTGTCAATAAAGTTTTATTGTCACTCAGGCAGGCTCCTCGGACTCGCCTGACTGCCTCAGATCCACGGGGCCAGGCTTGAGTGGCTGCACCCCCGACCTGGTGGCCTGCAAAGCCTCTGGTGGGGGTTTCCCGGCCCCTCACCAGAAAGCAACACCTGACCCCTGATCTGAGGTAGAAGGAGGACGAGGGGACAGAGGGAGTGACAAACGGACACACAGACACGGGCCTCAACATTCCAGTCAGTTTCGTCCCATTCTTCCTACCTCTAGCAGTGTTAGAATACAGGTATTCTAAGCCGAAGATTGCAACTTTTTACTGCTGAGGGCTGTTTGGTTACACACTGGGCCGCTAGCATCAAGGAGTGGGATAAAGATGAGACTCTGCTCCAATAAAGAGGCACAGTCTTGGAAACTCACAGGGGCAGTTCTGCCCTGCCACACAGGGTCCCTGAGCTGGCATCACCTCGACTCAAAGGCAGTGGGTTTGGGGGTGAATGTGATGTCAGCTGGTGGTGGTTTCTCCGGTCGGGACACTGCCCACCTCTGTTGAAACGAGCCTTTGTCCTTAAACCTGCTCTGAAGTGACCGAGAGCCTCCTTGTGCTTGAGGAGTGACCTGACGTCGGGCCGGGCACTCGGGCTGTGGGGTCATCGGATTGTGCCACCTGGCACAGCACAGCCAAAATCCCGAGAAAGAGCAGCCCGTCCGTCAGATGCCCCTCCGGGACCCTGTCACCTCCACGCTCTGACCTGTGCCGGCAAACCCCACGGGGCATTTTCAGATCTTCCTGGCGGACGGGCCAGAGCCAGTTTGCACTGGGAGAACCGGCCACATGTCCGGCAGGCCCTGGCCGCCCGGGGCACAGTCATGAGGTCGATACTAAGCAGATGGACTTCCTAGTGGTCGTTCCCTCCCGTGCACAGGAAGGAAAAGGAAGCCGCCAGAATAATGTCTTGAATCCCCCCCCCCTTACACACGCATGCACACACGCACGCACACGCTTCATAGGCCCACTTGCTCAGTCTCAATTTCAGCATCACTGGTGTCAGAGCTACACAAAGCAGAGGTGCTTGGGAAAATTCGATGGCTCATTCCTGCCAAGATGTCTGTTGCCATCAAACCAGCTTCGACTCTTGTTGATCTTACATATGAGCCCTGGCCCAACTCTCCCGTCCTCACAACTGTGTGTGTGTGTGTTTGCACACACACACATAACATCCATCTCCTGGAAGGTGTCCTCTGATCTTAGAGAATCCTCTTGTTTTTGTGTTGCCAGTCGTGGGGTGGTGGGAATTGTTTCACGTTTCCAAATTAAATGATTACTAACAAACGGAGTAACTCCAGGCGAGAAGCTCCCGCGGTATTTGGCCGCTTGCACTGCGATGACTTCTGTCCTGGCAGCGAGGAGGGTGGCCTGGGGACCGCCAGCCCATCTTGTTCTTTCAAGGACTTTGGACAGGTGATCAGGAGGGACCAGTCCCTGGAGAAGGACGTCATGCCTGGTATAAAGTTAAGGGTGGAGACAGACGGACGGACACAGTGGCTGCCGTGATGAGCTCAGAGGTCCCTGGTGTGGAGGATGGGCGGTTCCTGGCAGTGTCTCCTTCTGCACGGGGTGTGGCTGCCACTCAGGCTCCCTGGCTGCACTCCTCTGAGGCCCCTCCTGCGTGACCGTGACTGAAGGACGCAGGGGGGTGGCCTTAGGAAGCTCATTTATCTCCTCATCCCTTGGGGGGCCTAGGAGTGTGATGTCAGAGGAGGTTTGCTCTCTGGGGGGCTTTGGGGGGGCATGTCTCTCAGAGCTCCTCTTCCTGGATGACCTTCACATGACTTGGCATCTCAGCTTGCTAGCTTGCATGTAATCTCTTTCCTATCTCAAAAGAGATTAAGTCAAGAATCACTCTACAGGGACCCTGTCTCATTAATGCAGCAAGAGCAACCCATTCCCAAAGGGGCTTATTACCACGAGCAAAGAAGTGAGGATCGGCAACACAGCGTTTTGGGGGGACAAAATTCAATCCGTAACATTCCAACCTGTGCTGCTGCTGGGGTTAGGTGCCCCCCATCGTGACCCTGCTGTGCACGACAGCCCTCCCCACAGTTCTCATGCTGAGCCCAGTGCCGCCCCCATGGCGTCATTCCATCTCGGGGGTCCTCCTCCTCCTCCTCCTCCTCCTCACTGCCCTCAGCTTTCACCAAGCAGGATGCCCGTCTCTAGGGACTGTTTCTCCTGACAACATGTCCAAAGTTGATACGTTGCTGCACGCAAAATGCATTCACCCTGATCACATCGCCTCCAAACTCTTACATCGATTCCAGGTTCAAAAGCTCATCTTCCGAATCACCTGAACCGACAACGGGAGATTTTCGGCGTATTCCATTCCCGGGGCAAATTTCCTCTGTATCTGTGAGGTTGCTCAATGTAGACTCCAGGGTCTAGGTTTCCAGAGTGCAGTGGTGGCTCGAACACAAGGGAGACGATCCAGCAGGAGAAATTGGAGGGAACGAAGGAATCATGGACTGAAAGCAAGTCCCAAACCCAGCAGAACAAACGATGCTCGATTTTGAGGCTTGAAAACCATCCTGCACTCTGAGACTGCCTTCACAGCGGCTGGCCCTCCAGGCTCGGAGGTGGCTGTGCCCCTGGGGTCTGGGGCTCAGGGCCCACAGGCCTGGGCTCAGCGTGACCTTCAAGGCCCACTGGGACAGCAACTCAGACCCCTCTCCCATTCTCTTGGTCCCTTTAAATGGGGGCCTATATCCTGGGCCCCTGTGAACCTGCTCCTCTTTCCCTTGGGCACAGTGGCCATGCCCGCCCAGCTTTGGACAGTGGCCCATCCCTCAGGACACCTGAGTGAAAGCCTTGCACGCTAGAGCCAAGGTGGTGGTCCAGTTCTTTGGAACCTTAGGAAACTGTGCCATCATCGTCTGAGGTCCAGCAGGCCACGGCCTTGCCCTTTAACTCCTTAAGGCCCTGCCTCCTGTGCTCCTTCCATTAGTGCTGACGCCCTCGGAGCTGCTCCAAGGCAGCTCCATCTTCTGGAGGACGGCAGATGTGGTTCCTGTGTCCCGGTTCTGACTGGAGCATTCTGAACGGCAGGCGTGCGCGTTCCTTTTTCTGTTTCCTTCTGGTTAGGCTGATGATGTTCTCTTCCTCCTCCTCCTCCTCTTCCTCTTTCTGCTTCTCCTCTTCCTCTTCCTCCTTTTCTTCCTCCTCCTCCTCCTCCCTGTGGTGGCTGGTTAGATTCATCCATCCAAGGCTGAGCCTCTTGAGCAAACACACGTGTCGCTCATTTCCGAGTGAACGATGTAGGACCACGGTCCCTGAGTCCCTCAGCTCGTGCCACAGCACTTCCCGAATCTCTAAGTTCTGCGTTCGTTTGCTCGGGCCGTTCAGTAGTCACCTCTTTCTCCTTTCCTCTGTGGTACGAGGCAGGGGCAGCCCTCTGGCACCTTCAGGGCCTTGTTTAGAAATTGCATCGCTTAGAAGGTCTGCCTTCCTCCGAGCACGAGAACATCATTAGACAAGGTTTGTTTGATTTCTTGCCACTGCGAGAAAAGGATCGCCCTTCTTCAGTTTCCAGGCAGTTTCCGGAAGCATCGGCCAGATTCTGTTCAGGCGCTCTTTGTATTCTCTCAGGTGGCAGCTCCCCTCACCTCTGCCCCTCACCGCCGTTGACACCCGCGCTCTCCGGAGTCTCTCCAAGCCAACCTGGGCTTTCAGAGCCACTGTTACTCCTGTTAGGCGTCCTTGAGAGATGGTTCCCATTCAGCCACCTGCCCCGGCCTCACAGTCGTCACCTTGAGCCCCTGGCTGCAGCCACCGTGTCAGTCCATCTTGGTGGTGGTCTTTCTCTTGGTCACTGACCCTCTTCTACCAAGCATGGTGTCCCTTGCCTGGAAGTGGCCTCTCCTGAGAACTGGTGGTCAGCCTATCTTAGTGTTTGCGCTGGCTGCAGTGGACTTGACTCCGGCTCACAGCGGCCCTCCAGGACAGGGAGCACTGCCCCTGTGAGTTCCCGAGACTGGAATTCTTTATGGAAGTAGAACGCGTCTTCATTCTCCCGAGGAGTGGCTGGTCGTTTTGAACTGCTGGCCCTGCGGTTAGCAGCCCAACACATAAGCCCCTTCAAAACCACTTCTGCATTTTGTGTCTGAGTCTGAAGGACACCGCTCTCCTGGCACAGAACGCTCCACCAGTTCTCTCATCTGGCTCAAGCAGAACCATCACGGTGGCGCCTGTCACAGACAACTGAATCTTCTCGTGGCATGGAGGCTGCCCGCTGTAGGGGGGCTTTCTCTCTGGGTGGCTCCGGGGAAGGTCCTTGTCTCCACTGAGCTTCTGTTCTCGGGCGATCGTCTTGTAGCTTGGCATTTTTCTCTTCCCATCTCCTTGCTAGCTTGTGTTTAACCTCTTTATTCTCCAGCGATCGACTCAGGATGCACACTCTATTAATTCTGCCTCATTAACATAACAAAGGCACCCCGGCACCTAACAGCAACATAAAAATAAGTCTTTGGGAAGAGCCGGCCACAGCACAGGCTTACAGCTGCCTGCGCGGAACCTTTATGTCATGCGTTTCCCTTCCTGAAATGTGTGGTGTGAAGTCTGGCCCCTATACCTGGTGGGTGCTGTGGGTTAGCCATTGGGACACCAACTTCAAAGTTGGTGGTTCAAACCCACCGGCTGCTCCTCAAGAGAAAACGGAGGCTGCCTGCTCTGTGACCATTGCCAGTCTTTGGAGGATGGTGTGGAGCAGAAGCTACGCAATGTCAGCAGCATTCTGATCTCCTCCTTTGGGCTTGCTTTGTTCTGTCGAGGCCACGTCAGCGTAGGGCGTCTCCCACCCATCTCCTCTGAGATAGGAAGAGACACTCTCCTCATAGAGACACTCTCCTCATAGAGGTGCACTTGAAATGGGGGAGGGAGATGCCGCACCAGAGGCATCGCTATGGGACCCAGGAACGGAAGCTGTTCAGAGGCAAGGACCTTCCCAGAGAGAGAGAGAGAGGAAGAAAGCACCAGCCTGCCTACCTGCATTCCTGGAGAGCCAGCACCCTGAATTCCGGTCTCTAGACGTCTACACTGAGAGAATACATTTGCACGTGGAGCTAAGGCACGTGGTCTTTCTGTTTGAGCAGCATGGTCCATGGAGGCAGTGCTGACACACAGAGGGGGCTCCTGGGGGCTTTGAGTATGTACAGTGCTTCCCCGCCTAGTTTTGTCTGGGGAGCATCTTCCTCAACTGCACTGTGGGAATGCTGGTGTCGCGTGAAGGTGTGAGCTTTGCTAAAGAGTTCGGCTCTCTTACCAGCTACTAGACCTTGGACGTGAGCTTCACTACCCCAGGTCTCCTCTCTCCGTAGGCAAAATGGAGGGACCATCATAGGTGACAAGTGGGGGGAGAGAAAGATGACATTGTGTTCATGGCTGGCCAGGAACTTCCAGGAGGAATGGTGGCTGTTGTGAGGTGTAGGGGGTACGTAGGAGTTGTGCCATTTGCCTCCAGGAAGGATGTGTTCTTCCAGGTAGAGTAGAGAAACAAATTCAGGGACACCCACATGTCTAAGAAAGAGGTTGATATCTAAAAGTAATTGTATATTAGAAAATGTTTCAGCCCAGTCCAGATCAAGTCCATAAGTCTGGTACTAGTCCAAAAATCCTCCTCCAGATTCATGCGGCACATGCAGTGATGCCGGATGCAGGAAGATCACAGGCTGGTGGGTGCAAAGTCTTGTGGAGCCAGAGACGGTGGAAGCAGCTCAGCACTGCTGCGGGTCTCCACGTGGCTCCCCCAGCTCTCTGAGTGCGCTTCTTCAACAGGAAGGTGAAGCAGAAAGAGAGAGGGCTCTTGCCGGTCTCAGCAAGTCTTCTGTGACTTGTCAAAAGGAAGACCAAGACAGAGAGAGGAAGTTCCCAAAATCCTCATGAGAAGGCCACGCCCACAAGGAAGCATCATCAGGCTGTGACCTGATTGACAGGCTAGACTCCACCCCTTCACTTTTAATACTGGTAAATTGACACGAGATTATGTAACTACCACCAAGGGATGCTGGGAGATGGCCCCATACTAGAGTGAGTTATTGTTGGCCTGCATGTAGGCTCTATTCCTACCCTCCCTCCCTCCTTTTTTTCCCCCTCACTCATATTCATGCACCCATTTACCGACCGGTCTATCCACCTGTGCCCTCATGTGTCACCCAATGACCCACCCATGCATCCTCCATTCATCCACCAGCTCCTTCATCCACCCATCCATGTGTATATTCACGTATCCACCCACACATCATCCACCCACCCACGTACCAAACCAACTACCCATCTGTCATCCACCCATCTATCACCCATCCACCCACCCACAGCCCACCCCCCATTCATCATCCACCCACCTTCTCATTCCTCCCTGCAGCCAACCATCCATCCATCCTTCACCCATTCCTGCATTTATGTATCCACCTGAACACCCATTCATCCATCCGTCCATCCATCCATCCGTCCGTCCGTCCGTCTGATCACCGTCTTAGGCATTCATGCGTCCACCCATTCTCTAGCCATTCACCCACCCATCTAGGCATTCATGGATCTACCAATCTATCCACCTCGCCACCAACGGCCCACCCATCACTCCCCTAGTCACCCCCATCCATCCGTCTTCCCACCGCTCATCCGTCTCTGCATTCGTGTGGTTTCCCACCCAGAATTACCCATCGTCCATCCATCCATTTTCGTACTGGGCATATGCTCAGTCCCAGAGAAGGGAAGGGGGCTCATAAGCTTGGGAATCCTGCTCCCCTGGTGTTGTGACCCCGTTTCCTCCCTCCTGGGAAGGGCTGCAGAGCCCTGGGGAAAAGCCTGCAGAGGTACCAGGAACCAAAGGCATTTCACATTCCACTCCCTCCCTGAAGTCAGCGGATCCTGCTTCCTGCTTCCCTTGCCTGTACCGGCCACCCGGCCCTCCTGCAAGCAGCGTGCTGGTGTTTTATTGAGCAGCTTGGCTCCATCCACGGTGCTCAGTGCGGTCGGGTGCTGGGCTCTGATGAACGTGGCAGTGCTGGTTGTTGATGTCAGGCGCCATCGCGTCTGTCCCAGCTCATGGCGACCCTGAGTACCACAGAGCGAGACACCGCCCGGCCCATCCTCACAATGTTTGAGTCCAGTGTCGCGGTCACTGTGTGCATCCATCTTGGTGAGGACCTTCCCTTGCCCCCTCTGTCCCTTTACGAAGCGTAGTGTCCTGGTCCAGGGACCACTCTCTCCGGATGGCATGTCCAAGTACGCCAGACACAAGTCACGTCATCCCTGCCTCTCTGGAGCACTCTGGCTGTCCTCCCGGGGGCAGCCCATGGGACTGGGAGCATGCTTTGCAGCACCGTCCCTCAAGTGCGTCCGGTCTTCTCCGGTCTTCCTTAGTCGGATGGTGTCTGGTGCTCCCCCCAGGCGACTGCAGACACCTGTTGGTCAGTGGGCCCCAAGCGCCACGTGCCTTGTGATGGAGCGGGGCTTCCAGGAGGAGAAAGAACAAGCAAAGAGACTGCCAGCTGGAGTTCGAAACCCGTTCTCACCATGCCCTTCTGTAGGTTCATCCTGGTGGGAGATGGCGGACAGCGCGCGCGGGCTTGCTTGCTCAGAGTGGACAGGCGTTCGGCCCCCTCTCCCGCAGCCTTGGCGCATGCCGGGCATGCACCGCTCTGCAGGATGTCTTCATGTGCTGCTTGACTGAGGGGTCCTCCCTCAGCCGCTGACAGGGTGGCTGCCATCTGCGCTGTGTCATCTGTCGCAGGGCTGAGGGTCATGGACCGAAGGGGCTGACCCCTGACTTCGACGCCGGGGTTATCCTCATCTGTAGCATGGCCAATGCGTCATCCAGAGCGACCAGTCCCCAGAGAAGGGCATCGTGTTTCGTAGAGTAGAGGCCCCAGGACAAAGCAGGACCCTTGATGAAGGGTATAACGCAGGGACCACTGCAGGAGCTCACCCAGGACCATCGTGGGGATGGCAAGGCCAAGTGCCCAGGGCTGGCCTATGTTGTGCTATTGTATGCCAGCTCAGTGGGGCTCAGGTCTGATTGGACGGCAGCAGCCAATGCTCTCCATAACCAAGAACCAGGCGCCCTGCTTCCTACGCAGTGGGCCCTAGAGGACGGTTTCCGAGAGTGTGCGTCTGTACGGGAGTAGAAATCTGCATCCCTCTCCTGTGGAGCAGCTGGTGTTTCGAACTGCTGGCCTTGGGGACCAGCAGCCCAGGGCGCTACCACTATGCCACCAGGGCTCCTTGACTACCCTCTGGCTGGTGGGAGTAGAGCCCTGCCCGGTGGCGATGGAATCGAGTGAGTTAGCTCATAGCGGGTGCTTGGGATCCACCTTGTTAATACAGCTGCTGCCCAGTAGGGCAGCTGCTATGAGCAAGAAACCCAAGCAGCCCACAGCCACCGAGTCCATGCTGACGTTACCCCTCCCCTGTTTTCACAAGACATGCCACCTGGCGGTGGTGGCTTGTTCTTTTGGGTGTGGGGTGGGGCAGGAAAGGCTGGTGGAGGAACAGGGGTTCCCCCCACCCCCATCCCCAGCCTCTTGTTTGACTCCTGTCACATTCTGAAAGGCACGTCCGTGCCCATTTCTTCTCCGTGACCATGTGGGCCTCCTGCAGATGGATGGGAGGGTGTGGCGTGTCCGGCGTGTGCACGGCTCCGTCTCACACTCAGAAAAGGCCCCACACAGCAGGGCCACCGTGGCTGCTTGGCAAAGGAGCTCAGGAATGCACTGATGGTGGCACCAACACACTGAGGCCAGTCGCCCAGCACTTGGCCCTTGGTGCAGCCCTCCCGAGTTCCCACCAGACTCTGCCCTCCGGTGTGTCTGAGGAGTGTGCTGGAAAGGAGGAAAGGTGGCCGGAGGCCGGTTGTGTGGTGACGCTGGAGGGTGACCTGGTGGGGGGTGGGGTGGGCGGGGACGGCCGGGGGACATCACCTCCCAGGCCGAGGGGGCGTGGCAGGTGTTTGTGCAGGGCTGCTGCTGTGATGGCCAGTGGGGAGGAGCCAGAGGTTCAGCGGGCAGCATGGTGACTCTCCCCTTCTCAAGGGACAATCACCAAAGACCGCAGGCCATTGTGGGAAGACAGTGATGAGGGTGGAGCTCGCGCTGCAGCCGGGGTCAGCTGGGAAACTGAGCTTTGTCCTTCACCGGGGCTCACCTTGGGCCACCACTGGAGGCCTGCAGCCAGCGTGCTCAGCGGGCTGGAGCCAGGGTCTGGGGCCCTCTGCATTGGTGCCTCAGGCAGGATGCCTGCTCTGTGGCAGGGTCACTTCCCAGGCATGCGACCACGGTTCCGTCATGGCCTGCTAACGCCTCCCACGATGCTCTGGGGCAACACCGTGTGCTGTCTGCAGGGCTGGAGGAGCTGCTGAGGGTTGACTCCTCTTGATGAGGGAGAGACTGAGGCCCCCAGGCTGGGGGCGGGGGAGGGGGCCTTGCCTGCTCCAGGGACATAGGCACAGGTGTCCACGCCCACTCGCCCATGTACACCTGTCCATGCACACGCCCTCCCACATGCACGCCCACCCTCCCACATGCATACCCTCCCTCCCACATGCACACCCACCCTCCCACATGCACACCCACCCTCCCAC
>NW_022111314.1:3104674-3108995 GCF_000313985.2 Echinops telfairi | reverse complement strand
CATGCACACCCACCCACATGCACCTACTCATATACACTCACCCACCCACATGCACCCACACACCTTCTTCATCTGTACCTGCCCACATACTCCCCACTGGTCCTAATATACTCCTACTCAGCCGTGGGTACCCGCCACATATATGCCTACCCGCCTTCCTATGTGCACACTCACTGATGTACAGACACCCGCCCACATACATCACCCACATGCAAGTACACACACTTGCTCACGTACACACTCACATACAAGCCCATCACTTACATGACAGTGTACCCCTAGCTTTATATGCACCCGTCTATATGTAGACCCACCTGTGGCCTCACCTGTGCACACACACCTACCCACATATACACCTGCTCTCCCAGATGCACACATCATACCCCACCCCCGGTGGTCTTGGGAGGCTGAGCCGGGTCCAGGGGGAGCCCGAGGACCCCCTAGATGTGCTGAAACTGACAAGCCAAACTCAGGCCATGGAGTCCGTTTGGATTTCGAGGGCAGCGTGGAAGTGCCCTGTGGGTTTCCTGGACTGTCACTCTGCACAGCGAGCGAGTGGCTGGTGGTTTACAACCTCTGGCCTGTGTCAGCCCCGGGGCCTGGCAGGTCAGAACTCCCCCAGTCCTGGAACTCGGCCTTCATGTTGGGTCCATGTTGGCTTCTCAAAGCCCTGCACGGTGGAAGCAGCCTGGACTCTGCTGCTGCCTCCCGCCCCCCCTCGATCGCTGTGGGAGCAGACTCCTGATCCCTGTGGCTAGAACAGCCCCCCATCGCGGGTAGCTCTGCGGGTGGCCACTTCCATCTGTGGGTCTCCAACTCGCTCACCCCGCCACGTCTCTGGGCCATGTTCCTGCTGGGTGACCGTGGCAAGGTGCTGTGTGTAGCCAGTCCCTGCAGTCCCGCTGGGGTGAGCACAGTAGCTCTGTCAGCAAAGGGACAGGCCCCAGGCGGGCCCAGGGAAGGGAGGGGAGCGCGCACGCGGGGCACTGAGGAAGGCACACTGGTCCTGGCTGTGCGGACAAGGCAAGATGGAGTCTGTGGGCAGCTGGACCGGCAGCCCGGTGCGGCCGGTGCAGAGGCTCTGGTGGGAAGGGCTTGGCAGTGGGCTTAGGCTTACTGTTGGGGAGCCCTCTGGGAGGGGCGGTGTCTCAGGAAGGAAGGCGGGCTCCCCAGCCACACACTGGCCAGCAGGGGCCCCACAGAGCATCTGTTCTCCTGACCATTTGTGCCCCCACCCCCACCCCCGTGTTCGATGCTCACTGGTGGCCTGGGGGAGCTCGGGGACCTCCAGGGGAAGTTGGGGGATCAGGATACTGAGGCTGTTGGTTTCCATTACAGATGAGATGGAGCGGACACCCCCCGTGCGCCCCGAGTGCCTGATCTCAGGGATCCGAACCCCCCCGGCAAGGAGGAACAGCAAGCTGGCCACGCTGGGCAGGATCTTCAAGCCCTGGAAATGGAGGAAGAAGAAAACCGAGAAGCTGAGGCAGACCACATCCGGTGAGCGCACGGGCGGGGCACTGGGGAGGCTTCCCACTCCGGACAGGCAAGCTTACTCACTGCCCGGCTGATGGAGCAGGGTAGGCCGTGAGACACACAGGCCACCTGGGTGGGAGGACTGCTATAGCCCAGCTTGGGTGGGGCTGGTGGCCTGGCTGACCACACCCTGGTCTGCAGCCTCTGCGGGGTCCCTGGCCCTGGGGCACAGCCTGAGAGGCCTCCCCTACCCGGTGCCGGGGGTCCACTCCCTAGAGCAGCGGTTCTCAACCTGTGGGTTGTGACCCCTTTGGGGGTCGAATGACCCTTTCACAGAGGTCACCAGATTTATAACAGTAGCAAAATGACAGTAATGAAGTAGCAATGAAAATACTTTTATGATTGGGGGGTCACCAGCACATGAAGAACTACTAAAGGGTCGTGGCTTGAGGAAGCTTGAGAAGCACTGCCCCAGAGGGTGCAGTGGCTGGTCAGCGTGGGGACCTGGGCCAGTGTGAGGACTGACCCAAGAGCCCCTGGTCAGCTGGCCTGCATCCTGAGGGGTTGGAGTGTTGCTTCCCTCCCTGTCTGCTTGGGGCACAATTCTGAACAGATGGCTCAGGATTGTTGGACACACAGTGCCCCCATACCCGAGGTCTGGCCCCCTGCCCCCAAGTCTCCTGCTGCCCACTCCTCATTACCGTGTGTGGCAGGGTGGGTTTCTGTGTGTCTGGGGTGCAGACTCACCCCGTCTGCACCCATGTCTGTGTGGGGTGCCCCTGGGGGTCGCTGTGGCCATCCCTGACTCCCCCTGTGTCTGTGTGTCCGGCAGCCCTGGAGAAGAAGATGGCTGGCAGGCAGGGTCGAGAGGAGCTCATTAAGAAGGAGCTGCTGGAGATGATGGAGCAGGGTAAGTAGCCCTCTCCCCCTTGCCCATGGGCAGCTCCAGAGCTGGAGAAATCCCCCCACCCAGTGATGGACCCACCTGTCTACCTCTGAGGACTGGTCAGCAAGTGTTGGGCTTCCCTCTAGTGGTCACTGGGAGAACAGCAGCCATCTGTGGGGTCAGCCTCCAGCAGCTCTCAGGGGACATGGGGGGCCCGTGCCTGAAGAGGTCACAGCGCTGGCTCATTTTCTCACTGTCACGCTTTGGTCCTTGGTTTGGGCAAACCCTCGCCGCTGCCGTCACCCGCACGCTAGCTGCCGCGTGGGGAACCTTCAGACACTTGCTCTGTGCTGACAGGCCCCACCCATCTCCCCTACCTTCGCCTTGGCCCTGGAGGCTGGGCTCAGCTGTGCCTAGACTGCCAAGGAGGGATGGAGGCACTGGAGGGGTGTCTGCCCCTCACTCCAGAGTTGCTGGTTGTACAGAGGGTCCCACAAAGCTCTCGTTCCCCGCCCCCCTAGGCGCCCCCTGGCTCCCCCGCCCCTGTCCTTCCCCCACGAGTCTGCTTGTGGTGGGCCCACCGTGGTACCAGTGAGCACTGATTCCGAATCTTGGGTGGGGAGGGGGCTTCACTGGGCCTCACGGCCAGGTCCACCTCCCGTGAGAGCTGGCCAGACCCCAGCTGTCATCTTTAGGGGATCTGGTTTCCCAGCTGGGAGTGCTCTGTTGGTGCAATGGTTGGGCTTTGATCCCCAAGGTCAACAGTTTGAAACCATCAGTCGCTGCCTTTCCACTCCTGTTAACTTTGACCATCTGGAAACCCAGAGGGGCAGCTCTGCCCTGTGCCGGAGGGCCCGGCGAGTGGGCGTCCCCTCCAGGGCAGGAAGTCGGATTAGGCTTGGTGATTCCCCGTGTGAACACTCTGAATCCCGCCCCCTTTCCAGACTTGACATGCGGCAGTGACGTCGTAAGCTGGCTCGAAGTACCCCCACCTGGCGTGGAGGCCGAGCGTGGCCCCGGGTCCTGTGACTCAGCCCCGGGTCCAAGCCGCACAGGCCCAGCTGGCCTGGCTGCCCTCGCCTCTCCCTTAGCACCAGAGTCCTGTCTTTTCAGGTCACTGTTGGCAGGGCCGGCCTCCGGGAACGGTGGCCTTGTGCTTACAACACAAGGGCGCTGCTGCGCGTCTGCGGGGGGTGGGAGTGGGGGGTTCTGTAGCTTTTCACGTCCACAGTCCGTGTGGTCTGGGGAGGCCCCGAGTCAGCGCTGCCCGTGGTGAGCGGGGAGCATGCCCCGAGCCTGTGTGGCCTGGATAATGCTCTGCTCTGCGGGGAGTGTCTGTTGAGGGAGAAACCTACCTCCGCTCTTGTCACTGGGCTGGAAGAAGTGAGTCGCCTGCTTTGGGGGCCCTGGTGATGGAGTAGGGCTGCCCTGGGCTGTCCCCCTCGGCCTTTCTGTGCAGAGCGCTGGCCTCCGGCTGGAAGCTGAGCTGCTGTCCCTGGGCTCCTTGGGGAAGAGAAAAGGACAGTGCCCCTGAGGGGGCCCCATGTCCCGTCGGAAACAGAAGCCGTCTGGTGTACGAGGAAAGATGCAGGCTCGCGCCCTCAGAGGCAAAGTGTCACTTGGGCCCTCTGACACTCTGGATTTTGTAAGGTGGACTTAGAGGCTTCCTGACCAGGGAAGAGGTGGCAGTACCATGGTCTTGGAGCTGTGGCCTCTTCCCTCTGGCAGCCCCAGATCATGAGCCGCCACGAGCCCGCTCACTCACAGGACATCTGTAGACCCAGAATCGGCAGACCTTCCTGTCTCGGGTCACAGGGTGGATGTCTTTCCTGATGGCTGGACCCTGCCGCTGGGGTGCAGATGTGTGCTTGAGACTGGGTGCCGGACTTCAGTGCTGCTAACTCTTGTACGCCTCCTGACCCTCTCCCTCCATGGGGACGCTTCCTGGAGCCCCCCCCC
>NW_022111314.1:3100585-3103268 GCF_000313985.2 Echinops telfairi | reverse complement strand
GAAGGCACTTGGTTTGGATTCGGGAATCATGGAATCCGCCCATAGGAGCACAGCTACCATCTGTTCCCCTGGAGAAGACATCCCTGTGGCAGGCCCGCCCTCCTGTGGCCATCCGCCATTACTGCACCGGTGGTGGGATGAGGCATCAGGGAGGTTGGTACGTGGGCTTCCCTTGCAGCTGATCTGTCCCCTGGGGACAGGCAGTGACCTCTCACAGCTCCCTCGCAGTCTCTCAGTGCCAGGGACACAGCAGTGGCCAGTGCCACTGGGTGGAGTGCCCCATCACAGGCCCTGGCCGTGAATGTTGGCCTTGGTTATATGCAGCACCCCGGGTGCTGTGTGAGACCCAGGCCAGCAGGGTGGGGGCGCTGTGGTCTGGTCTCCACCCTGCACACCCCCACACGGACGGACGCCCAGGGGAGGGACAGGTGGGCCAGCCATCTCGAGCTTCAGGCCTTGGGGGCAGTGGGTGACGGGCCACCGTCCCTCTAACCAGTGTCCGAGTTGGAGCCCCAGAAGCCCAGAACCACTTATTTCCGTGAGGAAGGGGATGGGGAGTGGGCACCTAGGCAGGTGTTTGGGGAGGATGGCAGGCAGCTGCAGCCCTGCCTGACGGCTGCTGTCCTTGCAGATGCTGAAAGCAAAGCCAACCCTGCTGGTGGCCCCCACGGCGTGCAGAGCGACCCACCCTCGCCCCCACAGGAAACGCGGACAGCTGAAGACACCCAGCCCAGAAGCCCCTCAGCCACCGGATCAGAGCCCCCACCCCTGGATGAGCAGCTGTCTGCAGACACGCACCCTGATGTTGCAGGTATCAGCTGGGGCCCACCTGGGCTAAGGTGCCCGCAGGATTGTCTCGGCTAGGGCGGCTGCTGGGTCTGACTGGCCCAGGGAGTGGGTCTCGGGGCAGAGCCCTACAGCTCCTTACTCCCCAGGCGGGGAGGCCTGCCATGTAGTCCCTGGGCCTCTGGCCCCACCTGTGAGTTCAGGTGCTCACAGATGTTCATAGGTGACTCTCACCTGATATCCTCTAGCCGGAGGTTTTGTTCTCCAGAGGGGTGATTATCCAGTGGGAGCCAGTCAGCAGGACCCAAGACAGGATGATGGGGACAGAGAGGGCCGCCTCTCCCTCTCAGCCCCAGCAGCTGACTGGCTCCTTCCCGGAGCACAGGCTGAGGAGAAACGTGCTGGCACCTTTGCCAACTGTGGTGGGCCAGAGCTAGGGTCTGTTTTCAAGTTGAGATGCCCCCGCCATCCACCAGATGTGCCTGGCATGGTGCTCCCAGCCTCAGTTTCCCCTTCTGTTAAGTGGGGGTAGCAGTAGTTTCTACTGCGGCCTGTTCTGGGGGGAAATACTTGGCAGCGGTGGCCACGTGAGTGGTGGTTACTGGGGGTCCCGGCTATTGCCGCAGCTGCTGCCGCTGTTTCCTCTGCAGGGACCCAGACACTTGCTGTCTGGAGTCTGAGACCCCTGACCAAGGTGTAGTGAGGGCCGTGGGGCTTTGGCTGAGCTTCCCAGTGAAGCTGGGGGTGATGCCATGCGCGTGTGTGGGAGATGTGGCACTGGAGGCAGGAAGGGCACAGAGGATAGAAAGCAGGGTTGCAGCAAGCATACGATCCAGACTCCCCACTTCTCCACCTGCCCACCTACCTACCCATCACTCATCTGTGTACCCTCCGTCCACTCACCTGTGTGCTCTTTTATCCACCCACCTACACAGCCATCCACTCCCCCTGTAACTTTCTATCCATCTCCCTATCCAGCCACCCATTCATCCAGCCAGCCACTCATCTGTCTCCCACCCATCTACCTACCATCCGTCTGCTCACCTGTCTACCCTTCCGTCCATCTACCTCTCTACCCACCCATTCATGCATGTCTCCAACCGTCTGCCTCCCCATCCATCTACTCATTATGGTGTCTATGTATCCTTCCAGCCAGCCAGCCAGCCTGCTTCTTACCTGTCTATCCATCTATGTACTAATATACCTATTCACTTAGCAATCTGTCTTATGCCTGTATTCCATCCATCTATGTACTAATTTACCTGTTCATTAACCTATGTGTCTATCCATCTGTTCATCCATCCACCTTATCCATCCATTCATCTATGTGCCGAGCCATCCATCCATCCACCCACCCCTTCCTCCCTCCATCCCTTCCTCCCTCCCTCCCTCCCTCCCTCCCATCCATTTGAGGGCAGAGCCAAGGGCCTGGGGGGTGCTGTTCCTGAGTGGCGGGGGTCTCCCAAGTCACGTGTCTTCAGCAGGAGTAGGGGTGGAGGGTTAGCCAATGGCGTCTGAGAAGGAGGCACTGGGAGTGGCTGGTGCTGCAGGGTGATGCGAGCTGGGGTCTGAGCTGGGTACAGATGGGGCCGGGCGCAGTGTGGTGGGCACTTAGCTGGGCAGCACCAAGTGAGGGGGCCAGGCCTCTGAGGGTGACCCTTCCTCAAGCCCCACCCCCTGCCCATCCCAGCCCCACCAGCAATAACTGCCTGGCTCTCAGTGAGCCAGCGACATGCAGAATGGATAGGTGGAGTCCATGGAGGGCCCCCATCTTGCTCCAAGCCCACCGTGATCCCTGTTGATCTGATACCATCCATAAAGGGATGGAGGCACAGAGAGGCATGGTGACTAGCCCGAGGTCAGAGGGGAGTGGCCGGCTGGCTTGGGAGCTGGCATG
>NW_022111314.1:3095351-3100485 GCF_000313985.2 Echinops telfairi | reverse complement strand
AGGGCCGTGGGGCTTTGGCTGAGCTTCCCAGTGAAGCTGGGGGTGATGCCATGCGCGTGTGTGGGAGATGTGGCACTGGAGGCAGGAAGGGCACAGAGGATAGAAAGCAGGGTTGCAGCAAGCATACGATCCAGACTCCCCACTTCTCCACCTGCCCACCTACCTACCCATCACTCATCTGTGTACCCTCCGTCCACTCACCTGTGTGCTCTTTTATCCACCCACCTACACAGCCATCCACTCCCCCTGTAACTTTCTATCCATCTCCCTATCCAGCCACTCATCTGTCTCCCACCCATCTACCTACCATCCGTCTGCTCACCTGTCTACCCTTCCGTCCATCTACCTCTCTACCCACCCATTCATGCATGTCTCCAACCGTCTGCCTCCCCATCCATCTACTCATTATGGTGTCTATGTATCCTTCCAGCCAGCCAGCCAGCCTGCTTCTTACCTGTCTATCCATCTATGTACTAATATACCTATTCACTTAGCAATCTGTCTTATGCCTGTATTCCATCCATCTATGTACTAATTTACCTGTTCATTAACCTATGTGTCTATCCATCTGTTCATCCATCCACCTTATCCATCCATTCATCTATGTGCCGAGCCATCCATCCATCCACCCACCCCTTCCTCCTTCCATCCCTTCCTCCCTCCCTCCCTCCCTCCCATCCATTTGAGGGCAGAGCCAAGGGCCTGGGGGGTGCTGTTCCTGAGTGGCGGGGGTCTCCCAAGTCACGTGTCTTCAGCAGGAGTAGGGGTGGAGGGTTAGCCAATGGCGTCTGAGAAGGAGGCACTGGGAGTGGCTGGTGCTGCAGGGTGATGCGAGCTGGGGTCTGAGCTGGGTACAGATGGGGCCGGGCGCAGTGTGGTGGGCACTTAGCTGGGCAGCACCAAGTGAGGGGGCCAGGCCTCTGAGGGTGACCCTTCCTCAAGCCCCACCCCCTGCCCATCCCAGCCCCACCAGCAATAACTGCCTGGCTCTCAGTGAGCCAGCGACATGCAGAATGGATAGGTGGAGTCCATGGAGGGCCCCCATCTTGCTCCAAGCCCACCGTGATCCCTGTTGATCTGATACCATCCATAAAGGGATGGAGGCACAGAGAGGCATGGTGACTAGCCCGAGGTCAGAGGGGAGTGGCCGGCTGGCTTGGGAGCTGGCATGTCTGACCGTGTGACAGTGTTCACCACCCCTTGGTGCGGGGTTGAGGTGGCGCTGTGGCCCAAAGCTCCTGAGGGTGAATGTGACAGGTTGCCCAAACTTGTGGGCCTTCCTTCCTGCACCCAGTTTTGATGGGAGTGTTGGCTGCTGATGCCCCAGGCGGTCCAGGGTGTGTGTGAGGCGACCCTCTGTCTTGCTCAGCATGAGCAGTGCCACCCAGCCAGCAGGCCGAGACCCTCCTTCACGCCCCATGCTCGGAAGGAACTGCGTTGTGAGTTCTGTGTGCCCTTTACCTAGCCCGGTCACCGTTAGCATCCAGCGACGACGACGAAACCGATGACGGCAGCCTCTTGTCCACCTCAGACGAGCCCTCTCAAGCCTTAGCGGACTCCCTGGAGAGCCCTCACAGACCCCTGGAGAGATCAGGGGGGCAGCTTCCCAGCCCCCCACTGGTGCCCACCCCACCACCCAAGGCCGGATCCAAACTCGTGAAAAATGTCACAGGTGGGTCCACATCTGTTCTTCCTCCCCCCATCCCCCACTCACCATCCATCCCTCCATCCACCAGACCATCCATCCACCCACCCTCCCTCCCACCCACTCCTCTGTTTATCCTCCTGTTATTTCCTCCATCCATCTCTCCCTTCATCCATCCATGCACACAGCATGTACCTGTACTGCCATCCACCCACCCACCTGCTAACTTATCCATCCATCCATCCATCCTCCCACCCACTCATTTGTTTATTCTCCAGTCATCTCCTCCATCCATCTCTCCCTCATCCATCCATGCACACAGCATGTACCCATACTGCCATCCACCAACCTGCTAACTCATCTATCCATCCATCCATCCATCCATCCATCCATCCATCCACCCACCTGTTTATCCTCCTGTCATCTCCTCCTCCATCCATCTCTCCCCTCATCCATCCATGTACACAGCATGTACCCGTACTGCCATCCACCTACCCACCTGCTAACTTATCCATCCATCTCTCCACTCATCCATCTAAGCATGTACCATGTACCCATCCATCCACTCACACATCTACTCATTCACTCACCCATCTACCCACCTATTTACCCATCCGTCAGTCTGTTCATCCATCCACTCACCCATTTTCCTATCCGTCCTGAATTGGGGACCACTATGGACCGGTTACTTGGGGGCAGGCAGCCCTCAGGGTCAGGGGCTTTGATCATCCGAGCAGACTACTCCACTCCTCCAGAAAGTGAAGGAGGTGTCTGTCTGTTGTCTGGAGACAGAGTCCGGCCAAGGACGGGAATTTCCTCTCTTGTTTGTACCGGCCCGTCTGAGCATCCAGCTGTCTGTCTGTCCATCACCGTCTTTGTCTCTCTCCCTCAGTCTTTCCCACTGTCTCTGCCGGTCTTCCTTGGTTGATTCTCTCTCCACTGAGCTCTGTCCAGTAAGAGAGCCACGGATGAAGCCAGACTTAGGGTCACGGGCAGAGGGGCGCTGTGCTGGGCAGGGTCCCCAGCTCTGTAGGTCTGGTCCTACGGGCCACACGAGCACAGAAAGTGCTTGTTTGCTGCTGGTCCTCATGCACATCTTGTCCCGTCACCGCTGACCCTGGTGGAAAGCTGACCCTTCTGGTGAGAGAGGAAAGCCCGCGTGCTGACGTTGATGACACAGCAGACCCACTGTCCTCCAGTCCCCCTGACTCAGAGTCTCCTGTTCCTCTCTTGGGAGTAGAAAGCCCCAACCTGATTCTGAAGGACATGGAAGGTGACCCCGAATAGCCGTGCTGGGCGCCCCCTCCCACCATGCCACTGACCCTAAGCCCATGAGAATTGGACCTTCCACTGACAGGCGAGGACACCTGGAGTCCAGAAACGTGCACAGTTTGTCCGGGTCCCGTGGCGGACTGAGACGGGGGTCCAGTCCCACTATGCACCTCCTAAACCCTGGGCCTGGGGTCTGCCCCACCTCTGGCTTCCTCCTTGGGGGCTGTGGGCAGTGCTGACAGGGCTCCGGTTACGTGGGGCAGAGTTGGCCGTGGAAAGGAGGCTGTGGTCTCTGGGACATGGTCTGCGTCTCCCAGGCCTGAGCCGCCGCCTGCCTTTGCTGGGTCCTTCTCCCAGTCCCCATGGGAGGACAGGTTGGCTCCGGCATACAGACACCAGGTGGGAGAGGAGCAGGGCAGGTCCCTCCCCTGGCTTGGGGCAGGATGGGGTGCACTGCCCGGGTCTCTCCATTCCCCGCTCCTGCCCCCCCTCCAGATGGCAGAGGCCCACTCCAGGCTGCCCTTGGTGGGCACTTTGCAGACCACGTTACCTGTGCTTTTAACACAGGGACGCGACACCTGTCTGTTTCTTGGGAAGCATTCATACCTGGCAGCACCTACCCCTCCGCCCCCACCCTCTCCCACCCCTCTGCCCCCCAGCCCATCCACCCCACACTGATCCACTCTTCAACCCTCCACACCCCCTTCCCAACTCACCAGAGCCCCTGTCCTGGTTGCCTGCCCTCTGGGGCCGGGGACAGGTCAGGGCCAGCTGACTGTGCCCAAGTGCATGTTCCCTGGAGGTGGGGTTTGTCAGAACAGCTCCTTGGGGGGAGTCACCTTCCGTGGATTCCTCTTACCCCAGGCCCGGCCGCACTCTTTCAAGGCTCCAGTGGGAAGACCACGGACGCTGCTCTGCGTGGCCAGCCCTCGGGGTCCCCCCACCTCACCACCGTCCACCGACCGCTGCCCCCCAGCCGGGTCATCGAGGAGCTGCACAGGGCACTGGCCACCAAGCACCGGCAGGACAGGTAAGGCCTCGAGTGCCCAGAGACCGGTGCCAGACAGCACAGAGCCACTTGCCTGATGGCCCTGCGCGCCCCACAAGCTTCGGGAAAGTGGTCACCAGGTCTTTCTTCCAAGGTGCCTCTGGGTGGATCTGAGTGTCCTCCCTTCTGTGTTTAGTTGGCAGCCGTTTTCCCTACACAGGGTCCCCCCCTGGTGACCAAGGGCCAGCATGTTCAGTCCTGCACCAGGCCCCCTGCATCATGCCGCTGGCCTCCACCCTCGGGTCCTAATGGTCTGGTCGAGGGGCATGCCTGCGTGCAGGTTTTGTGGGGAGACACACCGACTGGGGGGCCTTGCGGTTCAGTTTCCAGGGAAGGGAGAACAGAGGGTCTCTGAAGAAGCGTGTGGACACCCCGCCGTCGCGGCCAGCCAGTGTGGACCGGGACCGGGACCGGGAGGAGGCCTGGGGCTTCGAGGGGTCGGCCGAGAGCAGGCGGACGGCCGCCCGGGAGTCAGAGGAGAACAAGGAGAACCTGCTGGTGGACGCCGAGCTGCCGGATGGCCTGCTCTTGTACCAGGACGAGGAGGTGCTCAACGACTCCATCATCTCTGGTGAGGGGCGTCCTCCGGGCATCGGGGAGGGGGCGCTGTGTCCACTTGTGGGCAGGGTGGGAGGAAACCCCCAACTTCCACAGGCCAAACGTCCCTGGCACGCCCCAGGCGCCCTCAGCTGGATGAGGTGACACTGTGTGGACATGGCCCTGCTTCCTGGGGACTTTCAGGGGAGCAGGACGGGGGTCTCTCCTCCATGAAGAGTTAGTCTCGGGAGCTCTGGGCAGCTCTCCCCTGTCCCTTAGGGTCCTTATGACTCAGCGTTGACTCGATGCAGGGAGTTTGGGGTTTGGGTGAGAAGCATAGGAGCCCTGCTGGTGTAGTGGCTACACATTGGGCTGCAAACCACAAGGTCAGCAGTGTGAGACCCCCAGAGCTCTGCGGGGAGCTTCTATCCCTGCACAGTCTCGGATACCCCCAGGGGCAGTGCTACCCACCCTGCAGGGTCCGTGTGAGTCGGCACCCACCCAATGGCAGTGGGTTTGGGTTTGCGGGGAGAAGCTCCCATCTTGGTGAGTGACCGGGCGAGTATGTCTAGGGCAGCAGTTCTCAACCTGTGGGTCACGACCCCTTTGGGGGTCGAACGAGCCTTTCACAG
>NW_022111314.1:3092835-3094168 GCF_000313985.2 Echinops telfairi | reverse complement strand
GGGGCAGGGGTGGAGACACTGGACTCCGAGCAGAAGGTCTGGGCAGCAGGGCTGGAGGAAGCTGTGTCCATCACGGCCTTGCCCGCTTGGCGACGGTGCGGGGCAGGCACTGGAGCGCCGGCTGAAGAAATGAAAGGTGGCAGCTTTGGGTGCGTGGCTCCATGTGACCCCTCCCGGTAAGGGAAGCTCAGTTCTCCCGCGAGGCCCGCAAAGGAGGCTGCACCCTGCTGCGGTCAACTTGTCCAGGGCCGCATCTTGCCTGGATGCACAGAGCATGCTGGTGGAGCAGCGGTCAGGCGGGGAAACCAGGCCACTGCACTGGGCGTTTTGTGGCGGAAGGCCTGAGTGTTGAAGGGCCGCGCTAACGCTTCGGGGACGGCGGTATGCCGGACCCAGCGTCCTATCTTTTGTCACCTGGAGCCCTGTGGGAGCTGGGCAGTGGATCAGGACCACTGCGGAAGAACCGATGCTGTGAAATCAGTGTTGGAGGATGACGTAAGCACCCGACCGCCGGAAGAACAAACCATCGTGTCTTGGAAGACGTACGGCTCCTCCGGCAAGGATGAGGGCCCTTTGCCCCTGCTCGCCGCCTGTGAGCAGGAGACGCGGGGTTCTGCACAGGGACGCACGCTATGCTTGGCTAAGCAGAGGGCCAGAGTGAAAGACGGCGGCCCTCCAGGAAGTGGACGGACGCAGAGGCCACAGCCACGGGCACCAGGAGGAGGGTGTGGGGCCGGTGTGGGGCCTGCGTGGGGCCCGGTGGTGTCTCCTCTTGGCGTGGCGTCACTGAGTCTGAACCGACTGGTGACATGTAACTGGGCACCTAACCGGTGACTAGTTCTACGTCCACTCTGGGTTCTTAAGATGGACCTTGCGGCCATGGACTTGCGAGGGCTTCTCGATTGGCAGGCTTTTCTCTAACTCGGCAGCGCTGGGCGGTGGCTTCAATTACTCCCCAGGAGCGTCTCGCCGCCCTGGGGAGTTCTTGTCGTACCGATGGGATGTTTATATGTTCTCAGTTGGCTTCTTGGGTTTATGAAGCAGTCATCTTTGCTGCACTCCGGTTGGAGAAGGCTGTTCCCGGCACCACAGCAGGTACAGGGGAGGCTGCCCACCAAAGGGCTAGTGGCCGTCAGTCATTCGGGAACTGCTCTGTGGCAGGAAGAGGCGGCTGTCCACTTGGTCTAGATGACAGGCCTGGGGGCCGTCCACCACGCCCTGTACCGTCCCGATGGCTAGGAATCGCCAACGTGGCTTGGGGCTTTGATTTTGGCCAGAGAAGACATTTGGGACCCATCATGCCTGGAGCCATGTGGTAGGGCCCCCTAGCCCC
>NW_022111314.1:3085894-3091315 GCF_000313985.2 Echinops telfairi | reverse complement strand
GGGTCCTTCCGTCCGTCTGTGCCACGTGTACAGGGACTGGTTCAGCGAGCAGCCTGAGTGAGTTGTGGTCCACATTGGGGCCCCGTGGGCCCCGTTTGTCAGTCAGGAGCAGATGGTCAACGTGGGAGCTGAAGCTTGTGAGGCGCCACAGAGCCGGTGCTGACTCAGCACGGGCCTGCAGTCCACGAGGGAGACACCAGCCAGTCCTCCTCACAGTGGTGGTGGCCCCTTGTCCCTCTTTGTAATGGACGTTAGGCCGCACCGTGCCGGAGGGCCCAAACATGGCGTGGTCAGCTCCCATGATGCTGGCCCCTCCTCGCCTTGACCTTGAATTGGGACATTCAAGAGGGTTTGTCCAGAGACCTTTGAGATTCCCTGGGTCTCACAAAGGCACCGATAACTCCCCGTGGCCCCAGCGAAACCCAGGCGTGGCGAATGGGAAAATGCACGCGCTCCCTCCAGCCCTGCTCAATCACTAGGCTCCCCACGGGACCAGACCAGCCAAGTGAGCAAGCGCCTGCTGAACCGATGGCCGCCTGCAGTTTCCCCTCCCGAGGGCCCAGGGGATGCAGCACCCACTCGTCGGAGGCTTGTCCAGACATCCGTGCGATGGCTGACTGCTGGTCGGGCTTGGCTCTCCCACCGCCCCTGCTCGGCGCTGACTCCCAGGGGAGGTGTTTTCCTCCAGAAACCGAGGTCTACCTGTAGCAATGACGGGGCAGGGGGCAGCTGGCGCCCTTGGGATTTGACCCTGGAGCCCAGTCCATGTGCACACTTGCAGACCCCTGACAAGAGCCCTTCACTTGTCCTGGCCTTCAGCTCCTGGGGCAGAGGGCACTCTCAGAAGGCCCGTCTGCCAGCACAGCTTAGCGCCACGGCATCTCTCCTATAAACGTTTGGTGAATCCTTGGCTTCCCTGGGGCCCCCAGCCCAGCTGGCCCCCCACTCCCCATGGTCGCCAGCATTGGTGACGAGAGATTCAGAGTTGGCGCCAACTCACAGTGACCTTCTTCCCCGTCCGCCTGCGTTTGAGCCCCACGTGGGGCCCTTGGACCAGCCTCTCTCGTGGGGCTTTCCCTCGTCCTGCTGACCATGATGGACTCCAACAAGAGGTCCCCTCCTCGTGCGTCCGAGTCAGGGACTTAGAGGCCTCTCCACCCCGTTGGACGTCGTCATGTCTGACTGGTTTGTCCCCCCAGCAGTCTGTGGTGTGGCCAGTGTTCTCCACCAAGGCCACACTTCACTACACGGGTGCCCACCCCTGCCGGTCCCACGTAGGAGCTGGGGTGAGTGGCCAGGTCTCAAGGAACTTGAGTCCCAGGGAGGAGACAGATGATAACTCTCAGCCACTGTCCGATAGGGCAGCAGGACCTTCGGGGGATGGAGAACGGAGGCCCTTGAAGGGTCAGAGTTGAGCTGTGTAACGGGGGGAGCCGGTCCTGTGGGGTGTCCCGGTTCTCCAGTGCTGCCAGAACAGAAGCGGGCAGCTGTAGCAAAGAGAGAGGGGTTGTCTCAGTTCAGGAAGCTGAGGGGGTCCAGGCTGAGGGAAGGCCCTGGCCATTCAGCCCCAGTCCTTGGAGAACGCTGTGCGGCCTGGCCCCTCTTCCTCAGCCTCTGCTCCCTGGCTCGCCTGTTGACTCTCTCTTCCACCTAGAGAGCGATGGACTGAGGCCCACCCATGCCAGGCCTCTCCCCACAGCACAGATGGCCCCCGTGCCAGAGGCCACTTGCGTGCCCTGTCCTGGAGCTTGCCCCGACTCCCAGTGCCCCTGTTGGACAGAGGGGCTGCCCCTGTCAGTTTCCGAGATGGTAACTCTTCCTGGGAGTCACAAGCCTCGTCTTGCTCCCGAAGATTAGTTAGTGGTTTCCAAACTGCCCACCTTGTGGTCAGTCTCCCAGTGTGTAACCTCCAAACTGCCCACCTCGTGGTCAGCATCCCAGTGCGTAACCTCCAAACTGCCTACCTCGTGATCAGCTTTCCAGCGTGTAGCCTCCAAACTGCCCACTTTGTGGGCAGCATCCCAGCGTGTAACCGCTGGGTCAGGCTGTATAGCACATGGGTCAGGCTGTATAGCACATGATTTGGAGGGCCACAGTTCAGCTCCTCACAGTGGTCCAGGCAGAGCAGGGTGGTAGGCAGAGGCCCTGAGGTGGATGTTGGAGGAACAAGGTACCCGCTTGGTGGCTGGGGTGTGACGGGCAGTGAGGAGAGTGGCCCTGGGTGAGGGGTGGCCAAGGGGCCATCATAGGGAAAGTGACTGGGTCTCTCTGGTTCAAACTGACACCGAGGGAGGGGTCAGGCCACCAGGGGCCACAGGTGTCCACCAGGGTTGCCCTGGCTGCCCGGGGGTCAGTGATGGTGGGGGAGCACCAGGCCACAGGTTGAACTGAGGGTCGTGTGTGCGCTCGGCTTGGGCTCGGCCACGCTGCTCCAGCACCGCTGGGCTAAGGCCTGTCTCGCTTTCCCCCTGGCCGGCGACTGCTGCCCACAGGGACCCTGCCCAGGAAATGCAAGAAGGAGCTGCTGGCGGTGAAGCTGAGGAACCGGCCAAGCAAGCAGGAGCTGGAGGACCGCAACGTGCTGCCCCGGAGGACGGACGAGGAGCGCCAGGAGATCCGGCAGCAGATCGAGACGAAGCTCGCCAAGTGAGTGAGATGGACGGACGGACGGAGCCCGGGCCAGTCCTGGTGTCCCCCGCCCACCCCCTTGGCGTCTCTGAGGTGGGGCGGGCGTCCTTATCAACAGGACAGCATGCTCCAGGTGACACCCCCAGGTATCCTGAGGTGCTGCCCGGTCTATCCTGGGAAGGAGATGTAGGGTCCCCCCTGAGAACCAGCCCTGCTTAAGAGGAGCCAGGTGAGGGCCAAGTAGAAATGAGAGTGGTCCCTGACACCTGCCCACCCACCCCCACCCCTTCTGGACGTGCCCATGCAGAGAGGAGGACCCAGTGTGGCCAGACGGCCAGAGATTTCCAAAACGGAATGTGGTGCTGGGGTCGTCTTGTGTGGCAGTGTGGGTCCCCAGCACTGGCCCTCGCTTGGGTCACAGGCCTGAGAGCCTCCAGCCACCAACCCTCCCGGCTTTGTGGTCCCTGCTGTGCCCGCAGAGCGGGCTGGGCACCTTGATTCTGCCAGGCGCCATTGGATGTCGATGCCGTCATTCACGGGCCGCACAGACGATCGTTTAAAAGATGAGCCTGCTGGGTTCAGTCTGACGTTGCACGGCCTCGGGAGGTTAGCTGCTGTCGGCGATTTCCTGGGCCTCCCATGGCCTGTGGTGGGATGCCCCCTGCCCCTGGCCGAGGCCGACCCTCAGGCCAGTGTGGGATGCTGGCTGGGTTGGGGGGCAGAGCGTGTGGGCAGGTGGCTTGGCTGCCACCCAGTGTTGATTCCTCGGGCCTCAGTTTTCCATCCGTGAAACGGGCTGGCAGGGAAGGAACTTGGCCCGACTCAGTGCAGAGGAGGGGACCCTTCAGTGTGGCCGAGGTTGGTAGCCCATGGCTTCGGCCTCCATCAGCACCCTGGTGGTCCTCAGGGGGTCTGTGAATCTGCGCTATGGGGTCTCGGGGGCCCAGGGGCAGGTCCGAGCTCCATGACCTCAGATAAGGAACCTCACCTCCCGGAGATTCAGTTTTCCCTTTGTGTCTGACGTGGGCCCTGACGTGGGCCCGTGCTCCGCGGGGGTCACCGGGTGTTTTCAGGGTGATCCCATGAGGAACCCTTCTGAATCACGGGGTTCGCAGCTCTGACAGACGCTGGGCTCCTGTCTTTGTGTCTGCCTGCGGGGCAGGCAGTGGGAGGTGCAGGAGGTGGGCTTCGCCCTGAGCGGAGGGATGGTTGCCCGTTGTCCACGTCTGGAGTAAGCGTGTCTGCGGATTCCCTCGCAGGTACAGCAGGGTTTCCCTGCAGGTTAGCGCAAGGCGTCGCATCCCCCGGCGATTCTCTGTACCCTGTGGATGGGGCACCCCAGCCCCGGGGGAGTTCTGAGCCACAGCTCCATCAGTAGTGGGTTCTGAGTGAACCCCCAGACCAAGCCCATTGCTGTTCAGAATTCCAGCTCCTGGGAATTCTCAGAGAAGAACTGCCCCATGGGGGGTCTTTACTCCCAGGGAGTCCCCATGGGTTCTGACCATGGCCCTTCTGGTCAGCGTTAACCGCTGCACCACCAGGTCCCTCCTTTGAGAGACAGCGGGGGCTTGAATTGGAGCATGCTCAGTTAAGGGGTCCTCATACGTGTTTGATGCTCGCCTGATTCCTTCCCAACCTCCTCTAGGGGGGCCTTCGCCAGCATAGGGACAACCCCCTGGGGCTCAAAGACCACTCCAGAGGCCAAGTGGCCGGCCGACTGGCCAGTTCCCGCTGAATCCCCCCAGCTCAAGGGAGCCCCGTGGCACCCAGTCCATCGGCTGGATTTTCAGTCGTAGAGGGCCTGGCCTTCGGTGCTGCCTCTCTGCAGACTGGCCCCCAGCCCCTCGGGTCATCCTTTGCCCCCAGAGAGTCCGGCTGGCTCAGCCGCTGGAGCTGGCTCCCGGACGGCATGCATTCTGCCCCTCTGGGAATCAGTGTCTAATTTTAAACATAAGCCAGAACAGAGCAGTTTCCTGGAACCAGTCACTGTGTTTAAACAACCCCAGAATTAGGAAAACCGCCTGGACCTGTCCTGCGGAGGGTCAGGCACCGCCTCCTGGCTGCCTGCCTTTGTTTCTCCTCCTGAAGACGGGTCTAATGGGCCCCTTTGTCTCCCGGTGCCCGCCTCCCGCCTCCCAGCGCATCCTCAGCATCTTCTTGGCCGGCTTAAGCACAAGCCCTGGTTGCCACAGCAACTCGCCCCCTCCCCTGCCCTGGAGAGCAGCCATCGTTTTGTTTTATGTTTGTGTGTTCAGATCCCTGCTGCTGGAGCCCCCAAGTCCTCCTGAGGCATTTCTGGGTGAGCAATCAGTATTGGTTACAACGCCCCGGCCTGCCCCGCTCCTGTGTGCACCACACCCCCTTCCAGCCCCCTGTCCGCATCTGGGCGGGACTTTCAGACTCAGAGCCACGCCTTGCTCCCAGTGCCATCGCTGTCTGCAAGTTTGGCTTCCTTCTTCCCATTTAATCGGTGGTGGTGGTCAGCGAGGTCCAGGCTGTGCCCCCTCCCTGCCTGCCTCCATGCACAGTGGAGTGAAGACACTGCCCGGTCCAGGCAGCACTGGCCACGGACTGGACTGTTGTTAGCCATGGGGGTTTGCACGGGCTGATTGCCCGGCCTTTCTTCCTGGTCTGCCATAGCCCTCACTGCTTGCCAGGGCTGGCTCTCCTGATGGCACATGCTGATCCAGAATGATTCTGTGGGGCGGGGGGTGTTCTTAAGGGGACGATGCTACTTCCTCGGGGCTTTGTCTTCAGTGCCTGTCACAGAGCTTGGTACAGAGTAGGCCACTG
>NW_022111314.1:3082541-3085125 GCF_000313985.2 Echinops telfairi | reverse complement strand
CACAGGTTGAAAACCGCTGTACTAGAGATATGGTAGGATAGATAAATAGATGGCAATGTGGTTGGAGGAGTGGATCAGGCGTCCTCAAATTATGGCCCACATGTGGCCTGCTGAGGACATTTATCTGGCCCACCAGGTGTTTTTGCCCCATTGGTTTTTTACTTCAAAATAAGATATGTGCAGTCTGCATAGGAATTTGTTCATAGTTGTTTGTTTTTTTAACTATAGTCCGGCCCTCCAATGGGTCTGAGGGACAGTGAACTGGCCCCTGTTTAAAAAGTTTGAGGACCCCTGGAGTGGATGGATGGTTGGGTTGTTGGTTGCTTAGTTGGGTGAATGACTGGATGGACAGATCGTAGGGTTGCTGGATGGATGGATGGATGGATGGATGGATGGATGATGGATGGAGAGATGGTGGGTTGGATAGGTAAGTGGATGGAAAGATGGTTGAATGACTGGCTGGGTGATGATTAGTTGCTTAGGTGGATAGATGGTTGGGTTAGTGGGTGGTTGGAGGGAGAGATGGAGTGGGTGGGTGAATGGATAGTGGGTTGCTGGATGGATGGATAAGCTCAGTGGAGAGGGTGGAGGGTGGAGGGTGCATTAGGCCAGGCCACTCCCCTGTGTCAGATCCAGTGAAGACGTGCCATTGCTCTTGAACAAAACTTCTCTCCAGCCTTCCCCTCCGCCAGCTCACTGCCCTTCCCGCACGCTGGACCCACTTCCGAGCCTTCGCCTCTAGAAGGTGTCGCTCACCGTTTCAGATTTCCTCTGCCTGGGAAACTGCCGCAGGGGAGTTTGTGAGCCTGGGACCTTTGGGAGCAGATGGCCAGGCCTGTCTCCCCAGGCACCTGCGGCGGGGTCTGAGCAGCAGCCTGGAGGCTAGGAGCGGGGCGCTTAACCTCGGCACCACCTGGGACCCCGAGCATCAGGCCTGGCTGGACGGCAGACAGCACCACAAGCTCAGCTCCGGGTGCGTGTTCATTGAGTGACTCCCTACGCCAGCCCCGTTGCTCCTCTGACTGCCCGTCACGACCCTCCACACCCAGGTGCTGCGGGCCAGGAGCAGAGGGACGCGCCCCTGCCTTAACCTGAGCTCCTGCCGTCCTGCTCGGATTGTCTGAGCCACCCTGGGGGGTGGGTCCAGGCTCTTCCCTGGAGATGCCTGGCGTCAACCTCCGGGACACCGGCACCACTTACGGTTCCCCGTGCCCGTCTCTGACGGAGTGAAAATTCGAAGCTCAGTATAGATTTCTCTCAGATTTCAGAGAGCCTCCCATCTTTGCACTCCGACCTGACAGCAGTATTTTTAGCAACTTGCTTTGCCTTATGCTTCCCAAAGCCTCCAACCCCACTTTCACGGAAGTAGGAACATTTTCTGTGTTCTTATTAAAACATTCAATCAATGCACATAACATCTAATTAAATCACCTAATTACAGTAACAAGCACACCTGCACAAACAGGCTCGGGGACAAGTGTAGCGTGTTCTGGGTAGAGGTGCACACAGCCTGGCGGGGAGGGCATGGCAGCTGCGGTTGTCCAGGACGCTGGCCTGCCTGAGTCAGGTACGTGGGGACTGTGAGTACTGGCACCCTTGTTCATGGTCCTAAAGTGGTGTCAGTGGATAATGCAGGGGGAGGAGTAGGGACAGTGTTCAACGGCCACCTGGGAGGTCGTCGGTTCAAACCTGGCCAGATGCTCTGAGGGAGCAAGACCTGGCTGTCTGCTCCCCACCCCCAAGATGACAGCCCAGGGAAGCTTGTGCTCACTGAGAGTCAGAATGCACGTGACGACACCAACAACCACAATTCTCCCTGCCAGTCACACCTTGCAGTAGGTTCTGACTAAACGTCACCGCAGTCTCCCCAACTCAGCGCCACCCTGTGGGGCACAGCCGAGGGCTCCTGGAGTCTGACTGACGCCTGGCAGCAGCAGAACGCCGCGGATTTGCCTGCAGAGCCGCTGGAGGTTTGGAGCTGCTGAAGGTGCTGTGTGTAGCCCAGCACCTAGACCCATGCTACCAGCAGACGCGTGTGTAACACGCATGTGTATATAATGCGCACACACGTAGTACAATAGGTGCACATGTATGTATATAATGCACACACAGTACAGTAGATACATGTGCATGTATAATGCACACATACAGTACAGTAGATACATGTGTATGTATAATGCACACATACAGTACAATGGATACATGTGTATGTATATAATGCACACACAGTACAATAGATACATGTGCATGTATGTAATGCACACACAGTACAATATATACATGTGTATGTATATAATGCGCACACACAGTACAGTAGATACATGTGCATGTATAATGCACACACAATACAATAGATTCATGTGTATGTATAATGCACACAAGGTACAGTAGATACATGTGCATGTATATAATGCACACACGGTACAATAAATACATGTGTATGTATATAATGTACACGCTCAGTACAGTAGATACATGTGCATGTATAATGCACACACAGTGCCATAGGTACATGTGTATGTATATAATGCACACACAGTATGATAGATACATGTGTATGTATATAATGTACGCACGCAGTACA
>NW_022111314.1:3076770-3082395 GCF_000313985.2 Echinops telfairi | reverse complement strand
GGTACATGTGTATGTATATAATGCACACACAGTATGATAGATACATGTGTATGTATATAGTGCACACACAGTGCCATAGGTACATGTGTATGTATCTAATGCATACACTCACCATACAATAGAAACATAAAACCCCAATCCACAGTCCCTGCCATTGCGCGGCTTCCCACGTGGCTTCCCACGTGGTGCTCCCTGCGCGGGGTCGCCAAGACTCATGTTCCCGGAGCAGCAACCTCTTCTTTCTCCCTTGGCGCAAGATTCGAACACTTCCCTTTTAAAAATTTCTTTGAATCATGTTATTGGGGGCTCATATAGCTCTTTGCTCCATCCATCCATCCATCCATCCATCCATCCATCCATCCATCCATCCAGTGTGTCAAGCACATTTTAAAATTTGTTGGCATCATTTCCAAATCATTATCTTGATCCCTTGGTATCGGCTCTTCATTTTCCCCTCCCTCTCTCATGAAACCTTGGTAATGTGTAAATTATTATTTTTTCTTGTCTTACACTGACTGATATCTCCCTTCACCCACTTTTCTGTTGTTTGTCCCCCTGAGGGGGTTGTATGTCAATCATTGTGATTGGTTCCCCCTCTCCGCCCACCTTTCCCTTCCCCTCCTGGTATCTCTACTCTCATTATTGGTCCTGAGGGGTTTATCTGTCCTGGATCCCCTGTTTCCAGCTCTTATCTGTACCTGAAAACACCGGCCTTTCAGTTAGCAGCCCAGCACATAATACATGGTGCCACCAGAGACTTACACATGCACACACACACGCACACGCACATACATGCGCGTGCACACATTTATGCACACACAAATGCATGCCTACACACAAACACATACATACACATACATGCATATGCACATACCCAGGGGTGTCAAACTGGTGGCCCCGAGGTAATTTTTTGTGGCCCGCAATGCTCTGAAATAAAATGTAATGAGGGAATTGTGTGTATGGTATTGCCTCAATTTCTCCTAAGCGCTATTATCTTCATAACAATTTTTTTCTATTTTCATTTTATTTCAGGGCATTGTGGACCACAAAAAATGACCTCGGGGGCCACATGCGGCCCACAGGCCACCAGCTTGACATCCCTGCACATACCCACACACATACCCCCCCCACACACGCACACACACATACAAGCATGGGCACACACCCGCGCACACATACCCACATCTTTATACGTGCACACATGCTTACAGCATGTAGTGCATAGGTCACACGTGCATGTGTGTGTATGCAGACATACAGCCAGCACTGTGGTAGGACACAGGCTGCCATCGAGTCGACTCCCACTCGGAGCACCAGGGCTCCCTGATCCCTGCAGAGGGCTTCCAAGGTTCTGAATCTCTCCTGGAGCAGTCAGCCCCCTTTCTCCCTGAGCCGCTGCTGGGTTTGAACCTCCAGCTCTGCGGTTAGCAGCCCCATGCCTACCCTACAGGCCACCAGGGCTCTCTAGAGACAGAGATCTCTGTGTGTGGTTGGCTGCTATGGAGGTAGCCCCGAGTCCCCGTGGCCCCTTGCACAGGGGAGCAAAGCCCTCCCGGGCGTCCGTCCACTGGGCAGGCTTCCTGAGGGAGGAAGCCATGCAGCTGAGTCTCAGGGAGACCTGGCAGCCTGGGTGAGGCCAGCAGGTGGTGGCGGGGAGACCACATTGATGTTCAGCAGGGCTCCCCAGGGTGAGTCGGAGTTGGCCACTGTGGTTCTGCCCGGGGGACCTGCGCTCAGCTTGGCTGACCCTGGCTGTACACAGAGGGGCCTGGCACAGGAGGATGGGCACCAGCCTAGGCTGGGAGAGCTCCCCACGGGTCTCTGGGGGTTCCCATATGCAGCCACCATCTGACCCCCAGCGTCACCCCTCCTGGCATCCTGGCAGCCCCTCTTGTCACCTGGGTGGGCCTGATCCCGCAGTGGGCACCCCTCACCCAAGCTTCTGCGAGTTCTCATCCCTTGTCTCCCTTTCACACTCTTCTGTCTTCCTGCTGCCTGAGTCTTGCTCACTCTCCTCTCGCTCACACACTCACATGCACACTCAGCACGCACACTCACTCATGCACACTGTCACTCACATACACTCACTCATGCACCCTGTCATTCACACACTCACAAGCACACTCAGCACACACACACACACACTCAGATACACTCACTCATGCACACCGTCACTCACATACACATACATTCACTCATGCACACTGTCACACACACACTCCCTCCTGCACACTCACTTGCACACTCCCTCCTGCACACTGCGACACACACACATTCTTCATACACTCACTCATGCACTGTGACACACAGTCACACACACTCATGCACACTGTCACTCACACACCACAACCCACTTACATACTTCTGCACACTGCGACACACACACACTCATACACTCACTCATGCACACCATCACTCATATACTCGTGCACAGACTTACTCACTCATGCACACCACCACTCACTCACACACATACTCCTGCACACTGTGACACACACATACACTCACTCATGCACGTTACACACACACGCACACCATCACACATGCACACACTCCCTCATACACACTCCTGCACACCAACACATACACACATTCATGCACACACACAAACATATACTAATGCACACCGTCATTCACACATATACTCACTCATGCACACTATCACACACACATGCACACTGTTACTCCCACATGCGCACACTGTGACACATACTCAAACTCATGCACATGGTTACTCACACACGCGCACACTATCACACATACTTACACACACCATCACACACACATTCACACACATACTGATGCACTTACACAGACATACACTCACTCACACACACACATACTCCTCGTGCACACTGTTACTCACATACACACTCACTCATGCACACCATCACACCACCACACACACACACTCATGTACACTGTTACATACACAGACATGCACACTGTCACACACACATGCACACCACCACACACTCACTCCTGCACACCGTCACACACACACACACACACACACACCTGCATGCTGTCACACACACACACACACACACACACACACACACACACACACACACACACTCCGGCACACCCGCTTGCAGGTGGGAGCAGTCGCGGTCCTGCGGTTGCCCAGTATGGCTGCCCACCCTGCGCACCAGTCCTCTGGTGGGGAGGTGGGCTGGGGGGGTGGCGGCTTTTGCCTGGAGCTATTTCCCAGGTGCTGGGGTGGTCCTAGGCATGGCATGGGATGAGGGGCACCTGCCCCACCCCACAAGGCCCACAGGTGAGCAGCGTGGAAGAAAGTTGTGGCTCTGTCACCGCTCACACCCGGGGCTGGGATAGTGGCTGGTCTGATTCCCAAAGGGCTGTCTAGCCCCTTCCCCTCAGGCCTCCCAGGGAGGCATGGGGGTGGACGTCCAGTCCCAGGGCTGTCCCCACTCTGTCTACCTGCTATAGTGGAGGCTCCCGGCCTTGTTCCCTGGTGTGTGTGGCCGTCTGGTCATAGCCCCCTACGCCCACAGCCAGGACCTTTGTGGGTCCCTGAGTTGTACTGAGCTTCCCAGGAAACCTGCCCTGCTGCAGCGAGGCCGGGTGCCTGGCCCGAGCTTTCCCATGAAGCTGGAACCATTTCTAGAGGCCGCCTGCCTCCCCCTCGGCCTGAGTGGCCAGTCCCACCCAGTTCACTCTGCTTGTGGTCACCACTCTGGGGAGGAGGGCCGCCATGGAGACATGGCTGCGGGTTAGCTGAAATGGGCCTGTCTTGTGCACAGCTGGTCCAGCGGCGGCCTTCTCGCTTGTGGGTGGGCAGGAGTAAAGAGAGCTCATCAGACTGTTCATGGGACGGGATGGGGGCGAGGGAAGGGCCTGGGTGGGGGGCAGTGGCTCAGCCCATGACAACTCACCAAGAGATGGGCAGTTGCAACCCGTCCCGCGGCTGCGCGGGAGAAAGCACCTGGCTCTGCTCCTAGGAGACCCCTGGGCAGTTGTACTCGAGGGGTTGCCGGGAATCGGAAGTGACTCCTCATCACAGCAACGCCGCAGCAGTGAAGAAGCCAGGCCCCGAGTCGGGGAGGGAATCCCTAAGGTGGTGGGGCTGGAACCCCTGAGTTGGGATAGGAGACCCTCAAAGTGAGGAAGGTGATGGGGCCTAGACCCTCGAGTCGGGAAGATGGTGTGGTTGGGACCCCCGAGTTGGGCAGGCCTCTCCACTTGCCCTGGTGTAGCTTCCTTGGGTTCCGACCCCTGTGTTGGGGGGGCAGCATCTGAAGATGAGCAGCAGGCCAGGGGGCCTGGGTCTGCCCCGGGCAGCGGGAGCGAATTGCACCGTGACTTGGTGCTGGTTAGATTTTGCTGTGGCCACTCCCTGTGGAGTCGGCTGGAGGGAGAGTGCAGAGGGGGGCACGCAGGGCGACCCCAGTCCTCCCCGTGGAGGGTGGTGGGCTTGTGAAGAAGCAGGTGGGCCTGTGGGGCTGCAGCAGGTAGAAGCCAGCGGGGGTGTGGGGGCTGGCCAGCTTGACAGGAGCGGAGTATGTCTGGGCAGCCTAGCTGAGTCCAGGGATGCGGGCAGGGGGGATGATCACGAGGACAAGGAAAGACCGGCAGGGACACTTATGCCCCTCTGAAGTGACCACACCCCTCTCTGCCCAGCCTGGGCACCTGACCCCACTTGATGCCCCTCCCTGAATCTGGGCATCTTCATCTGCCCCCTACCTGGATGCCTGCCCCCATCTTTTTCTGTGTTTTATTGGGGGGCTCTTACGAATCTTATGACAAGCCGTCATGCAATTGTATTAAGCACACTTGTACATATGTCGCTGTCAACATTTCCAAAACACTTTCTTTCTAGTTGAACCCTTGGTATCAGCTCCTCTTTTTTCCCCCTACCCTCCCACCCTCATGAATACTTGATCAATTATATATTATTGTTGCTATTTTGTCTTCCACCATCCATTGTCTCCTTCACCCACATTTCTGTTCTTCATCCCCCTGGGGGGTGGGTTATATATCCAACCTTGTGATGGGCTCCCTCTTTCTCCCCCTCCCACTGCTCCCATGTCCCCCATCTTGACATTGGGGTGTCTCCCAGAATCTGATGTCCTGGATGTGTGCCTCCCCAACTTGGACACTTGGACCCTCACCTGGTTGCCTGCCCCTGGGCTGCCCCGATGTCCTGTTACCCCCTGTCCTGGCTCTCCTCTCCTGGCCCCTCCTCGCACCTGTCCTTTCTGACTTGGGCCCTGGCCTGTTGCCTCCCTCCAGGGCAGACAGGAAGCACCACTGTTGGTGACCAGTCACGCTAACCCTGTCCAGGGCTGCCCACTTGGAGCAGTGCGTGAGTCCTGCAGAGGGGGGCCAGGGATGTCCCTGGGGGAGGAGCACCTGGGCAGGGCAGCCTGTGTTCTGTGACTCACAGTGTCCCCAGGAAGAGCCTTCCTGAGCGCAGGCCCTGTGGGTGTGAGTGTCTGTCTCCCGAGGCCCGTCTCCGAAGGCACTTGCCTTGTTTGGAAATAAATGCTTCTCTGGCTGCTGAGTTGTCTAAGAGTCAAACAGGCAGGCAGCGGGGCAGTGGGCTGGGTTTGTCAGGGACACTGAGCTTGGGGGCTGCAGCCACCTCTCCTGACCACCCCC
>NW_022111314.1:3074718-3076192 GCF_000313985.2 Echinops telfairi | reverse complement strand
GAGTGGAATGAGACAGGCTGGGCTGGCAGAGATGGGAGTGGTCTGAGTGATGGAGGGGGCTTGAGACCATGAGGATTCCAGGAGGGCCGGCCGAGGCCAAGAGGGCAGAGGAGTGAGAAGCCGGAGGCAGGGCACCACCAGGCAGTGATAGGGTGCCCCTGTCCAGTGCCCTTGTAGAGCTGAAGGCTAAATAACAGACTGCTAACGACAGGTCTGTATTTCCAACCTTCCAGCCTCTCCTGGGGAGAACAGTGAGGCTGTCGGCCCCTGTGGAGACTGACGGTGGTAGAACTCTTTATAGGGTTACAGGCACTTAGGGTTCACTTGGTGGGTATGGGTTTGGGTTCAGGGTTTTGTGTTGAGGGCATATGTGGTAGAGGCTATACTCACATATGAGGGGGTCCCCTCCAGGGGGGGAATGGAAAAAAACTCCGCTGGGCAGAGTTTTCTTAGTATGCTTTTTCCCCCGCTTGGTGAATATCAAGCAACTCAATCTGAGTGCACCCAGTGGCATTCCCTGGGAAGGTTCTCTCTGGTCACATTGAATTTTTTTCATAAAAGCAGTTTCGCTGGAACCTCGTTTTTTTGTGATGGTCGATTTAAGAGAACAGTGTGCAGATGTGAAAGTTTGTTTCCTGCTCTGGAAAAATGCTGCAGAAACTGTTGTAATGTTGAACGCAGCTTACAAGGACAGCGCTATGGGAAAAACTCAAGTGTACAAATAGTTTTCTCATTTCAAAAATGGTGACATGCCAATTGATGACCAACCTTGTTCTGGACACACACCCACTTCCCAAACAGTCGAAAATGTTAACTTGTGCATTTGGAGTTTGTTCCACCTGGACAGACTGTTCACCAAGCTTTTCTATTTAGAGGTTCTGAAAAGATTGCGCAACAGTGCGCAACACAAAAGGCCTGATTTGTGGTAAATGGGGGACTGGTTTTGCTACCACGACAATGTACCTGCTCATGCAACCATCTCAGCGCACCAGATGTTGACATAGACCAGCATGCCACTCTAGCCCTGTGCACCTGACTTCACTCTGTGCACCTTCTTCTGTTTCCACGAATGAAGAGGGACGTGAAGGGGAAGCGATTTGGTGACTTGGAAGAGGTGACGGGGAACACGAGAGAGGTGCTGTCAGCCGTCCACACAGATGAGTTTGAAAAACGTTTCAAGAACGGAATTGCAGAGTTGACAAATGTACTATGTGTAACGGAGAGCACTTTGAAGGTGAAAAGATTGTTTTGTTAAAAACGTAAATATATAACTCTGTAAAACATTCTGCCTGTTTTTAGGTACCCCCTCATACATACCTATGCTGAGGGCACACGTGGTAGAGGATGTACTCACATGTACGTGCCTGTGCTGAGGGCACACGTGGTAGAGGATGTACTCACATGTACGTGCCTGTGCTGAGGGCACGTGGTAGAGGATGTACTCACATGTACGTGCCTGTGCTGAGGGCACGCG
>NW_022111314.1:3037728-3073355 GCF_000313985.2 Echinops telfairi | reverse complement strand
CTAGCAGCTGGGGGGCCACGAGAGCCGCCCCGCTCCCCCCAGGCGGTCTGAGGCGCACACTGGCCACCCTCTCCAGTCATCCAGAGCCCGGCGAGAAGGACTGGCCAGCCAGGCGGCCCCAGGGCCCCTAGGGTGCAGACTCCTAGAGGCGAGGGTGCTGCCCCCCACCCGCACCCCGGCTGCTCCCAGAGGGGGCTCCAGGCTCTCCCACGTGCGGCACCACGATGATGAGGATGGCCGGGAGGTCCTGCACGTGCAGAGCCCGGTCGCCCGCGGCTGCCCGGTGACCCCAGGCCGCCGCTGCCCGGCGGGGCTCAAGGCGTCCGCTCCCCGGCGGGCCCGGGCGCGCGGCGCCCGCGATGGTGCAGAACGTGATCTTGGTGTTCTTCCGCAGACGGCTGAGCCAGCGGCCCGCGGTGGAGGAGCTGGAGCGCAGGAACATCCTGAAACGTGAGTGTCCCCCCAGCCCCCCTGCAGCAGGGACGCCAGGCTCAGGGCGCGGCCGGAGACAGGAGCGTCCCTCGGGGCTTGCTGCCCCAGCCCAGATACTCTCCGCCCGGGCCCCGAGTTTGGGACTCGGGTTACACCCTATGGGTACAGGCAGTGTGGTGCCCAGCTTACTGCTGGCGGGAGGGGCGGGCGTTTCGGTGGCCCCTGTGGGTTCTCGTTAGGCTGTGCAAGGTGCCAGCCGACTAGGGCACGGTATCCACCTCTCAAAGGGCAGGCTGGATCCGCGGGCGCCGCCCAACCCGGACCTTAGCTTCCAAGTCGTTTGGCCTGTGAAACATGGTCTCCGGGGGTCGCGGGGGCTGTGGGTGTGAGCTGTAACCGCCCTCGGGGTTGCTTCCCTTAAGTGAGGGCGAGGTAGACGCCCTCCGTGGTGGCCGAACTCCACGAAGACCTGTTCGTGAAGCGTTCAGACAGCATCCAGGGCAGCCGTCTTCCGCTCAGGGGCCCGGGCTGTGCCGCACCTGGGTGCTGATGGGCTTCTGCCCCGCTGCGGTTTGGAAACCGTCGTGGTTCTAAAATACTAGACACCTGCTCATGTGGACCAGACATGGAAGGTGTTTGAGCCACGCAGGTGACTTGGACACAGCGCATCAGGTTGCCTGGCCTTGACTCTGAGGTACTTCTAGGTAAACTTGCACCTCCAGCCTTTCTGTTGGCAGCGGAGCGTTGGGCTGTGCTCCAGCCACAGACTAGTGGAGGCTGGTCTTGGGCCTCCTCTGGGGAGCGAGACTTCCCTGGATGTGGTCAAGCAGGCACAAAGAAGTGCAGGCTGTTTCAATGATCCCCAAGTGTTTGGATTTCGAACAAGGGAAGCCACCTATGTAGAAAGCTTGTTGGTCACGGTGCAGTGCAGGAGCCGTTGAATCAGTTCAGACTGCTAACGAGCCAGCGCACAGCAGAGTGAAACACTGCCCGGTCGTGCAACAGTGCACACTGTTGTCCTGTCTGAGCCCATTGTTGGAGCTGTGGTGTCCGTCTGTCCATCTTGTGGAGGGCCTTCCTCTTTTTTTTTGCTGAACCTCTGTTTCCAACCCGGATGTCCTCCTTCAGGGACCAGTTATTCATGGACAAATGCCCAAAGTACATGAGCCGAAGTTCCACCATCTTTCTTCCAAGATAGATTTGTTTGTAGTCTTCCGCAAGCCATAGATGCCTCTAAAAAGCACCCACTCGAGAACAGGGCAGTGCTCTCCCGGGACCTGGGCAGAGAGGGGTCCAAGTGTTTGGCCTGGGGACCACTCCCCTGCTCTCTGGGCAGCCGAGTCCTCCCACCAGCAGAACCGAGATCAAACGGCTGGTGCGGAGGCCTTTCTAGTTGGTGGGGCCCCTGTCCAACAGACCAGAGCCAACCCCTAGGGTTTCTCGCATTGTCACAGAAGCAGCGGGCACAACTTTCTCCCCCGCCATGGCTGCTGGCTTCCACGTGCTGGTCTGTGTGCCGTGTTCACCGCAGCACCCTCAGGCTCCCCTGCCCACCCCCTGGGCTTCTGACTGTGTGGTCCTTTACACCAGGGCAGTGGTGGGGCTTTGAAATGGAACTGATGCTGGTGAAGAGGGGACTCGCGCTTGTAGGACGCTCTTGCCCCTGTGCTTTGTGTCCGAGCCACAGCGCCCCCTGTGCCTACTGACGCTCAGGGCCAGCGCTGCGAGTGGGAGCCTGGAGCGCTTCCCCGCTCGGCGTGGTGGCTGTGCGGTTGGTTTGGTTTTGTTTTGTCCCCTGGAGATGAAAACAGTGTCACCCTCTATGGCCCACTGCGGTGCAGCACACTGGGCCCTGGACACACAGGCTCCAGTCGTTCCTGCTACCCAGCAGCTCCCACTGAGAAGCAGATCTTGGAACATAAGCGGTTTGTACTCGCTCCCTTGAGTGGGGAGCGCATGCCTAAGTGTGGGCCTGTCGGGGGGCACTCGGCTCTGCCTGTGTGTTCCTGGGTACGGGGCCTGGTGTGGTGGTGGTGGTGGTGGTGGTGGTGCTGCTGCTGATGGCAGGGATGGTGTTGGCAATGGTAGTGATGGTGGTGGTGACTGGTGATTGTGGAGGTGGTGGGTAGTGCATGATGGTGGGTGGTGGTGGTGGTGTTGCTGATGATTATGGTGATCATATTAGTGGTAACGATAATGGTGGTGATGGTGATGATTGTGATGGTGGGCATGGTGGTAGTGGTAGTGATCATGATGGTGGTGATGGTAATGGAACTGATCATGATGGTGGTGAGGGTGGTAGTGATGGTGGTGATGAGGATGGTGGTAGTGATCTTGGTGGTGATGAGGATGGTGGTAATGATTGTAGTGGGGATGATTGTAATAATGGTGATGGTAGTGATCTAATGGTGATGGTGGTGAGGATGGTGGTAATGATGGTGGTGGGAGGGTTGTAATAATAGTGGTGGTAATGATCATGATGGTGTGGTATTGGTGGTGGTAGTGAATATGGTGGTAATGATTGTGGTGATGATGGTAGTGATGGTTGTGGTGGAGATGGTTGTAATGATGGTGGCAGTGATCATGATGGTGTGGTGATGGTAATACAGGTGACAATGGTGATGATGATGGTGGTGACTGGTGTTCATGGTGATGGTGGTGGTTGGCAGTGATGAGGGGTGTGATGGTGATGAAGACAGTGGTGGTGATGGTTTATCGAGCCTCCCCCATACCAGGCACTGTGCTCGGCAGGTCCTTTCATCATTCTCCCAAGCCTGCGAAGGCTGCCTGACTCTTTACCAGTGAGGAGCCCAGGCTCAGAGCCCGGGCAGACCTCACAGTGAGCTTTTGTAAGGAGCTGGAGGTAGCGGTCCACCCAAGTCTGCATGGCTCCAGGGTCCTGGTCCTTAACCACTGCGCCTGATGACTGCGGCCGCTCAGGTGTGAGTGCCCAGCTGCTAGAGCTACGTCCAGAGCATGCGGGTGTCCCTGGCTGGCACAAAGGCTTAGGCACACAACAACGATGAGTCCAAAGGTTGGGGGGCTGATGCCGTGGAGACAGGCCTGGCGATTGCTTCTGAAAGGCTTCTGGAAGGTCACAGTCCAGAGCACTCCTCGGTACAGCTGTCCCCCTCACCTGTAGGGCTGCTGTAGGTCAGCATGACTGGGCAGCTGGCCACAGCTGGGTTCTGGGGAGGGTCTCTTTTGCCAGAGACTGTGAAGCATTGACTTAGAGGAGCATCGGACCGGACGCACAGATCCGCCCCTCACCCCCACCCCCAGAGAGCTGGGTCCTTAAGAAGGACCTCATGTGGTGGGGCCCCTGGACAGAGGAGGCACTAGTCAGCATTTCTCAAAGAGCTGCTTGTGTCCAGGCACTCTGCTACAAGCCAGTCCAACTTTGCCTGCATTTTTCGCTCCGGCTGGGCTTGGGAAAGTTGGAGCCATGGTCTCTTCCAGCCCAAGCACCCCTGGGGCGGGCCTCCTTGTTGTTATTTCTACTTACTGCCGGGCCGCCAACCCCGCCGCATGCAGTGTGCATTGGACGGCTAACCCAGAGGTCAGAGGTTCAAGCTCGCCCCTGGAAGAAAAGCCCGGTGACCTGCTTTAGATGACACGTGGTTGATCCCCTATCCTGGGGGGAGAGAAGGGGGACTCCATGGTGAGCGTCTCTAGGCAGCTCTCTGACCACCACTTACTGACTGTGGAGTCCTGGGTGCCAAGGTGGGCTGCCAACTCCAGCGTCGGCTGTTCGAAACCATCAGCCACCCCGTGGGAGGAAGACGAGGCTTTCTGCTCCCAATCAGAGTTACGGTCTTGGAAACCCACAGGGACAGGTCAGCCCTGCCCTCTGGGGAGGCTGTGAGCTGACATCGACTCGGTGGCACGATGAATTTTGAGTGTCTGTTCATTGTGTAATGTACCATAACGCAAACCAGACTTGTTGTCATCAAGTCTGTGCTGACTGACAGCCAGCCCTGGGGGTTTCCCAGGCAGTGACTGGACAGGAGTAGAAAGCCCTGTCTCTCTTGGAGCTGCTGGTGGCTTTGAACTGCCGACCCTGCAGATCGAATAGCAGTAGAATAGGGTTCTGTAAGCGCCCGGCACAGGGTGAGAATGGCCCAAATGGGACACACAGAGGCCACGTGAGCACACACAGGTGGAGAAATGGCATCACAGACGCGGCTCCCTGCAGGGTGATCGAGGACCTTCAGTCTGTCAGACAGAGAGCCGTAGTCCTGGCCTCCTCACAGAGCACAAGTGAGGGGCACTTCCATTTCTAACCCACCCTGGTCCACAGCAGAGTCCCTGTGGGAGTTCCAGACATTACTGAGAGGAGTAGGGGCGGAGACACGGGACCGCCCATCTATGCAGCCCCAGCTGCCTGTGAGGCTGGCCGCAGGGCGCCCACGTGCCCGCTCCCAGCCTGGAGGTGGTTCAAGGAGACCTGCTGGTGAAACCCTCTTGCTCAGGTCTTGACACGGCCTTGCAGGGACCCGGGCTTTATTTAGCAGCCAAAGCTCCAGAAATAGCACATCCATTATCTAGCTCATGCCCTGGGCTGCATCTGCTTCATACTACATCTCTGCGCAGAGAGCTGTTTTTAGTTCCCGGATGTAGGTGTGAGTGCAGCATGTGTGTGAGCAGTCACACACAGCCACCCCTGCCCTTAGGCTGCCACTCGGGTCTTTCAGAGCCGGAGTGGCCGAGGAGGGTGGCCAGGAAAGCCTGGAGGTGGTGGACAGCGGTTGGCGGGGCCTGGTGAGGTGGGCTGTGGAGACCCAGCTGGGTTCAGGAGGACTGGTGGATGTGAAGCACCAAAGCCACCCTCCCTGCCATCGAGCCGACACACAGCGACCCCCTAGGACAGGCTAGAACTGTCTCCGTGGGATTCCGAGACTGTGACTCTTCATGGGAGCAGAAAACCCCAGGCTTCCTCCTAAGGGTGTGAAATAGACTCGCCAAGTGGGGATTGGGTACGATGGTCTGATGCTGCTCAGGGCCCGGGGAGGGGGTTCCCGGTCTGATGCTGACCCTATGGGAAGGGCGCTCGCCCACTGGGTGAGAAGGACGAGCAGGTGCTGTTCCAAGGGAATCCTCTCTGCAGTCCAGGCTGAGCTCCTAGAGTGGGCACCGGCTGCTGGCGCCCTGGTGTGCCAGAGCGGAACTACATTCCATGGGGCTTTCTGCTCCAGGAGAGAGTTACGTCTCTGAAGCCCAGGGCGCAGTCCTACCCTGCCCCGTAGTAGAGGGCGGCTGTGGGCGTTGGAATCGACTCAAGGGTGGTGAGTTTGATTTTTGCTTTTGGTGTGTTAGGAGGGAGCCATGACGGCATAGTGGGTGACAAGTTTGGCTGCTAACCGCAAGGCTGTCAGTTTGAAACCAGAGGACACTCCTCAGGAGAAAGATGAGGCCCGTAAGCAGTTACAGGGGGAGAAAGACGGGGTTTCTACTCCCAGGAAGAGTTTGTGTTTCTGGAACTCACGAGGGCAGTTCCACTGTCCAACAGCGTCGCTGTGAGTCAACACTGACTCATGGTAGGGAGAGAGGTGTGCAGCGAGCAGACCAGCCCTCCAGCCGCTGGGTCCGCAGACTGAAGCCCAGAACCACCTGCCTCCCAGGGAATCCCATCCTGCAGGGAGGAGGAACACCCACACATCACCCCCTCCCCACCACCACCCTCACACCAACCCTCCTGAGGAGCGGCAGGTGAAGCGGAGGCTGTGCTGTGTGAAGAGGAGGGAGGAGGGGTCCACGTCCCTGCTCATAGTGCAGTTGTCCCTTGCTGACACCTGTCCCCACCGTTTCCTTCCACAGAGAGGAACGACCAGACGGAACAGGAGGAGCGGCGTGAGATCAAGCAGAGGCTGACAAGGAAGGTACTGTGCCCATTGGGAGGTGGTGCCCAAGGCTGGTGGCAGGATGTGTCTCGTGGTCAGCCCCCTTAGGGAGTTAGCAGGCATCGCAGGTGCTAATCGGATCCATCCCTGGTGGTCCCGTGGGTCGCACTGTGAGGGTGGCCATTTGTGCCCACCAGGGGCTCCTTGGGAGAAAGCTGAGGCCGTCTGCTCACAGGGGCAGTTCTGCTCTGTCCTGTGGGGTCGCTGTCAGTCAGCACCAACTGGACACCTGGGAGTAGTGGCTTTGTTCTGGTGGACATTAACAGAAGGTCCTTTCTGAGCATCCCTGGAGTGCTAGCAGTTGGTGGGAGAACCTTGTTTGCTGTTCAGTTTTGAAGAAGCCCGTATGAGGGAGTCCAGGGGCTCTGATCTTGTGCTGTGCATTGGGGTGGCTCTGTTAGGCTACTGTTCAGCCCTTCACAAGGCCCTTGGCTGCACAGTGCCGGGCAGGGCAGCACACTTACAGCTGCTGGCTCGTATGAACGTGCTGGCGGGGGCGCCTCAGGAGGTTGCTTTGGCGTGGTGTGTCCACCTGCGTCATCTTTTCTTGCAGCTTAATCAGAGGCCCACCGTCGATGAACTGCGGGACAGGAAGATCCTCATCCGATTCAGCGATTATGTGGAAGTGGCAAAAGCGCAGGACTACGACCGGAGGGCTGACAAGCCGTGGACTCGGCTGTCGGCAGCGGATAAGGTATGCGGCAGCCCTGGCCGGGGAGCGGTGCCACAGAGGGAGGGCCAGGAGTGTCTCCCTGGAGGGTTTTTCTTAGACAGTTATGGTGAATTCCATGGCTTGGCCAGCTGGGGGTCCCCTGATGTGCATCTGGGATCAGGTGTTGGGCACAGTTCTCAGCAGGGTGACAATGCTGCCTCCCTGGGTCTTGGGCATGGCCTGGGGACATAATTGGTTGTCACAGTTGTGGGTGCTAGTGGCATTTAGCAGACAGAGTCAGGGTGCATACTCAATGCCCGGGGCAACCCCACTCCGGTAACTCAGCCCCTCCCAGCCAGATGGCTGCCTGTGAGGAGGCAGGTCCACTGCAGGAGAGGGCGGGCGGTACAGGTGCACACAGGCAGAGGGTGAGAGTCTGCAGGAGGAGGCTCTGGGCTTGTCCTCAGGCACCTCCTAAAGAGGAGACAGAGGGTCACAGAGGCTTGGGGAAGCGAGGGGTGCAGCGCTAGGGCTGCACGATTCACCAAGTCTTCAAAGTCTGCAGGCAGGGGTGACTCTGATTTGCGGGTGTCCACGAGGGCCAGTGGTGCAAATGGCCTGGGAGGCGTTCATGGGTCTGGGGATTGGGAATGCCGTGCGGCCCACTGGGCACCTGCTGGCCAGCATCGAGCAGCCTACAAGGACGCACATGTCTGTGGTCAGCAGTGGTGTGTAGTACTCCACAAGGGGGGCCAGCATTGTGGAGTGACCCGTGAGGACACACACTTTTTCGTGGTTCGTGTGGATTGGCCCACAGGGGCACACGTTTGTCTGAGGTCAGCAGTGTGGTATGGACTGTGAAGGCATTCACTGGCCAGTATGCAGGGTCCATACCCGGGATTACCCTCTACTGAGAGCCCATCAGGCCTTCTACCTTGTCACGTGCATGCCCCGCCAGCACCCTGGCGGAACGCAGGCTGTGGGGCTCGCAGACCGCCCCGACTGCCTGTGGGTGAGATGCTGAGCACCGAGGCCCTAGACCAGGCGTCCTCAAACTACGGCCCGCGGGCCACGTGCGGCCCACCAAAGACATTTGTCCGGCCCGCCGGGTGTTTTTGCCCCATCTGTTTTTTTTACTTCAAAATAAGATATGTGCAGCGTGCATAGGAATTTGTTCATAGTTTTTTTTTTTAAAACATTAGTCTGGCCCTCCAACGGGTCTGAGGGACAGTGAACTGGCCCCGTTTAAAAAGTTTGAGGACCCCTGCCCTAGACATTGGCACTGGAAGTCCGTCGGCTAGGGAGTGAGCTTCCCATTACAGTTCCTGTTCTGTGTTGCCTGGCTCTTGGGGTGACCTGAGAGTGGAGACACTGACAGTGGATCACAGGCAGCTGGGAGGACCTGCTCAGGCGAGGTGACCCCCTCTGGCCCCTGTGCAACCCTCAGGGAAGCGTTATTTCTCCAAGACACAAAGGCGGCCTATGAGCCCACCGAAAAGGAGTGGGCTTCACTTTCAGCTGCCCTCGGCTAGCCATTTGCACGTCCTGACATAGCGTGTCCTGGTTCACATTGCAGGCCGCGATTCGTAAGGAGCTCAACGAGTACAAGAGTAATGAGATGGAGGTGCACGCGTCCAGCAAGCATCTGACGAGGTCAGGCTGCTGTTTGTGACAGCTGTAAGGTGCTTGTAAGGGGGAACCTTACTTCTTGGAGTGGGGGGGTGGGGGGGGCGGCCTTGAATCTTCAAGAGTCACCAAGAGCTGGGTCTAAACAAATCTCACATTTCTTCAGGGCCCTCTGTTGACAGAGAGCCCTCCTGCTGGAACGACACTGCCGTGGCTCTCTACGGGGGCTGGGTGGGTTACTACAGAGTGAGTAAAGTGGCCTCAAAGCAAGAAAAGGAATGTTTCCAGCAGTTTTCTTCCCTTTCCTGAAGTGCTCAGAACTCCCCATTTCTGATAGAGAGATGTCTCTTCTCCATGCCTCATTGAAATGTTTACAATCAGCTGGTGACCCCCCCAAAGGAGACCTGGAGGTGCTGTGGGCGAGGGGGTTGGGCTACTCCAAGGGAGAGATGAGGCTGTCTGCCCTGTAAACCAGTGGTTCTCAGCCGTCCTAATGCTGCGACCCTTTCATACAGTTCCTCATGTTCTGGTGAACCCCAACCATCCACCACCATAAAATTATTTTCCTTGCTACTTCATAACTGTAATCATAACTGTAATTTGGCTACTGCTATGAAGCAGGTGACTCCTGTGAAAGGGTCGTTCGACCCCAAAGGGGTCTCGACCCACTGCAGTGTAAAGCTTTATGAACTTGTAAGCCCTGTGCAGTGTCTCAGGAGTCAGAATCGACTCTGTGCAGTGGGTTGAGCTTGGTCTGAAGCCCCTTCAACGCTCAGGGACCCCATCTTCTGCTCCCCAACTCTGTACCTTCTGTGAGTGAACATGATGCAACATGCTGGGAAAGTGACTGAGGAGAGAAAGGCTTCCAGGTCTCGGGGCTCAGGTCCCAGGAGGGATGCGGTTACTGGTCCTCTAACCAGGACTTCCATCAAGGGGGGTGGTGTCTCTGCCCCACATCATCGCAGACAGGGATGACCCTGGGCTTCTTACGAGAGAAATGAGCGTTCAGGATTTCTCTCCTCTTTTCTGCCTGTGAGTGTAGTCCTCTTTGGAAGTTTTCACAAACCGGTTTCCCAGGGATGCTTGCCTTTGGCCTTTCTCCCTTGCTCTGAAGAGGTTCAGGCCCTAAAAGTACGGAGAGCGGGAAGCCTGCATGCAGACATTGCCTTAAGCGGTAGACATCTTTCGTTCTTTTATCATCCCGTGGCCACTGTAGGGACTCTGGTGGCACAGTGGGTAACTCTCAGCTGCTAAGCAAAAAGGTTGCCCAGTGGGAGAAAGACATGGCCCTCCACTTCCATAAAGAACCCCCTAGGTGGCGGTCCCACTCTGCCCCACAGGGTGGCTGAGTTGGAATCGGCTTCATGGCAGTTGTTCTTGTGCTAGGTGCCATCCAGGTAGTTCTGATTCATAGCTGCCCGGTGGTGGCATAGTGGGTGATTGTTCTTTAAAGATGGACTCATGACTGTGGAACAGACCGGGGACATAGAATCCCATGCGACCAGACAGCGGCAGGCTGAATATATTAAGGGGGGAAGAGGAGTTGGAAGGGCCGATGAACATAATGTTTTTAAACTTTTTAAAGGTTTCCCCCAGGGCCTCACATACTTTGGAGGAGGTAGCAACCATCTTATTTTGATAATTCATTATTCCTCCTGACTTGCCACTGCCCTGGTATTTCGTTGCACTTCCAAAGGTTGAACGCCCTTCTTTCAAACTACTACTTGCCGCTGTTGGGTGCCCTCAAGTTGGTTCCAACTCACAGTGACCCTGTGCACGGCTGAACAAAACACTGCCAGGTCTTGCGTCGTCCCTACAAGCCGTTAAGTTTGAGCCCGTTTGTTGCAGCAGCTGTATCTCCTGGAGGGTCTTCATCCATTCTGCCGTGCACGATGGTCCTTCTCTAGGGACTGGTCTCTCCCAGTCACATGGATGAAGTACGTGAAAGGAAGTTTCGCCACGCATGTTTCCAAGGAGCGTTCTGGCTGCACTTCTTCCAAGGCATGGGTTTGTTCTTCTGGTCGTCCAGTGTTCCTCAGTATTCTTTGTTAGCATCATGACTCAAATGCATTCCAGTCTTCTGTAACATGTATAGGAGGTAATGAAAACTCCCATCGTTTATTAGAGTAGTCCTCAGAGTGGCATTCTCACTCTGTAACACTGCAAATAGGTTCTATGCAGCAGATTTTCCCAGTGCAATATGTCGTTTGATTTCTTGGATGCTGCTTCTATGAGCTTCGATTATGGATCCAAGCAAAATTAAATCACTGACAACTTTCATGAGTGCTTCAAGTCCTCCCTCTCAGCAAGCAAGGTTGTGTCATCTGCATAGCACAGTAATTTAACAAGTCTTACTCCAATCCCGATGTTGGCCCCGTTCTTCTTCATAAAGTCCAGTTCTCAAGGTTATTTGCTCAGCATATAGACTGAATTAAGTATGTGAGAGGATACCACCTTGACACATTCCTTTCCTGACTTTAAACCATGTGGTATTCACTTTGTTTTGTTTGAGCAATTGCTTCCTTATCTGTAGAGCAGTGGTTCTCAACCTTCCTAATGCCGCAACCCTTTTAATACAGTTCCACATGTTGTGGTGAACCCCCCCCCTCCAACTATAAAATTTTTTTTGTTTCTTCATAACTGTAATTTTGCTACTGTTATGAATCAGGCAACTCCTGTGAAAGAGTCGTTTGACTTCCAAAGGGGTCGTGACCCACAGGCTGAGAACTACTGGTACAGAGCTGTGTGAACACCAAAAAATGTTCTAGAATTCCCATTCTTTGCAATATTATCTGTAGTTTATGAGCCATACAGTCAAGTGTCTTTGCACAGTCAATAAAACACAAGCAAACATCTTTATGGTAGTCTCTGCATTCAGCCAAGTCATCTAAGTCCCTTATCCATGTCCTCTTCTGAATCCGGCCCGAACCTCTAGCGGTTCCCTGCCAATGTACTTCTGCAGCTGTTTTTGAATTATCTTCAACAAAAATCAACTTGAATGTGATAATGTTTGATAAATTCCATTTTCTGTTGGGCCACCTTTCTTTAGAATGGGTACAAATATGGGTCTCTTCCAGTCAGTAGGTCCGATAATCGTCTTCTGAATGTCTTGGCATAGACTAGTGAGTGCTTCCAGTACTTCAACTTGTGAAACCTTTAATTCGTATTCTCTCAATTCCTGGGGCATGTTTTATGCGAATGGTTTCAGTGCAGCTTCGACTCCTCCCTTCAGTTCTGTGGGTTCTTGATCATATGCGCTGTTTTGGTATCAAGACTTGGTATCGGCTGAATGTCAGCCGATTCTTTTTTGGTGCAGTGACTCGGTATTCTATCATCTTTTGATGCTTCTCATTATTCATTAACAACTTGAGGTTTGGTGTTTTTCTTCACTTCTTTCAGCTTTTGAGATACGCCTAATGTGTTCTTCCTTTTTAGCTTTCTAATTTCAGGTTTTTGAACATTTCATTTTAATACTTCCTCTGTCTTCGTGAGCTGATCTTTGAAATTTTCTGTTCAGCTTTTTACTACATTATTTCTTCCATTTGTTCTAGCCACTCTACAAACAAGTTTCAGCGCCTCTTCTGACATCCATGTTGGTCTTTTCTTTCATTGTCTAACGACCTTTTCCTTCATGAATGATATTCTTGACTTACTGTCATACTACAGCTTGTCAAGTATCTTGTCATTAGTCTCAATTGTGTTGTGTTAGTCTGGGTACATTAGAGAAACAAATCCATACAAACTCATGTATGAGAGAGAGAGTTCTATATAAAGGTTAAGTGCACCTCAAGAAAACATCCCAACCCAGTGCTGCCCAAGCCCACAAGTCCAACATTAACCCATATGTGTGACACTAATCCACAAAGTCCTCCTCCATCTCACAAAACACACACTACAACGCCAACTGCAGGAGGAAAGCCGAATCAGTGAGTGTGTAAGCATCTCAGCACTGGCAGGAGTCTCCACACGGCTGCTCCAGCACCCAGGGCTGCACTGGGGTAGGTCAGTGCTGCTTCTCTTTGGGGATGTCTTGCAGGAAGTGAGCCTTGCCAGCTGAAGCAGGGAACTGGATAAGGCAGCTGCACCCTGGTCTGACCATCACAAAGCAAGAGACCCGAGAACTGGAAAGGCGAGGCTCACTGAGCCATGTATCTCTCTGCCCTTCAATGAACCCCATATGTGTTTATCGACCAGGTTGGCACAATGAACTTTAACTACTTCAATCCACCCCTTGCCAACTTGGCACCTGTACATCATTCTTTAGCCTCACAATTGCAATTAAGTAACACCTACACCTTAATCCTATAATCCTGTGACTATGTTCCCCCACCAATGAAAGTCTGTAAGCCAACCAGTTCATGTGCCATATCTGTTCTTAATATGTTCTCTAAATATAGGTGGGGTACTCTCAAGGTTGCATTTTGCTGTTTACGGACTTGTTTTCATTTTCTTGAGTGACGACCTGAATGAGAAAATTGATGATCTGTCCCACAGCCGGGCTCTGCCCTTGTTTTGACTGGTGATACTGAGCTCTCATCATCATTTCTTCCCGTGGATGTAATCCGTTCGATGCCTGTGTATTCCATAGGCCCCGTTTACCTTGAAAAAGAGGTATTTAATGAAGATTTCCAGTTTTGTTTCTATCACAAAGGCTATATTTTACAACTACTGATCTTTCCCGTTTCCAACTTTTTCATGCCAGTTTCTAGTAATCCTTAGTGCATCTTGACTGCACGTTTGATCAGTTTCAGACCAAGGAAGTTGGTTAAGTCTTTCAGTTTCTTCATAACTTAGTGGTTGGTATATACATCTGAGTAATAGTTGGATTAACTAGTCTTCTGTCCCACACAGGAGTGCATTTCATAAGAGATACTGAAGTGTTGTTGATGATGAGATGCTCTTTACCTTGAGTTTGTCTTTCCTGAGATAACACTTCATGTTTGCCCAGCTCAAAATGGTTAATACTGGCCTATTTGGGCTCACTCATGTCTGCAGTATTGCTCTTTGAGTTCCATTTACTTTTGATGACTTCCAGTTTTCCTGGATCTAGCCTTCATACATGCTCTGATTATTGCTGGGTGCTTGCGACTTTTCCTCCCCTGTTGAGTCATGTGCCATCCCTGTCAAGGTCACCTCCACTTTGAGGAGGCAGCTCTTCCCCGGTCCTGTTTTGAGTGCCTTCCTAATGAGCGGCTCATCTTCTGGCGGCCTGACAACGTTCTGCTCTTCCGAAGGTTTTCATTGGCCAGTCTCTCGGGAGATAGCCTACTTCTTCCCAGTTGGTCCCAAAGTTCTGCTGAAACCTGCTGACCGTGGCTGACTGACCCTGCTAGTATTTGAGATGTTGGTCAGCAGGACCTTCAGCATCACAGCAGCTTACCAGCCAGCTGACAGACGAATTGTGGAAACTTAAATCCAGTGTACTATCTTGGGGTCTGGGGTTGGGGTCCACAGTTCACATATGATCCTTTGCCCTGAACAGCTCTCTCTCCATGTTTCATATAATGGTCTTCAGGGAGCTTCTAATCACCTGTCCCATTTATTTTTGGAAGATTTGGGTGCATTTTCACGAATTTATAAAAATTTCTTTTTTTTAATATAACTTTCAGATTCCATAGGCCATAGAGATTTTCTTCTGAGAAGAATTTGTGTTTAACTTTTGATACCAACACTGAACATTCATCAGGGAATTTTCCTGAAGCTCAAGATCACGTGGTGTGTTTGAGAGGCGGATGCCCACACCCCCAGGTGACGTCTCTGCACATTCACAGAGGAAACAGAGGACGCGTTTTACTATTTGGTGCCAGGAGAGTATGACCTGTGACCTATTGGGGTCAGTTAAGACCCAAATCATTCAGCCAGAAGAAAACTGTCTTTTGCCTTTGAACCTTGTTTTCCACAGCGTGCAGCTGGACAGACGGACAGGAGACGTGCATGCACAGGATACCACCCCGGGCCTCTGACATGTGACGGTGTCTTTCAGTATTATGTGGAAAAGGCATTTTTATTCTGATCACGATTCATTTGGAAGTCTTTTGAGTTCATGTTACACAAAACAGGTTGTTGTATTATACTTTCCCCTTTTTTATATAATGCCTAACAAAATATGACAGCTGCAACCTTTTGATTCCTGATCATTTTGTTCTTTAATTAAATGATGACCTATTTCAGGAAATGGACCCAGGCTTTACCTTCTCTTTGGGGCTGGGGGCAAGAGGCTTGTTAAAATGAGTCTTGTGAGACAAGTCACACTTTATTCCATTTGAGCCATCAGAATCCACGTGTTAGAGCTGCAGTGTGTGTGTGTGTGTGTGTGTGTGTGTGTGTTGTGTGTTTGAATTGCTAGTACATGTCGGTTGTGCCTCGGAAAACCAAGTCACCCTTTCTGAGTTCAGGTAAAAACCTTCAGTTACCAAGTATAGAAGAGATCATTCAGCCCAGAGGTAATTTTCTCAAACTGGAAATTAAGTCTTCATGGTTTGAGATCTGTTTAAAGCTCACATTTATAAACATTATGACAAACCCGGTAAAAAGAGAAGCAGTGTTTGCTGGAGAAAGGATTAGAGAGGGCACTGGCCATGCATGCAGGCAAGCATTCACAGCTAATACAAAGGGTGGGGTGGGGTAAGTTAAGTGACCATAGCTCTGAGGAACATTTCCTCCTGGTCTGTGACTAAGTGTCCTTACAGAAATGAGCCTGCTTCCAGTGCAGGCAAGGGGGGGTGGGGGGGGGCGAGCACAGCTGAGGGAACTTGGCCCCTGAGAGCTTTCAGAGGCAAACCCTGGCGTTCAGCCAAGGCTGCCTGTCTGCAGGACGAGCCTCCCACGCAGCACTGCTGGTACTGGAGTGAGGTGCGCTTGGGGAGTGCCTAGGAAAGGATACCATCTATATGGTGGCCAGGTTGCACCTGCTACCTTGTTGCTTCCCAGCACCTTAACTTTTCTACCTCGCTGAGAGGTGGAGCAGAGCCCCTGGAAACCCCATTCTGTGGCAGCACACTGTTCCATGGGCCTTGTGATAGCCCTAGGTGCTAGCACACACACTCTTTGAGTGGTAGGCTTTTATAAGAAGTGGTTTTCATGAAAGAATTACAGCTGGGGAAACTTCTTTGATGCTCAGAGGTCATGTGATTCAATTTCTAGAACCTTTCTAGCTAGAAGTCAGTTCAATTGTATAAGCATTAAGGTATGTACATTCTATTTCACTCATAACCCATTGTGGGCACCATTTAAAATGGTGTCTAATTGTTTTCTAATTTATGCTAATGTATTTGTTAGCGGTTCCCATTTAGTATTTTATTCAAATTTAAGTGGTTTCAGTTGGAGGCCAAATTATGTAAAACTAAGATTTCCATCCCCTGGCAGAGCAAGATCCATGTATTTATTATAAGGGGAAGGCAGGAGTACTGCTATTTTAGAATCTACCCAGCCTGAAACACAAGGGGGTACTCAGTCTGCTTGGAACACCTGTGCTGTGACTGATAGGCGTGAATGTCTGACCTCTGGCTAGACACTACCTAGCAGGTGGGATTTGTGTTTAGTTGTATGTTTAAGGCACATAATTAATGAATTAAACATGTTGTTAGTGATTTTGTATGGGAATTAAATTTCCTTTAGAAGTATCCAAAACTATTTAAGCTAATATGATAGGGGATGGTATATAATGTTGTATAAAGTACATTAAAAATCTTCAAGGGACTTGAGATTATAGTTGAATAAATTTGAGACAAGTGACTTTGGGAAATAGCAAAACCATCTAGCAACAGGAAGTGTACCTTTTATGGAAATGTGTGGCAAATTATGAGTCTAAATGTATTCAGTTATCTGAGGGTGCTCCAAAAAGTTTATGGAAAAGGGAATAAAAAGATAAATTTTCCCACAAACTTGAAGTCCCTTCAGATATTAGATGTAAGTTATAAAAATATTTAGCTATATAATTAAACGCCTCTAAACACAAAATTCAAAATGTAATACTAAAACTATCAGTTCCACCAGTTTCCAATACCCATTTTACCCATTTGGTTTCCAGTGATTTTCTACTCGACTTTCATATGAAAGAAACATATCTGAAGATGCTTATGCATGATTGTTTAACTGAGCACATGAAATAAAAGTTTCTAAGATTTGATCGATATTAACCACTTAGACAAAAATAAAATTTGTTAGATGAGCAGTAGGAAAACTGTCAGTTGTAAGTTCCATAGGTCTGCGAGCACAGAGCAGTACCTTCTGTGTCAAGTAATCAAAAGCATTTTTAGTGTCAATTTCCACTGTAAATATCCTTGACAATGTGAACAGGGAAATTATATTTGCATGTTAATTGCATCTTTGTAAGAATCTTTATAAACCTGGTGCAGAAGTCTGGATATGGTACACATGCTGAAATTGGTAGGCTTGTTTTTTATATGCATCGTTCCTTTCGAAATGAACTCTATTCTCTTTTGGAAGGTACACCTATACTGGAAAGCTACTGTGACTCAGGTGTATGCCAGGAAAGGCAGGCAGGCAGTTCTGTCTGCGCCTGCTCCCCCAGATGACGCCGGGATTATAGCTGGACAGCCAGGACCACGACTGTCTTGCTCTGGTTCCTGCCTCCCAGGTTAGGCCGGTCAGTCGGACGGTGGCTTGCTCGTATTTCGTAGCATTATGATTTTGCTCAATATCTGACTTGGTTGTTTTTCATTCTGTCCCTGTTTACTCACTTCAGCTTTAATTAGGTATGCTTAGAACGTGCCTAGAAAGTGGTATTAGCAGGTGATAGTGACAAAGTGGCAGCTGTGGAGCTTCACACAGGACACAGAGCCGAGAGCTGGGAGACTCTTGTCACTCTGAAGACAGCAAATTTAAGATGGAATCAAGTGCTTGAAGAAAACCATACTTTCCTATTCTAAGGCCTTTTAAATCGGTGGCTGGCATCCAGGGTCCCAGGCACTGGTCATGTTTATTTGTTTGAAACGACACCTGGAGTGTGGTGATTGCTGTGCCTGGCTGTACTAATTCTGAAACACCCCCCCCCACACACACACACCTTACTGTGTGTATTCTTGAACAGTTGTAACCTTGCAGCTGTATTCGGTTGAGAATGTGTAGTGAACCTATGCCAAGAAGGTGTTGAATTTTGATCATGCTAAGCAATGCAAGCCATGTCTTTGAAATCAAAAGATCGAGAATTTTCAGCTGCTAGTCACTGCTCAATATGCTTAATAGTCACTGAAAAATTAGCCACTTTTTTTTAAGTGGCCTGCAAACTAAATATTTGTGTGATTGTGTTCAAATTTCTCTTGGCCCACAAAGCCTGAAATGATTTGTGGCCCTTTAAGCAAAACATCGTTTCATGTGCTCACCAGCCATTCGTGTGCTTCCTTAGAGCACCATTCAGTCCAGTCCTTCGTCTGTTGTTGCTGCACGTGTGTGTTTTCTGGTTATGAGACCATTCTCAAAATAGGAGGTGAAAGTATTGTCTCCCATTCTGTGGGCAGTCTTTTTACTTGAATATGTCCTTTGGTGCAAAAACATTTTAGATTTTGACGAAGACCAATTTTTAAATTTTTTTGTGCTTTTGTTATGTCTTGAGTCTGTTGCCAAATCGAAGGTCATAACGATTTATCACTTACTTTTTCTTCAAAGAATCTCAGAGCTATAGCTTTTTTAGACCTTTGGTCCACTGTGATTTGTTTCCTTGCTGCAATGAGGTCTAGGGGTGAGACATCAGTCTTTTGCAAGTGGCTCTCCCCTTTCCCATTCATTTAGGAGACTCTTCTTCCCCTGTGTGAGGCCAGGTGGTCTAAGAAGGAACCTCGTATCAAAGAAGCAACTGAATCTTAATCCGGAGCCCACCCACACCACACGTGACGCTAGCTGAGGCCGTCCTGGGTCACACAGCTGTACGTGCAGACAGGTGAAGCAGTGTCAGGAAGCCAACCTCTAGCAACCGAAGGGTCAGGAGGCACAACGGTACAATGCTAACAGACGAAGATCATAGTCACGTCATAGATAATAGGAGAGATGGGGGAGAGGATAAAATAAAGGAATCAGACACATTTGATGGTAGCATGCTCCCCTCAGTCCCTCTTGGTGGCCCACACGGAGGTGGGGGAAGAGAGTCTTTACTGTCTTGGTATGTTTATAGGTAGCCATAAGACATGCATATTCAGTATGTATATACGTTACAAGGTGGGTGGAATCTACAGTAAGGTCCCTGAGCTCACAGGTGAGGAAGCTATGAGGGGAGCTGGGTGACACAGCGGGAAGAGATAGCAACAGAATGTCTGCTTCTGTAGGAAGATAAAATCAACCATGTACTCACTTTAAGGCAGCATAGCTGTCGGGAGAATCTGTGGGAATGATATTTAAAGCAGGCTAATGTACTTGGACTGTATCAAAGTGGTGGCGTTCCAGAGTCCCTCTAAGTTAGGGAATAGAGTCCCTGTCATGTTTCCCTCAGCGGTCGTTTCTCACAAAGCAGGAAGCCAGTGGGTGCAGTCAGCTGGATGCAAGTTCAGTGGAAACAGGGCAAAGACAGCTCAGATGTTGGCTCCCCAGGTCAGCAGCCCATGCGGATCTGTCAACGGAGGCAGACAGACTCCCAGCAAGGATGAAGGTGAAAGGCAAGAGAGGAAGGAGCAGTTGTCAGTCCCCAAGGGGTCATGATCAGGCTGTGACCTGATTAATAGGTTGAATGTCATTCCTACACTTTAAAATTCAAAAACTAACTTCGCTGCCATACAGTCCAGACTGACTCATAGAGACTCTATAGGACAGGGTAAAATTGCCCTTGTGAGTTTGAGATGGTAGCTCTGTATGGGAGTAAAAAGCCCTTTCTCGGAGTAGTTGGTAGTTTTGAGCTGGTAACCTTGCAGACTGCAGCCCAACTGGTAACCAGCATGCCACCAGGACTCCTATACAAGTTCACAACAAAAAACCAAACTCACTGCCATGGAGTCAATGCCGACTCCTGAAAGACCTCCTTCAGGTTCCCAAGCCTGTCTACAGAAATAGAAAGCCTCCCGTTTTGCTGAGCTGCTGGTGGTTTCAAACTGCTGACCATGCGGATCACTACCTAATTTGTAACCACTACACCATCAGGGCTCATAAAACCTTAACTACCACACACCCTCCTTTTGACGATTTAAAAAATGAGTCATTTGTGTTGCCATTTAAGTTTCAAGAACAGTTTTTCTATTTCTGTAACAACAAAAATTAGCCATTGAGACTTTGATGGATATTGGGTTAAAGCTGTAGGTTATTTGGATGGAACGCTGCCATCTTCACATTGTTTTCTAAGCCATGAACCTGGGGCATCTTTGTATGCTTTAGGGCATTTCTTGTAGCAATGTTTTGTACTTGTATAAATCTTGTACCTCTCCTTGGTCAAATTTATTCCCACTTTGTTTTAATGCTAGTGTAAATATTGTTTCAGATTGCTGTTTGGTAGTGTACAGAAATACAAGTGACCTTTGCATGCTCATTGGGTGTCCTGTGAGTTTTCTGAATTTGTTTCTTGTCTGCATGTAGGCAGTGTTGAATAGTCATGGTGACGTAAGTGTTCGTCCTTGTCTTTTTGGTTTTCTTTCACCATTGAGGATTATTATGTTGACTGTGGATGGTTGATATAGTCTTTGTCATGTTGAAGTCCCCACTTGATTCCTTCTATCATGAAAGTATGTTGACTTTTGTCAAATACTTTTCCTGCACTAACTGACATGAGTGGGTATTTTCACCCCTCTTGATTCCATTGATGTGTTGAACCACCCAGGAATTCCCACTTAGTCACATGGTGAAGGCGTGGCAGCAATTAACCATGCGTGGGACATACTTTGGGAATGGGGACTTCAAGACTTGTGCCTAACTTTGGAGCTGAGTGTTTTGGAGGAAGAATTTCGAGGTCTGCTGTGGGGAGTGAACAGACGGCTATGACAGGGGCAGAACAAAACTGCCGGAGGAGATCAGCACTGAGAAACCCAAGGTGTACAATATAAAAGTTCCTAAGAAACATTCTGTAGAGGAGGGCAGTAGTTAGAGAGGTCTTTAAAAAAATTAAATAAACATAGGCTACAATTGTCCTTCGATGGCCCGACTCCAACAGGCCTGAGTACCCAGTTGAAATGTCTGACTTAAAGCTTGATTGACGTATTTTCTCTCCAGGCAGAACGGGGGCAGTAGATAAATTGGAAACAATGGAAATGTATCTATTTATTTCAACTTAAAATCTATACAATTTGCTAGCATCAAAGTATTACAATGAACACCAGGATTTATCAAACAGCCTGCTTAAAAGACTTCTACCTGGGCTATTTTGTGCCTTCTAATTGGAGCGATAACTGAATAAAGTGTTGTCCCATGTGAAACACTTGCACAGGTGAAACACATTAACTAGGCTCTTTCATCAGACGTAAATAATGACGACAGCCCTCTGCGTACATGACGAAGCTCCTCCTCTTGCTATGGTGGTCCACCAAGGGGGAAGAAATCATTACACTTAGATTTCACCGTCACTAGGATTCGTTTTAAAACCACCCTTTTATAGTGTATCAGTGCTCATTCTTCATGATCATCACTGACATTTAAGGAAGCCAAAAAGTGACCAACATGCCTGCCAACTTTGGGTGTTTTCTCAAAGCAGCTTCCTTTAAGCCCCACAGGGAGAACAGTTCTTCCCTAGCGTATATATAGCCTTTGGGTAACTGTCACGATACTCCTCAGGCCGACTACAGCGCTCATGGGTTCATTATTCTAAGTTTTCCACAACCCAAGAATTTCTCTTCATAAAGACCTGACTAGATATTCAATTTACCATTTTCTTGAGAAGCCTGTCTTGTATCCTTTTCATGTTTTCTTTCATCACGCACATCTGGAAATAAATAAATGCATTTCCATCATGGAGTTTATTAGTATTTTTGTTAGAGCAACCAATATTAGAGACTGCATATGAATGTGTACCTCCGAAGTAAACATGGCATCTTCCTCTTCAGTGTTGGTGCAGATGTTTTCATCAAGAGAGGTTCTCAGAACATGGAGCCTAACAAGTGAAGTGATGAGAGCACTGAGCTGGAGCATATACGTAATACCCTGCCATGCAGAATACAAACTGCACTGACCTCTGTCGCTCACTTTTCTGATAAATAGTGAGCTTGTGAATCAGCTTTTCCCAAAAGTCCTGTTTTAAAGGTAGATAAAAGCAGTTAAACTTTAAATATTAAAACACAGTTCTACAAAACTTAACTTGGCTCTATGCTCAGTATTTCTTTCGGAGAAATAAAAACAGGATCATGAATAAAAAACATTTAGGGTGTGCTAAAGCAGAGGGAAGGCTTTTCCTATAGTATATTTGTTAAAAGCACAAACCGCAAATTCCTTCTCCAAAACTGTTAGGGATTCTGCTTCTCTTTCAACGTTTTCCAGCTCTTGTAGGATGGTGAATTGGATTTTATCAAGTTTTTCATTCCTGGTAACAAAAATGAAGTGAAATTAATTTCAAAAACTCTAGCATTCACAAGCTATCAGAAGAGGTTTTGATTACACACCTGGACTCTTGAACTTGGTGGCTCACTTTTGCCATATGTTGTTGTATCGATTTCCAAGACTGTTTGGTAAAATAATCCATCATGCAGTAATTCTGAAAAATATTTAACTTGGAAAAAAACAACCAAAAATATATTGAGCTATGAAATATCACTAAGATAGGTCTATAACACTTGAAATCCTTTTAGTTTTCCATAAAAATATACTCCTAACCACAGAATGAGGTAGAATCCATGGCCAGCCCTTTTCTATGCGTCAGTGTACTGGAAACTACAGGTGTCCAGAGCTGGTGCTAGGACTTGAACTACCCATCCCTGATTCGCTGTCCCACCTGCACATCAGGGAAACTTTCTTTGTCCAAGAAAAGAAAAATGTTAAGTCAGAGCAGGAAATAAACCTAATCGTCATTCTAAGGGTTCACTGGTGTCTGAGGAAATTTGGGTTCCTGGGCATGTGTATAGCTCCAAAGGATGGAGTTACTGACAATCTAGTAGAAAGGACAATATAAGTCATAATTAATGATCACTCACTTGGGCCTTCCTCTTATATTCATTACGGAGTTTCTCATACGTCATCCGTGAATGTTCCACTTTGCAATCCAGTTGAGGAATATACTCATATGATGAAAGTGCGGATACGTTTTCAGATGCTACAAAGTGAGGACAACCAGCTACAGTATCTAAAGATTAGAAATCCAGGGTATAGATAACATTTTTTAATTAAAAAAGATGAAACTTGTCATTTCATAACAAATCAGTCAAGGCATACTCTTCTAAGACTGACATGTGGCGATAGGCGATCCATAGATAAGGCCCATGTGCTAAAGCAGCAGTCTCCATGGGAATGTGTGTAGATGAAGCCCTGAGTGACCTCAGGAGCCACCACCTAACTGGTTGCACCAAGGCATCTGCTCTACTCACTTGTGGAGGTGGGATGATCTACACCTTCCATTCTAGACAGCTTTGGGGGAAGCAAGTTCTGTCTCCGTTCTTCTTGCTCTTCCATTTCTATATCATCAGAATTATGCCCATCATCATCTATGTACATTCGTTTGCGATTAGGATGCTGAGTGGCACCTTAGGGATGATTAAAAATACCTAATATTTTCTTGCTTGTTTAAAAGCTTTTCATTTATTTGCATTATGTTTTAGGAAACTGTACATTGAAGTCCATCGTGTTTATTTGCATTTTGAAATTCACTATGCTTTATAGTATCACGGTACTTCAGTAAAGAGTAATCTTAGAGCAAAGAAAGGACTACACACCTGATGATGCATGAGCCGTGTCAGAAGATGTGCTACAACCATCGTCCTCTCTTCTCTCACTAGATGAGGACAATGGAAACACGGAATTGCTTTCCTAAAATACACATTAGAAATTAAAAGTATTGCAGGTCCCTTTGGAATGACCGTTGACCACTTCACTCCGCTCTAAAGCCACCAACCGGTGTTTCCGTCCCTTTTCATCTCAACACAGCCATGGGTTAGCCTCACTCCTTAAAGACAGCAGTCTTGTAGCTGCCTTTTGAATATCCCTCTGGGTTCAGAGGAGCCCTAATGGCAGTTATGAGCTGGACTGCTAACTGCAAGGTCAGCTGTTTGAATCCACCAGCTACTCTTCAAGAGGAAAATGTTTATAGCCTTGGAATCGCTTATAGGGTCCCTAATTGGCAGTTGACTTAATGGCAAGGGGGTCGGCTTTGGGAGTGGGGTGGGGGACATGCTTTTTAAATTCTTCTTTAGTAGGATTTTCATTGTTTTGAGTCAGGAAATGAGAAGTCACAGATTAACAAAAAAAATTTAGATCCTTTTTCCTGGTTTCTAATTCATACCTTTACAACACACCTTTATATTCCCCCCTTATTTACATTGTTTCCACCACTCTGATTAGTCTCCTTCCTAATCTGTAAGCATGTAGATTATTTCCTTTCCTTTCTGTAAGGAGTTGCTGCTCTTTCCCTGCTTAGTGGAAAGATGCATGTATGTAAACTAGGTCCAGTTCAGGCCCCAGTGCTCCTCGTCTAGCTGTAAAAGCCTGTTTTGACCTTCTCTATCTTATAGATTAGCAAGCTCAACCAAGTTCCTATATAATCTTGAATCCAAAGGTTTAATGCTAAATATGTCAGTGGTTCAGCAGCTATTTACACTCATTCTCTTCACCTTCTATCATTTTTCCCCTTATGATCAAGCCATTCCATGTTACCTTAAACATCAGATAAAAATTATGTACCAATATTAAAATGTCATACACAGGGGCTTCTTTAATCCATTTTTTTCTATGAACTTTTTGAATTTCCCTTGTAATTACTATTAAAGGCTAATCTGATTATTTCACAAATGATCTTAGTTTCAGGCAAGTTTGACAAGGTTTAGTGTTACACCTACCTCTGTTTGTGTTTCTGTGTAACTCTCAATGGTATTTGGAAGTTCATTTTCTACAAACGGTTTTTGTGGATTGTAACTGCTTACATCTGAATAACTGCTGGAATTTTGTGTTTCTTGTGGAATTGCTCCAGGACCATTCCCAGTCGTAGTATTCTTAGATACAGGAGTATGGTTGGGCTATGAATGAAAAAGAGAAAATTATCTAACAAAATTCCATAGATGCCCAAAGCATTAAGAACAGTTGACTATGGTTATCTATATAGAAAAGTCCAGAAGATTCTAGTCATTCAGTTAAGGCAATTCAAAGTTGTTGGAGGAAAAGGAAACTCACTGGGAAGTGACAGCCTTCTCCTTAAAGGACCAAGGACATTTTGAAGTCAAAGGCAGGGGATTGAATGGCCACTGAGTGTGCAACTGCAGGGTATTCCTGTGGGCATAGAGGCCTAGGAGGAGCCCACGGTACAGTGATAGGGGAGGAATGTACCATGTGTAATACTGCGTTAACTGGAAATTTATATGCAAAAATAAGCTGTTTTTACAGAACAGCTTAGGGAAGGGTAGTATAACTCAAAAAATAGGTAAATTTCATTGAATATTATATCAAATGAAAGTTTTCTATGCAAGTGAAGAGTATATATTGGAAAAAGAAATTTTGCATTGTGCATAGCAAAAAATCAATTAATATCCAGAATAAATACAAAGGACCTCTATAAATATGAGAATGGATTAAAAAAAAACCAACTTTGACTATCTAAGTACCCCTGATGCTGAGATCAGCAAATGACAGAGGAGAATAACAGCACTGAAACCCAGGGGAAGCTATCCAGGGCCTGACCCACAGTCATGGGGAAACAAATCTGGTTCATGTGTGAGCAGCCAACACATTAAAGTGACATCTAGCACCAACTAACCTTAAGGATTCCATTGATAGGCATGTCCTTGATGTCAAGAAGGGAAAGATGGGAGTCTGAGGGGAAACTGAGGCAGGTCAGTCAGTACTGACATAAAGGACCCGAGAGAAGATAGGATGGTGGGACGTTGGTTTTCAAAATGTAATATTATAGAAATAGAATATCCCAGAAGTACTTCAGGGGGAGAGGGGGAAATAGGGAGGCTAGCTCCCCACCTCTGCTGTCAGCAAAGACATTGGGGTTTTATATAAGCTTTGCATGAAATATACATATATATTTTTGTGAAGCTGCTGGGTTAAAAGAATGTTTGGTTCAAGGTGGTAGGACAAAGGTTAGCTGTGTCAGAGGTTTAAGAGCTTGTGTTTAAAAAAACAACCCCAAACAACCAACCTCACTGTCATTCCATTGACTCACAGCAAACCTAGGACAGAAAAGAACTGCCACATGGGTTTCCAAATCTGTACACCTACAGGACCACCAGGACTCAAAACTGACACAGAAATGTGTTGGTCATATGGCTGGTAGCTGAGAGCAAGCCTGCTGTCACCACGCTGCTGCTGAACCTGGGGAAGAGTCGAACTGCTCCCCACAGTCTAGGGCTGTAAGTTGTACAGGAGGGGCACTGGTGGCACAGTGGTTACGCACTCAACGGCTAACACAATGTTGGTTCAGATCGACCAACTGCTCCACAGGAAGAAGATGTGGCGGATGCTACCGTAAAGATCGCCTTGGAAACCCTGTGTGACTCGAAAAGCAGGCTGCCACATCTTTCTCCCACAGAAGGGCCGGTGGGTTTGAACCACTGTGCCACTTAGGGTTCCTAATTTAGCAACGAAAGGTTACACACTTTGAATGAGAGTGAAATCTGGAAAAGTGCCTGTGTGTGGCAGGAACATATGTACTGGAATCTCAAAAGTGCATTTTTCTGGTCTGCAGCCATGGCTGTTCCTGTTACAGAATCCTCTGTAGCATGCCACCACCCTTACTCCCACACTGCCATTCATCTACCTCTTGTCTGTAGGCTTCTTGGCAGCTGAGAATGTATCTTACATTTTACCCCCAGACCTCAGGCCAACGCCAACAACCTGAGGGACATCAGCAGTGCACGTGCAGACTTGATGATAGGCAAATAGATGACAGAACCTTGACGATCAAAGATTACACCTCAACATTAAGGACATAAATGTCTTCACAACTGGACCAATAAAGAGCATCAGGATAAATGGGGGGAAATTAAGGTTGTTAAGGATTACCCCATCCTTGGATTCACAACAAAAGACTGCCTTTCAGGCTGTCACTTTGAAGACTCAGGAGACCTTGATGAAACTGGCCGATGAGTAAGGAAGAAGAGTAAGAACTATGCCTTTAAGTTAGGATGTTGGTGAACATTAAGTAATTCTTGCAGAAGGACCAGATCCTGGAGAAGCCATGATGTCCGCTAAAGTAAAGAACACGGAAGAGTAGGAAGACCACCTAGGAGAGGACTGCAACAGTGGACTCAAGCAAAACAACTCTGAGGACGGTGTGGGTCAAGGTAACATTTAACTGTGAGTTGGAACCAACTCGACAGTAGCTCAAACATGACTCCCTTCAGAGAATAATCTCTCTTACCAAAAATGGATGTGGAATTGGTGAGCAACTTTCTCTTGTACATGAATTTTTCTCATTGCTGTCATTTTTACTATTTAAGGACTCAAGTGATGAATTTTTCTGAGGTGTTACACAACCATAATCGTGGGTAGACTCCCTCTCTGTTATTTCTTCTAGACCTAGATTGCCACATGGAACAAAAAACAGGCATCATTATAATACTGACAACTGCTTTAGAAATCTCATAGTTAATTTATCTATTCCTCAAATCTTACCTGAACATTTTCAACAAAAGCATATATAGTGTTAACTAGGGTATAATCTGCCTGGGAATTAATTCCCAGTGAGGAAATTTATGGCTGCACTGTCAGTATGACTAGAGATCAAATCAGGCCCTGTCTGAGGTCTAGTCAATGACCGGTCTACGTTTAGGTGAGGTTTTGTAATTCTGGGCATTCTACAGGACTAAGGGAATGTTTACACTCTGCTAGAGGGTGTGATTTAAGTCACCATCCATTGTTTCCTTGGGGGCAAGACCTGCAAAAAGATCAAACCAAACCAAACCCTATCAAAACCATTCCTCTGTGTATAAGAACCATCCCAGGCCGAGAAAGCCCACCACCATTGAAAGGGCACACTCCAGGTCTATGTCTGAAGTGGCGGAGGCTGAGACTCTGGGACTGAGCAAGGGATGGGCTGGCTTCCAGGAAGACATGACTGAGAGACAAGTGTTGCTATGGACCATTGATTTGTGGTAACCTATTTCCCTAATAACCCCCCATAATGTTAAGTATTGTTTGAGTTCTGTGGGGCCAATGAGCCTAACTTAGAAGTGGAGAGTATGGGAGGAACGGTTGGTGTCACAAAGAAGGATGGAGCATGGAGTCACATCTGCCACCTGCCTGATGGCCACAGGGAAGCCAACTATGACTTCCCATACAACTCATTGCATAGCTGTTTGTCCACTGTGCTCATCTGAAATGACAGTCATCCTGAGCACTGTGAAAGTACCCGAGGCTTCTAAGAATGCTAGTTTCTAAAAAAACAAACCTCAGTGTAGATAATATATGTCCACTGAATACACCAGGATATTCCTTAGCTTTGTCCACAAAATGGCAAAAACAACACCCCCAGCCCAATTGTTGGCATGTTTTAAGATAAAAACATAAAAATTACACATTTGTGCTTTCAGTGTTTGGGAATATATATCTGACCCTTTTATATTGGTGTGTTTTGACTTCCTACCATGGAAATTTCATTGCCCTAATAACATTGTCCCAAGTCTACTTAGCAAAAACTGAATTACTGGCATTAACCCATTCAAAGCAATATTTCGACTACCAACCTCCTCAATTATTTCTTTAATTGTTTATAGGACAGTATTGATTATTCTACTAAAGGAGAGCTAATACCTCTCATTACTTCTACCGACGAGGGCATCCCAGACAGAGATGCAGAGGAAACATCAAGACTGCTATCTCCTGTGTCCTTGGGTCTGGACAACTTCTCCCACCCTTTTGGGGGCTCCTCTGGTGCTCCAGTAGTCTGTGATTCCTTGGGACGCTTTATGGTTTTAGAATGGGTAGTTTCCTCCTACATGTGTTGACAAAACTTTATACTTGAAATATAAATATTGAATTACATATCTTACACACAAACACTCTCCCTCCAACATACAGGCATAACAAGGGCCCAACCAGGGGCAGGGAAAGACTATTATACCTAAGAAGGCATAAGACAAGTACACAGGAAGATTGATGGCAAGTATCAGAGACCAGAGCTTTCCTAGATCTTAAGGTTCACACGAGAGGCTCCAGGGCTTGAGAGCAGCAGAGCGCAGGTTCTGTTTGACATGACAGCTCTGTTCTGGGGACTTACTAGGGAAGAGAAGTACGCTTTGCAAAAAGGTATTTTCTTTCTTGGAATGTTGGTCAGAGTTTTCTTTGAATAGGGGAGGGATGTGTGGTGGTGTGGGGAGGTTTATCTGACTGTAAGGTAAGTTTAAAATGATAGAATATGTGGAAATAGGTTGAACACATGGGGAAATGGCAGGTGGAGATTTGTAATTTGTGTAGTGATCAGATATACTGGCTATGAGTCCCAAACGCTACCATCCAGAACTACATGACCACAGGCAAGTTCCTTCGCCTCTTTAAGCTCAAGGTTCTCATTTGTAATCGTCCTCCTCACTTCAGTGCATATGAGAATATAAAAATTAAATCCATAAAGTGCCTTCAACAGCACCTGGCACCTCATAAGTACAATGCTATTTTATACTGATTAAAGCCTTTCAGGAATAGGTGGCTGGGGATATGTACATAATAGTCAAAGGTAGTTCAGAATAAAGGAAGCACTTCAGAGACCAGTAATTTTGCTCTCATTCAAGAGAAAAGATCCAGCTTCCTAACATACTTTCTGAACGATGAAGTATTTGGCTCTATCTCTTTTGTAACACTAATGGCAATTTACCGTATATACTTGTGTATAAGCCGAGCTTTTCAGCACATTTTTATACCTTTTTTATGGTAAAATTAGGTGCCTCAGCTGATGTTTGGGTCAGCTTATACTCAAGTATATATGGGATTACAAAATTTAGCATTTATATTGCCTAAGAATCAAATTTTAGAATTTGTCTACACATTTTCTCCTATAGAAGGTCTAAAAAGTGGCAAAGTATTTATATTTTTATGATTCTATGCGATACACTTATTGTATCTGTTTACCTTTACTGGCATTTTCTCTTTAGATGACAATTCTGCTTCACTCTCCGAGTCTGAATTTGAGAGATCTTTATAATTTATTTTCACCTTTGCTGCTCTTCGTGGAAGTCTGGTTCGTCCATCCGGAACTAAATCATGTAACTTTCCAGTGGTGGTTTTTCCAGGTGTCTTTAGGGGGAAAAATCCCTTAATATTATTTAACCAATGTTTGGGACACCACAAATATAAACTGGCACTGTGACAAGACACATAAATGAGAGACTAAGTCTAAATCTTCCAAATAACCAGCTGATTTTGTATCATCCCATTTCAAATATCTTCTTTACCTCCTTCATCCTTAGTACAGGAAATCACTAGTGAGACATAAAATCTATGGCCATAGAATAAAGTGGTTTCCAAATAAGGTTAGCCTGCTTTAAAATGATGGAAAGTGTGAGAAAGTATACAGAGGCAGAAACAATTATAAGCAACAACTGTTAATGATAATAGTGTTAAAGAATTGTGAACTTGCCATTACTTTCTTATATCTTGGTGGTTCTGTTTTTAAGAATGATCCTGTAAAGTAGAAAAATAAAGTTTAACTTTTCAAATAAGAGTTGGCATTAAGATTTATTAGAGTCTCTCCGCATATGTAACTAAAAACAAGAACACATCTTTACTTATATAATGTTTGGTATGCTATCATTGACCAATTTCCTTTAAAGTTTTACAACATAAACAGACAAGAAGTTATAGAGTGAACATCTGTGAACTAGATCACTACTTCTGTGTACTCTCTTATACCCCTGACTGTGCCCACACACAAAAGGTTAAGACTGTCCTGAAATTTGTGTTTCTCATCCACTTCCTCTAAAAATAACATTTCATTCCACAGATATCATCCTTAAGCAATATAACAAACTATAAAAGATATCGCATTGCATAGCAGTCTACCCTGGGCTTTATTTTGCACCCACTGCTGATGCTTCTAACACCAATCTACACTGTGAAGTCCAGCTTTGGTCGCTCTTCCTTTTGCCTTTCAAACAAAAGTCTTCGAAATATTCTCTGAAGCCTATGAAATGCGGTTTGCAAGCCAAGAAAGCAAAGCACAAGTATTCACAACACGTTCTGATCTTTCCCTTTGTCTTAAAGGTCCTTTGTGCTCCTCTTCCCTCCACATCACTGAGCACCTTGAAGGCCTTGCAGGTTTCTCCCTGGCTTCTCTCTCCCGCAAGTGACCCCTCTGCAGCCGAGTCCACCCTCCTGTCACGGCCTTGTCACACGCGTCATCTAGATTCCAGAGGCCTTCAATTGCCGTCCACCGTCTAGCCACTGTGCTACACCATACTTCTGCCCCTTTTATATATGACGATCCATTTCTCTGTCTACTAGTTTTACTTACTTTTAATCTGTCATCTATTCTCATCACATGCAGGTTACTACTGGTTATTTTTGTCCTCAATGAAAATCATAGCTGGTTCCCATTTAGAATTTTAATTTAAGTGCTCAGGGTTAGCCTAAATCTTCCTTTTGAAATAAACTACATAAAATATTTGTGCATTATTAGTAAGCAGTGAAATTGATGTTAAGCTATTAAGGCCATACTTACAGATTCACTACCACAAAGAAAAAGTAGAAATGTATATTTGGAAAACGTTGTCTGGAAAACTTAAGAATATTTTTAAAAAAAACAGCCTTCAAACACAGAAGGACAAATCTTATGTGACACCCCTTCTATGAGCTACCTTGGTAACTGCATAGAGAGACCCAAGTTTTTTAGTCATCCCCTGGCTGCAAGGAGGGGGGAAAGGAAGTCATCGGCTAGGAAGAAGAGAGTATCTGTGTACGGTCATGGGCACTGGGGATGGCTGCACAAAGTAATTCAGGTCCTCAGTGACACAAAATTACACATATGCTGGATTAACAAAAACTTTACTTTTGGTATATTCTTAATGCATTTATATGCATTCCTAGCAGGTTTGCATATGTAATATGAGAGAACTCCAAAAAGGTTTTGGAAAAATGGAATGAAAAGATAATTATCCCATGAACACTTTGAAGCCTCCACATAATACATACGTGTATTTTCAAACTTGTGTTGGGTACGGCAGATCCACATTCTACTTACGTGGATGCTTACATGTACATTAGTGTCAACATCAGCTATGGTTTTGGTTTAGGGCAGTAGGTTCATGAATACTTAATACATTGTTCAGTATTACTAATTAACTAAATGACAAATGCTAAGAGTAGGTACTGAATAAAGGATGATGATGAGAAAGCATATATATTGTGCTTTGGAGATCTAAATAATAAAGCTCATTATTTTCATTACAAAACAGAACCATAATCCCCAAACAAGACAACCGTTTTTGTGTTCTATTTATAAGGATTGAGTTATAAACACTGTTTATATACAAAAATCTACTTTCAACAAAGCACTTAATACTGGATTGTCATGTGCAGTGGGCATTTCTTGAAAACGCTACTTACCTGTTTCCCCACCGTTCTGTCTCTTGGCGCGTTTACTTCGGCTGTAGTCTATCAGCTGCCGTTTTGATTCTGGTTCTCTTAACCAGCTGATACTGTCATCATGCCAGAAATCTGTGTCACTATCACTAAAGAGATGCTGCTTTCCATGGTCTGTTACCTGTAAAAGTTTAGTCTCTTGTAATAAAATACACCTTATTATATGCCTTGCAAGGCGTACTAAGCCCAAACCAGAAGCACCAACTTCTCATTTTTAACCTTCTAATCCATAAAGCATTGAGGAGCTACACACACAAAAAAGTGACTTAGAGATGGAGATTTGTATTATAAATTAAAAGTTAAATCAGAACAGCTGATTGCTACAGACAGCCTTACACTAGCTGGCCTAGCCGGATTCTGACACCTGGTGACTCCCTGGGGCAGAGTAGTGTGCACTCGTAATGTTTTCAATGGCTGCTTTTGGAAGCAGATCACCAGGACTAAAGATTGCGCAGAGCCCAAAAGGGGAACGTGGGTCATCTCATAATCTCCCTGCCATTGAATCTTATCTGACTCACAGCAACCCTACAGGACAGGGTAGAAGTGTCCCCACCCCCCATCCCCCTGTGGGTTTGAAAGGCTGTAAACCCTCATCTTTCTCTTGTGGAGTGGCTCTGGTTCTTAAATTCTGAACTTGCAGTTAGCAACCCAACATATAAACCCACTGAGACTCCAGAGGGGGAAAAAGGACCCAAGTCTGTCCTCCAGTTCCATGATCGTCTTTGGCATTAAAATGTGATTAAAAAGAAATACTGATCTTAGTAGACATATTTGGCTATTATGACTTACTCTTTTTTCTTTTGTTTTGAGAGAAGGTTCACGGTCAGCCTTGTTACTTAAGTCTACCCTTAAACAAAAATAAGTATTACTTTTAAGATACCTTTACATTGATCTGAAGTACCATATACTAGATAATTAGACTTATGTTTCTGCCTGACACTCACTAATTAGCTATAGAGTTCTGGTCAAATCACTGATCCTCCCTGACATCAGTTAATTATAAAATAATGAGACTACATTAAGGGATTAGCAAACCCTTTCAGATTGATGATCTAAGACATGACATCAGCAGTGCAAACGTCAGGATATTAAGTAGTAACCTTAGAAATACACCCTAAACTAACAAGAAGCATGAGGGAAGTAGCCATGGCAGCAGTATTTTAAACTACTCTTCTCAAATGTTACAAGTGTTCAGACAGACTGAGGAACTATTTAAGAAATGAGTGAAAGAAATATGTGCATCTTAATTGGAATTTATTATTAAAACACCTACAATTTTATTGAATTATCCACACAGGATTCTCTAGTTGTAGTTTGGAGTTCCTGGACCTACGATGCGAATAAACAGAAAACAGAAAACAAGCTCTTAGTGTCAAAATAAGGGATATAAAAACTTAAAAGAAGTAAACAAAATCTAGTTTCTTCTATTTATGGGCTAAAAAGGTTGACAGTAAAATTGAGATTACTACAATATATTAAAGTGGTGCTATATTGAAGAAATTAATTCTATGAAATACACTAGAAGCAAAATAGAATTCTTTAACATTTATTTCAACAATAAGAAAGGGTTTCCCTTCATAAACTAGTCTGAGTGAAGTGTCTCTCCCACAATTGTGCATTTTTCTCTACCTCATTCCAAAGGATTTGAAAGAGGACTGTATATGACAAGGCAAATTAACCAAATACACTACATATTGAAAAACTGAAACATGACTATAAGAGAAATACAAAAGTAAGCTTTAATAACTACACAGTAAATAAAAATACTATTCAGTAACTAAATACAAAATAACTATTGATTTCTAGCTTACTCCAAGTTTTATAATAGGTTCCTCAGCTCCATTCAAATTAAAATTGTAAACATCATTCCTGTGAAAATAAAGAAAAGCATTAACTCCATTGTGCCATAGTCTCTTCAAGTCTGTATGAGGAAAGCAGATTCATAAAAAATTACTTACAACGGGCATTGAGAAGTAACATTAACAATAGTAGTCTTCAGTTGTCTAAAACTTTTTTTCTGAACCTTTTCCTAAACACAAAAGAGGTTCACAGAAAACCATTAAAACATTTATGAGTCTACTTGACAAATAACATATGCAATTAGTATTTCATATGTATTTTAGCTATGTTTCTGATAATCTGGTTTTTTTTTACATTTTCTTTCATGTAAATTAAATAAAAATATCCAGCATTCATACTTCTTTGAAAGTCTAATATTATCTGAAATATGATTGAAAGTGTTATAGAATGCAAATACAAAATTTAAAATCCTTTTTATCATTTTCAGGTATACAATGCTTTAATGCCCATTTAGGTTTAGGCCACATATAAATCTGTGGTCACCTTACGGTTTTTTTTCTGAAAGGGAAACCAGGTCTTTGGTTTAGTTTTAAACACACTTGCAGCACTGGCTCTCATCTGTTCTGCAGATGAGGCTGAAGACATGGTTCAGGCTGCAGAGCAGCAGCAGAGGAGTGGGGCCCGGGTTGCTCTTGCTGCTCAGGTGAGCAGAACAATAGGACCAGGGCTGAGTGTGATCCTGTCCCTCTTCACTGGCTTCTAGCTCTTCATCCACCACACTGTGTCATCCACAGCTGGTGTCCACAGACAGCCTTAAACCTGCTGGCCTACCGTGGATTCTGACTCAGTGCTGTATATGGAGCATAGCCAGAATGGGGCTCCCACAAGATTTTAATTTAACATGATGTTCACATAATGTCCTATCTCGCACACCAGAGTGCATGTTAAGTGACATATACCTGTACTAACATCGCTGTATACAGATAAATGTCATTCTCACCGATATTCTCTCTCCAAGCAGAAATTTGGTGATTCAGAATCACAAAGCAAATACACTTCCATTTTCAATATTTGGGTACTCGTTTGCTTACATACTTCTGAAGAAATACTTTGGGAGAGGTTTGAATTTATATAACATCTCATGTGAGAGTTGGAAATTTATCAATTAGTAGTAAGGAAAAAAATATGAGGAAGTTTATTCATGTATAATCTACATCTCAAATATATTTAACCAGATCAAAAAGACAGTGATGACATAATAAACTTTAATAAATTGATGCTTTACTAAACAAACTTATCTGTAAGTACCAAATACTAGTGAAACAGTACTGATCACAAACAATACATTAATATATCACCTCAAAACCAAATCAACTGCCTTTAAGTCAATTCAAGCTCATAGCGACCCTATAAAACTGGGCAGAACACCTTCCTGACAAATGTGTGCATAAACAAATGTGAAGAAAGCTGATGGTGCCCAGCTATTAAAAGATATAGCATCTGGGGGTCTTAAAGGCCTGAAGATGAACAAGTGGCCATCTAGCTCAGAAGCATCAAAGCCCACATGGAAGAAGCACACC
>NW_022111314.1:3035301-3036755 GCF_000313985.2 Echinops telfairi | reverse complement strand
GGGTGTGAGACTTTACAGAAAACAGACTCATCTTTCTTCCAAGGAGTAGCCAGTGGGTTCAAACTGCCAACCTTTCAGTTTGCAGCTTAATAGACTGAGCCCACCTATCTACTTTCATCACATCCATTCTAACTCAAAGTGACACTACAGGAGAGTAGACCAGCTCTGTTGGTTTCCAAGCCTGTAAACGTACATGGGAGCTGACAGCATCACCTTTCTTCTCGGAGCAAATGACAGATTCAAATTGCTGACATTGCAGGTGGCAGCTCGAAGTGTGACCCACTACCCTACCAGGGCTCACTTAGCCTCTCAGAAATTCCTTATTTTAACATTTAAGAAGTCAGAAATACCAAAACCTAAAACATTCACTTGTGATCCATCTTTACTTTTTTTTGTCTATTTCATATAAATTTCCATTAGACCACAGAGTTCATTTCTCAATGTATTATTCCTCTGATCACTTATCTGACTCTTTGCAACAAGAAATTGACCAGTGTTTAGTTGTTTATGGTCAATTCTTCCTTGGTATACTAGGTGTTATGACGGCACAAAGATAATTCGACACAGTTTTACTCCAAAAAATGTTCAATACTGAGGATATTTAAAAAAACAAAACAACGATGTTATCATGCAGACTCAGACTTGTTGCCTGTTTGGGTTTGGGGACAACACAGTTTTCAGAGAGAATGTAGAATTGAAGGCAGGGTGAGCAAAGAGAAAATAGGCTTTGACAATCTGGAGAGAGAGTGAAAACACCTGTCTCACTCTGTCCAGCGTGCTTTACAGAGGACAGAAGATACACAGGAACTTTGTTAGGGAAGACACTTCAGAGAACCTCAGGTTACCATGTTCCAGCTAAACCAGGCATGTCTTGGGAACCAATATTCCTTGGCACAGACAAGTAGGGGGTAAGATTTGAGAGGCATTTACAAATAGAGGTAGCCCTGTCTCCATACAAGTTGGGCTGCCAACCACAAGGTCAGCAGTTCAAAACCACAAACCACTCCAGAGAAGAAAAATGTGGTTTTTATAAAGAGTTATAGTCTCAGAAACCCACAGGGATACTACTACTCTGTCCTAAAGAGTCACCATGAGTCAGTATGACTTGATGGCAGTGAGTTGGGGATCTCTATTTTTTAGCAATAAGTTGAGATGAAAAGCAATGGTGAGGAGTACACATCAAAGGTGACTAGTGTTTTAAGCTGGATGAAGAGTTAATATTTTTAACAGAATCCTAGACGACTTCCAAAGGACCAGATTGGCAAGGAGAGAGGAGATCAGTTAGAAAAAAAATTCACTATCAGGGCATGTGCCTAAAAGAAAACTCATAATAAGTAAAAAGAAGTAAAGGAAAGAACTAGGAGGCGAGACATTTACAGAGGTATAAATATAGGCATGTACATATGTAAATATATTAATATATGATAGGGATATAGGTCTATGTACATATACTT
>NW_022111314.1:3019871-3034527 GCF_000313985.2 Echinops telfairi | reverse complement strand
GATGGTGTAAGACATGAAAATAATACTTTGTAATTTATCAAGGGTTCACGAAGGTAGAGGGTGAGAGAGAAGGAAAAAAGAGGAGCTGATACCAAAGGCTCAAGTATAAAGAAAATTTTTTGAAAATGATGGCAACATATGTACGAATGTGTTTGATGCAACTGATGTATGGACTGTTATAAGAGCTGTTAAGAGCCCCAATAAAATGATTTTATTAAAAAGAGAAAAAATAAAATTACAACACTTACAGGTGGTTGTAATCCATTTGTTAATATTTGAAAACATCAAATCTAGTTGCAGCCCACTGTTCTATTTTATTGTTTACAGTCTAGTATCATTTAGTTTTTAATGTAGTAAAACAAATGAGACATACCTTACTGAGTTGTAGATCTGATCTGCTTGAAAAACCACAATCAAAAAGGATTTGTCCAAAATTTAAAAAGCAATCAAATGTCAGAACATTTTAAATAAAAGCTGTTTTATATAAAGGGTAAACATATTTTGGTCTAAATCTAAATTTGGCATGGTCTAATTATATAAAAAAGATAGTACTACTGTGACATTTTTGCAACAGAATTTGTAGCCATTACTTATAAGCTGAATCATCTATGTGTGGCAGGAGGTGCCAAACAATTTTAAACAAATAGCTCTTTGATGAGAGTAATTTTTTCTTCTTGCCATACAAAAGGCCAGAATTAATTTGAACCTGAATTACACGGCAGCTTATAAACAAGACATTTTTTCATTGAGAGAATACCTGACAGAAATACCACAAATGAGGAATATATATTATAGTATGTAAAAATAACTCATTTCGGCTCATCTAATTTCATATTTCATTATGCAATGTTTTTAAAATACATTTTATTTTGCCATGACTATACTCAGTGCAATTCTAAAATGTCTACAAAGCTGATTATTTATGAAAATGGTAGGCTATATCAATATGGTATTCTGTGAAACATGATCTGACACTAGAATGGCCAACCTAGAATTTCAGATTTAGTTCCCTTCCCAAGTAATTTAAACTGCTACAAGTAATATAACTAGAAATGATGTGCATTTTCCATCGGGAAGATGCAGTATTTAAATATGGCAAACAACTAACTTTGCTTACAGTACATAAATTTGTTATATCTGACAGAAAATTTCATGTATACAATTTAAGAACATACCCGTTAATCAGAGATCCTTTTAATTTTCTGGTGGATTTTATGCCTTCCTTTGCTTTGTATTGTTTATTAATTTGGTTTATCAGGGATTGTGTTGCATTAGTAAATCCTGCCCCTTTTGAATTTTCTCTCTGAAAGTGTTAAGTTATTTATGTAAAAATCTACCAGTTAAACTTCAAAGGAAAAAAGCTAAAAAGGAGATTTAAGAAAGTTCTAGCTCTGTGTATACTCACAAAGGGCAGTAACATGGATCAGAAGTTACTGGTGCACCTGGGATTGGTTAGGCATGCAAACCATTGCCCAGCACACAGCAATGTGAGAGCGCTCTGGCACAGGTACCCCACACCTCACAGGAAACCCAAACACGAGGCTGAGGAGGCCCAGGGTTAAGAATTCTTGTCAATATAAATAATTTGGTTAAGAAAAAGCTCCAATATGAGTTTTCTTGGTTTCATTTTTACTCGCCTCCTCCCACAGGAATCAGCCATGTGTTTTGATACACATTAGGCAATAATTATTAGTTACTAACCCTTCTTAAAATAACCAAGATGAAAGCAATTTACTTGGCTTGCAAAAATAAACCTTGCCTTAAGTAACATATGATTCACAACTTGCATTTTAGGAGGGGGATAACAAAACATTTGTGGAAAACTGAACTTAAGGGAACAGAATGTTTCTGTGAACAGAGAGGATTCAGCCTAATAGCTGAGCTCTATAGGAGAGGGAACCACCAAAGGCATCAGGATCTAACAATACAGGGATCAAGGCTGAAGCGAACCTCTAAATATAGAATGTTCATTGCCAAAAACCAGAGCGAGGTATAAAGGAGGCGATTTGGTGGATTTGTGTGCATTAAGAGAAAGGAATGAGTAGACCAGGGAACTTCTGTGAAGTGAGTCTGAAATGCAAAGGTAATTCAGCCACAAGGAATCACACTTCTTGGGACTTGAGGAATTATACCACTAAGACTAGATGGAACCAAGAAGCAAGGAAGCAGGAACCAAGAAGAAAGTGACCCCAAGGATTTGGCTAAGGAAGAAAGAAGCCAAGTTACACACACAAGAGAGCAGCAGATAACAAACAGAGCAGACTGGTAAGAGATCATGTGAAGTTCTGCACAACTATTCGACTTCTCCGTTAAGGACCTCATCAGTTCATTTAGATGCTCCATCCTGTGAACATGTTAAGTTGAAGAGTCTAGAAAATTTGCTATCCAGCTACTAACAATTCCCTAGAAGATAAATGCAAATGAAAGCCTATAATGATGTTAACCCAGAGAAACTGCAGGACCGAGAAAAGTTGCTCCATAGGGTCTCAGGCTGCAATCTTTGCAGACGCAGACTGGCTCATCTTATGCAGAGCAGCTAGTGGGTTAGAATGACTGGCCTTTGGGTCAGCAGTCCGATGCTTAACCCACTGTGCCACCAGGGATTTACTCTTCTCTTAAGAAGAGTAAAAATCAGATTACATTTGGTAGTGGAAAGATACTCTGATTTTAATTTTTACATCTGCACCTTGATAGCAACGACAGAAAATGATGGGAGCTGCAGTCACAGTAAGATGTGGTGATATTCTACCAAGACCGTCTCCCGATTTGCATCCTGTCTTGAAAAGCCTCACCATGGTCTATGACATTCATCCAAGAAATGTTTGCACTGCCACTGTGTAAGAAGCTGTGCTAGGCCAGGCAGAGAACAGAGGGTAGAGTCCTAGCAGGAAGTACTCTGGACTAGAAAGTACCATGAGAGAGGTACACCAATTCCAGAGGCAAGCTCAACAGAATGGGAGGGGGCCCAGGAGGAAGAATCCAGACAAAGGTGCCTGGGAGCCTGAGATTCCTCTTATCCCTCCCTGTTGAAGTGCCTCTGCCTCTCTGCCAAGTACTCTGCCACCAGGGCTGGACAAGGGAGCTGAGTGAGGAGATGAGGAGAGACACTTCCGAGTCCAGATACTAGATTCAAAAGCAAGGTATTACAAATGGGAGTGGGCAGTATGAGCCAGCCACCTTTCCACCACTTCTTTATGTCATTAAGTATACTATAGGTCTGCAGAAATCAAAACACTGAAAGCTTACCTTTTTCTTCTGTTTTAAATCACAGAAATTAAGGTCAGAAGCCAGTTTTTTTCCCGATTTCCTATGACTTTGCACATTGTTCCTAGAAGAGTTTTTGTCACAAACAGTAGTACAGATGTCTTTTGACAATATTAATTTTTCCCTGTAGATCAGAGATTTTTCAACTGTATTATTATTGTGCAGCACTGATTTAAACGTCGTTTCAGATTCGATGCGCCAATCACTCTGCTTTGTTTGTTGAGTATTTTTCTCCTTCAAGGGTTGAGAATGCTTTAGTTGTTGTTGACAGCTTCTTTTACAAATTTCGACTTGCATTTGGTTTACTGTGTTATTCACTGCTAGCGCTTTTGTACTTTGCATCTTTCCGGTTTCTTCAAAATTATCATCGGATGTTGAAGAGGCTGACTTTTGTCTAGGAGGTTTTTTGTGGACAGCATATTCTAGTGGGAAAATAAATTCTTAGTAAATTTAAAAACGGATGTCCAATTTCTTAAAATTGAAAATGTAAGACATTTGAGGAAATGACCTGTTACTCAAAAAACACAAACAAAACAAGACAAAACAAAAACCCTCACTGCCATCAAGTCAATACTGACTCATAGCAACCCTGTAAGACATGATAGAACTGCCTCCTGTGAGTTTCCAAGACTACAGCTGTTGATGTTTGCTTGTATTTTATTGACTATGTAAAGGCATTCATCTTTTTAGTTCATAACAAAATATAGATAGCATTGCCAAGAATGGGAATTCTACAATACGTAATTGTGATCATGTAGAATCTGCACAAAAACTAAGACATGGTCAACAACAGAACATGTAACTACTGCACCAAGACTACCACTGTTTATGGAAGTAGAAAGCCCAGTCTTTCTCCCTCGGAGCTGCTGGTGGGTTTGAACTTTTGACCTTAAGGATTGCTGCCCAATGCATAACCACTATGCCATCAGGGCTCCTGAACTATTATTACATACAGATAAAACAGTGTTTCACCTTGCTTAGCTGGATCTTTTGATGAAGTATTTTCTCTCTGGTTAATAACAAGTTCAATCTTTTTTTCAGGGGTCCAGTATGCCCAGTTGGAATGATTTTTGTTTTTACTGATGCTGTGTAAAGCAGCAGGTAATCTAGAAAAGAATTTCATTTACTTGATACATTATCAAATATTAGCCTCTGACATATGTTCTTAGCTTTTATTTTTTAATTTAGTTAATGTTTACTTTTTTTATAAATCCTTTATTGGGGGCTCTTACAGATCTTCTAACAATCCTTACATCAATTGTATCAAACACATTTGTACATATGTTGCCATCATCATTTTTAAAACCTTTTATTTCTACTTGAGTCCTTGGTATCAGCTTTTCTTCCCTCTCTCCCCAGTCCTCCCACCCAATGCTTACTAACTTTATTCAGAGTCAAGTATGAACATGAAGAAAGTCAAAATGTATCCTGTAATTGACCAGATTGTAGAATAAGAAACTACCATTGCTGCTACTACACCTTGTTATCTACCTGTATATGCCTCACACACCCTACATATTACATACTGTGTATTTGAATGACATTAAATATCTTCTCATTCACTTTACTATTTTAAAAATTGCATCCACTCCATGTGTCTGAATTTGAAGAGTTAAATTGGTTGATATGGGAATACCATATGCTCCAACTCTCACTGCACAATCATAATCATGCTTGAGATGATTATGTTATAACCAACATCTATTCTAAAAAATACATGCCTCTTCATTTAAATCTATTGCATCTAAAAATACAACGATAAATGATTGGATGGGTTTTTGCATACTTACACAGGTTCGTCTACTTTTATCACTGCTTGTGAATCAAAGGCGGGATCCTGAAGTTCATCTAAATAAAACAAAAATTGTGGCGTTTCCATTAGTGGGCAGTTGGTAGAGTGGGACAGGCTGGCACGGACTCTTATAGAAGTCTACATATTGGGATGCAGGGATGCATCGATCTGGACTAGACTTCCACTTCTTGGGACAGACTATGATTCATTCTTCTTGGAGCCACAAAGTACCCTGCGCAATGCTGAACACATTCTAAATCTTTCTCGTCAGTGAAAGCTGATGAAGTTAAAAGTAAGCAGAGAAAAGGATCTATTTTTAAAAGTTGTACCAAGTGTAGACCAAGAAGTACTTACTAAAGTTTGGGTTCAGAAATTCATTTTCTTTATTTTCTGTATTTTCCATAACATTGGCAGTTTTCATGGGCTATAAACATAAATATATAAAATGTAATATAAAACTTAATTAAGGCATCATAGGGAAATAACTTTTAAAAGTTACAATATTAAGGTTTAAAACTTCTAAAATAAAATCACCTTGCTATTAAGATGGACAATATTTGTCTATTTCATAAACATCATCCCCATTATAGAAGACTACACACACACACACACCAATGACTTTCTCTGCAGACAAGGAGATCCTGTGCTTATTTTCTGACCCTATCCATAGCTGGTATAACTGTTTGGGTTTTACAATCTCCCTAGCTCTGTCGCTGTGGCCTTCGGAGCCTTCATCTATTCTGATCACTTTACTTCTGTTTATTGTACAAACAACTTCTTGCTTGCAGCACATTTCTCACTTACCACATATACCTCCTTAGATTTAAAATGAAAAGAAATAAATCTGCCATGACTATCAGTAAGATGTGCCCTCTGGTCTGGGGTGTGCCCCACACCCCTTCTATGCCTGCATGATTGAGGGTCTCTGCCCGGAGAGGAGCAACGTGTACTGCTGGGGATGTTCCTGTGGTCGTCTCAACGGCTGAAAGTCAGGTCAACACTGGGACACTTACCCTCCCCTTCAATATTCTGGAACGTGCCCAACAACTGAAAAAATGGCTTCTTTTAAGAAAACTTTACCTAGACTCTAGATCACTGCTTTGAATTTTAGCCAGTAAATCTTTAAAACTTATACCTTTTCTTTTTCTGCCATTGAAAACTCTACATATAACCTCCTCCCTGGGAGACGGACAGCGGAGAAGTGGGTGAAGGGGGACATCGGACGGTGTAAGATATGGCAAAATAATAATTTATAAATTATCAAGGGTTCATGAGGGAGGGAGGGGGAAAATGAGCTGATACCAAGGGCTCAAGTAGAAAGAAATGTTTTGAGAATGACGAAGGCAGCAAATGTACAAATGTACTTGGCACAATGAATGTATGTATGGATTGTGATAAGAGTTGGACGAGCCACCAATAAAATGGTTTAATTATTTAAAAACAATCCACCATCTACCTTTTTAACTGCCAACACCACTAAGCTTTAAAAAATTGCACATATTTACTAATACCATAAAATGTAGTCTTCGATTTAAACTGGACCCTCAGTAATGCCTCACACTTTCAACTTATCCCAAGTCTTCTCCACCGACCTTTCAGTAGCTATTCCAAGTCTCTACTAGTCCCTGCACCCTCTACTTCCAACACATTCTCTCTCCCATTTTACTTTTCCAAGAAAACAGGAGCTAGGTGTTCCTCAGCTACAAACTCTATCGGTATCTCATCCTCTCCTGTATCCCTAGCAAGCCTTTTCTTCTGATTCACGCCCTGCGATAGCTAGGTTTTGTGTCATCTTGGCTGGACCAGGATTCTCCATAGATTGACAGTTAAGGCCTAGTAATCCCTTATGATGTGACCTAACACAATGTCATAAACTCCATATTAGGTTCTGCCATCAACAGCCTATCAGTGTTAAGATTAGGGTGGATGCAACTCAAAACACAGCCGCGATGCAATTGAAAGGAAGTTTCCGGGGGTGTGGCCTGCTTTACATAAGTGGCAAGGTGGAAAAGCTTTTTCTTTTTGCTCTGTCTGGACCCTGCTTCTGGCTCATTGACCTCTTTGGAATTGAGCCAATAGCCTACTGAACCTGGGAGCCATCAGTGGCTTGCATCTGACCTACCATATGACTGCCGGCCTTACATTCCTTCACCTCTTCAGTCCTAAGTCTAACGTGCTGATTTTGGATTCAGTTGCCTCTTCAACCACCAGCCTCTGATTCCTGCCAATCAAGACAGGAGAAGCCTCCAACTTAACAAGTGACCCACAGACTGGGAAGCTACTTGGATTCAGACTAGCTCACTTCTACCCCTGTGGGCCATTTTATTGATATCAATTTCTGTATAGCAATACACAAGCATTATTATTTTTTCTTTTCTAGAGAACTCATCCTAGGACATTCTCTTCAACAACCAGGAATAAATGCCCTCCCCCAGATGCAATCTGACAAACTTTTAACATTTCACTTCCTAGTACTGTAAATAACGTTTTTCGATCTTCACCCAGCTGTGGAATTAGGCACCTGCACCTGACATCGCTCCCCCTCCAAAGGTTCTTATTGTTTTCTGTAATTATATTATTCATTTCTCTAATTCTCATGCTAGAGACTTTGAGATAGGTGAGCACAGAACCTATTTATATCTTACATTTCTATACCAGAACCTCCCCAAAGCAAACATTACTTTGTATATTTGCCGAAAGCCAGATGGCAAGTTCATTTATCCTACCAATTACCATATAGCCTCGAGTATAAGCTGACCTGAATATTAGCGGAGGCACCTAATTTTACCACAAAAACTGCATAAAAATGTGCTGAAAAAACTCAGCATATACACAAGTATATTTGGTATGTAGCTCACTTACACCAAATGTGCTTTAAGTACAGTAAGTTAATCATATTGGGAGAAGGACCCTACTCGTCTTTAAGGGCAATAAATGACATCTAGGTAAAGCAGAAACAACAATGAAATTTATGCTTCAACCCTTTCATGACCCAATTAATTTCTGCTTTAAATTTTTTGTGTATCGAACTTTTCAGTGATAGAAGGCATACTGAAATCGAGGAAACTTTTTTAGGTAAAGTGGATTTTGACACATGACTCATATGCCAAATGGACTATAGGGTGAAGCTACTCTCTTCAGACTCGTGCAGTTTTATACATATCCCTGCCAGGCAGCAGCATGGGTTAGAACTGAGGTAGTAGCTTCCTAGGAATTTTGAGAGGGTGCAAGTGTCGGTGGATGATATATGTCCCAAGGGTCATGAAAAGGATAAAGTTCACTTTTAAAAATATGTTCATCAGTATATATTTCAATAGCATCTTGATTAAAAATTAATTTTAAAGATGTATTCAAAGTAAAGTTACTTTGTCTGTATTGTTGCCTCTCGTTTGTTCTGCAGATGGTTTTAACTTAAGGGGCATAGCATCATTCACTCGCGTTTCACATGTTTCAGAAACACCTGGGTGTTTTGCTGGGCTCATCATTTGCAGTGGTGGCTTAATCCTCCCTCTTCGTGGTGTTGCTAGAGAGAGAGAACAAAGGACAATTAGGTTTCTGTTTTGATGTTACTTTTTAAACTTTTATTAGCTTATGATATAGTTAAAGTTTATTGTGCCAACCTGGCTGATAAACACATGTGGGATTAATTGAAGGGTGGAGAGATAAATGGCTCCGTGAACCTTGCCTTTCAAGTTCTCAGGTCTCTTGCTTTGTGATGGTCGGACCAGGGTGCAGCTGTGTTAGGCAGTTTCCTGCTTCAGCTGGCAAGGCTCACTTCTTGCAAGACATCCCTGAGGAGAAGCCGCATGGACCTACCCCGATGCAGCCCTGGGTGCTGGAGCAGTGGAGCAGCCGTGTGGAGACCCCTGCCAGTGCTGAGAGGCTTACATGTTCACTGATTCGGCTTTCCTCCTGCAGTCGGTTGTCACTGCGTGTGTTTTGTGAGGAGGAGGAGGATGATTTTGTGGATTGGTGTCAGACATGTGGGCTAATGCTGGACTTGTGGGCTTGGGCAGCACTGGGTTGGGATGTTTTCTTGATGTGCACTTACCCTTTATATAAAACTCTCTTATACGTCTGAGTTTCTGTGGATTTGTTTCTCTAAAATACCCAGACTGACACAGCATATAATTCACATAGAATACAATTCAACAGTTCAGTCATATTAAGAAAAGTTGTACTATTATCACCATGATCAATTTTAGGATATTTTTTCTTTCTTGTACTTATTGTTATTAGCTCCCCATTTCCCCACATTCACTGTTATACCCCCCGCCCAAGGAATCATTAATCTAGTTACCATATCTACAGATTTACATACATTTAAAAAAATCCTTAAACAGAAAAGTGGGTGAGGGGTGATGGAGGACGAAGTAAGATATGAAAATAATAATCTATAACTTATTAAGGATTCGTGAGGGAGGGCAGGGGAGGAAGGGGAAAGAAATGGGGAGCTGATATCGGGGACCCAAGTGGAAAGAGAATGCTTTGAAAATGATGACGGCAACATATGTGTCAATGTGCTTGACACAATGTATGGGATTGTGATAAGAGATGTAAGAGCCCCAAATTAAAGTATTAAACATTTTTAAAAGACATAATAATTAAAAATACCAAACAATAAAAAACTAACAAATAGTAAAGTAAAACAGAAAAATCTCTATAGAAAAGAAAGTGGAAAATATTTAAAAACTGGAACAAATTTCAAATGGATTAAAAGGGAGATCAAATGACAGAGTGTTTGATTTTAATCTAACTAAATGTACTGTAATCCACCTTCCCATGCACTCTGCATGATAGCACAGCTATTCACGTCCCTGGTCTACAGTCAGAAGGTTTCATCAGAGGCTTAATCCAGGTGTGTTTCCTTTTCACTTAAAAAAAAACCAAGAAAAACCCAACTCAAAACAACTTTAAAATGGGTCCAAAGGGAGATAAAATGATAAATTATTACATTTTAACCTAACTACATCTGCCACAATCGAGTTTTAAATGCTCTCTGATGTTTTTAATTTAAATTACTTATTAGTATTATTGTGGTCCGCCACCCATCTGTCAGTTTGCTACCCTGTGGTGGCTTGTATGTTGCTGTGAGTCTGAAAGCTAGGCTATAGATATTTCAAATACCAGCTAGGTCACCAATGGTGGAAAGGTTTCTGCAGAACTTCTGGACTAGGAAAGACCTGGCAATCTACTTCCAAATAAAGTTTTCAGCTTTGGGTTTCTCTTTTAAATTAACATATTTTCCTTTGACTGGTGAAAGCTAGCCTTCTGACACTAGTCAATGAAAACCTTATGGAACCCAACAGACTTTTGTCTGCTGTAGTGCTGGACGATGAGCTGCTTATGTTGGAAGACATCACACAATAGCTGGAACAAGTGATTACAGTGTGCCAGTAATCACGGCACAGGAATGGGCAATGGTGTTCTCTGTCCTACACAGTCACCATAGTTGAAGCTGATACAGTGGGAACTAACATTACTGAAATGCTTTCCAGATAAAGAAGAAACCCTGGTGACATAGTGGATACATGTTGAGTTGTGATCTACATGCTCTGCAGTTCAAAACCACAGCTGCTGTGTGGGAGAAAGACAGGCTTTCTACTCCCATTAACAGTTCCACTAATATTTTGAACCCCGAATATATGTCAATAGATAAAATTACCATTTTCAAATCAGGACACATTTGGTTCATATTCTATTACTTTTCACATCCCTAACTAACTTATTTTGTAGGTAAATGATGTCCAAAACTTCCCCTCAATTAAAAATACATACTTTGAAAGATTTCTAACAAGCATTATAGCATTTTAAGACCACGGAACTCACCAATGTTGGTTAATAGTATTGGACTTCTCACAGTGTATCTATCTGTAGCAGGAATGACTAAAGATGCTTCAGATATTTTTCTTTTGGCTGGAGTTGTCACCTTAAACCATAAATATCACAGTAAACACACATCCTCTTTAAAATTAAATATCCTGTTCTTTCACACATAACATTTTGCCTTTATTACATACAAAAAGGTATATGGTTTTTGATATGCAACATGATATATATAAAATCATGTTTTGGGCAAGTGACTTAAAGGACTTTTCCCTCATGTTTGGTCAAAACAAAAAGGTCAGTTGAAAAGAATATGGATAGTATACTCTGACTTGTGAAATATAATTACTTACAATGTACTTTCATATGCAAAGTTGAATAAAAATACAAGTTGAATTTACTTAGTTAACCTCACAATTTTCTTTTTTTTTCTATTTGATCTCTTATCTTCACAGATTTTTAAAAACCTCACAAATAGTCTCTGAGGATTAAACTGCCTTTGTAGTAAAAAGTAGCGATAGGTGAGACTTAGGTGCACACAAGCTAGTGATTCCAGTGCAGTTTATATCCTCCAACATCATCTCAGAGTGATTGATAAGAGCCATAGAAGTCAATAAGCAGAACTGGGGGGCTTTGGAGGATGCCATAGAAAGAGGTAGGCAGCGACATATGTGCAGAGAGGTAGAGGAGGGCTGCTTCAAATGACACATGTGACTGTAAGGCAGGGAAAATATGGGTGAATTATCGAGTAGGCAGAATTGAATAGACATGCATGTGGAATGCAGGCGAGGGTAGAGAGGATAGGAGGAAAGAAAATTCTAAAGCAATCCAGAAAATAAACTATTATGTCAGTAGTTGAGACGTCCTTGGAATGTTAAAAGAACCACCAGAAGCCCTTGGGTTCTACCCACTGGAGATGAAACTGGGATCAAGGACATCCCCAGAAACAGAGATGGTGGCATTTTGAAGCACAGAAGCAAATTCAGTTTTGAGGCAAAAGATAAAGCACTCGAGGTCAGACTTCAATAAAAGGTTTGGAAAGACCTACAAGAGACTGTGTCAAGAGCAAGTGGTGGGGTACTTACTCACCTGTGCACATGCCAGAAGCCCTAAGCTAGGAGAGACAGAGATGCTGAAAAAACTGGGTTATGTCTTCAGGCAAACCCATCTTTAACACAAACCTATCTTTAGGAGGTGAAATACATACCTAGGTGGTATAAGTAGGAAGAAAATTAAAATGCTAAGAAGAACATAACGGAAGGAAAGGCCTCAAGGAAGTAAGGGTGGTCAGCAGTGTCAAGTGTTGCAGGTGGGTGTGGAGAATGAAACTGAGAAATTTTTCTTTGGAAGTGGCCTATAGCAGGTCTTCCATTGAGGAAGGAGAAAAGGAAGGAAAGTAACCTAGTATTTTCTTTTCTCACGTAAATAAACATGGCATTATAAATATGTGACATTAGTTAAATGCAAAAACAGAACACATAGAATATAAAAAAGCAATAGTGGTTTCCTATGTATCTTTCATTTGGAATTTATGAGTGTAAAGTATAACTTCCAAATCCCAACAAGCTACACACACGCACAGTGCTAAAATGCACTACTGTTGTTTTATTTGCACAAGTCTAGAAAAAAATGCTAAAATGTTACTGACCAAGGTTTAACATGATTAATAAATTTGAGGTGCTTTTGTCTGTATATAAAATGACAATTTGATTTTTAAGAGTTGATACCATTATTTACCTCAGACTGACTATTTTTATGAGGCTCTCGATGACTATTTGCAACATATTTTGGAGGCTTAACACATTCTTTTACATTAATAGGCTCTTCTTTGACTGATGACAATTGGCTTTCTGGCACTAGAATCTGTTGGGAGAAGGTGGAAAAAAAAGCACAAAAATTGTCAACTATAAAAGGTTCTTAAAACACTGTTATCTTAGTGATGATTGTCTCGTATTTGCCAATGCCACCTCACATTTTGTCAATGCACGGTTTTATTTGTTAGCTCTGTGATTACATATGCATACCTATAAAGTTACCTAATCAAAAATAGCCACTTTTTCAAATGTTAACACACACACACAGAAACTGTTCATAGACATAAAAGTACCCTTGGCACTGGTGTTAGGTGCCACCAAGTCAGCTGTGGCTCATGGAGACTGTAGCACACTGCCTGCTCCTGCACCATCCTCATCACTCCATACATGGTCTTCCTCTTGCTTGCTGAACTTCTATTCTACCAAGAAGGGGTCCTTTTCCAGGGACTGGTCTCTCCTGGTAACCTGCCCAAAGTTTTTGAGATGAAGTTTTGCTATTCTTGCATCCAAGTAGCATTCTGGTTGTACTTCCTCAAAGACAGATTTGTTTGGTGTTCTGCCGGCGGCTTCTTTTTCCTCCACCCAGATCAGGCCACTTGATGTGCTTCGCATTACAAAGCTTCATTGGCATTTACTTTGCTTTCTGACCCTGTGCTTGTGTCTTTACCACTTTCACAATGATTTCTGGCTCGAAAATAAGGAAGGCACACTTGATCCTGTCCTGCACATATGGAACCACTGTAGGGCCTGCTGACCTATTTGACAACCTCATGAGAACTTTATGTCTCACAGCATGGGCCCCTCAAAGTGGGCCTGGGTACCCACTACATGCAGATTTGGGTGCTTCTTTGAACAAGAGTAAACAATTCTATTACCGGGGGGTTGAGATAGCCTACTTTTGTTAGGAGGCTGTATTGTCGGCCTACTGTACCACAGTAGGCCAGATGCTGAACCATTTTGAATGTTTCCACATAGCATCCCTGGAAGAGGAAGAATTATAGGTACTTTCAGTACTTCTCTCCAACAACCTAATTCGAATGAATCAATTCTTCTCTGGTCTTCCTCATGTGCTGTCAAGCTCTCACATGTATATGAGACAATTGAAAATACTAACTGACCAGGGAAACAACTCCAGTGACACTAACTTATGTATGAGAACATATATCAAGAAGACATCTGTAATCATTTTGGGGGCTAACATGGAGCCTGTAAGAAGCTATGGGTAGAATTTAACCTGTCACAGCCTGATGATGACCTCTCTTGGAGGTGCATCTGAGATATATGGTTCTCTGGGGACCAGCTTCTCTCTCTCCCTCCTTGTTGGACCAGTAGCTGCTTAATCCAGTTGACCTGCCTCATCGCTGAGCAGCACTTTCTAACACTTTACTGAGGTGAATGTGGACCACATCACTGTGCCATGCTATTCCATGCTGCAACACTGCTCCACCTTGCCTTGTCTGCTGCCTGTGGGTCAACTCCACTTGTCTTGCCATCATTGCAGACAGTGTACCTCCAGCCAGCCACCTCGCAGAGCTACACAGTGATGCTCCACCATGACTCACTACAGCAGTACTGGCCTTTGCTATACCATGCCACCTCGCCTTCCTACTGTCTGCTTCTTTGGCTTTGGGCTAGTGGCTGCGTGTGCTGGAAAGACCTGTAGTATATTAGCCGAGCCATGAAAGTGAGTTGCACTGAGCTCTCTGTACTACTGTGTGGACTGATTTGCTGTTATATTCTTTTTCACTACATTAAGTATCCACTAATTGATTTTTTATCATTTTGTTGGGGGCTCCTACAACTCTTATTACAATCCATCCATCCATCGTAGCAAGCACATTTGTACATGTTTCCATCATTCTCAAAACATTTGCTTTCTACTTGAGCCCTTGGTATCAGCTCATTTTTTTTCCTTCCCACCCCACTCCCTCCCTCCCAAACCCTTGATAATTTATAAATT
>NW_022111314.1:2994707-3018981 GCF_000313985.2 Echinops telfairi | reverse complement strand
TTCTTTCCTCTATTTCCCTTTACTTTCCTCTTGCCCCACTATCATCTTCAGCCTTCATTTGGGTTTCAGTAATTCCTCTGGATTCCATTGCCCTTTATCAAGCCCTACCAGGCCTCCTACACCCTCCTCACCACTGATTTTGGATCACTTGTTGTTCCCTTGTCCCTGGGTCTGTTAACACCCACTTCCTTTCACCTGCCTCCCTCTTCTCCCATGTCCCCCTGGAACCGATGATTCCATTGTTTTCTCCTCCAGATTGTTTACCCCCCCTATATTATCTAGATAGACCTGCAGAGATAATATGCACAAAACAAGACAGAACTAAACAAAGCAACAAAAGAAAACAAAACACCAATAACAAAAAAAATAACCAATGACAAAAAAAAAAGAAAAAGAAAAAAACCTGTAAATAGTTCAAGGTCTGTTTGTTGACCTTCAGGAGTGTTTTCCGGTTGAGTCTGATGGGGTGCCACACCCTGGCCCCAAAGTCTATTTGTAGTATGCCCTGGGAAAGTATCCATTTATATATAATCATAAGTGTACTGGTTTTGCTTGTCTAGGAAACTCTGCTTAGTACAAAATCCCAACCCACTCAAGTCCACAAGTCTGACACTAGTCCGTAAGTCCCTCTTCAGACTCATGCAGCCAATGACGCAGGATGTAGGAAGTTCACAGGCCGGTGGGTGCAAAGTTGTGTGGATTCAAGGTTGGTGGAAATACGGCAGAGCTCCAACAGCTCTCAGGGTGGCCAGCAAGCAGGAAGGTGAAGGAAGAGAGAGGGGGAGGTTCCTAAGGCCCTACTTATGAGATGGCCACATATGCAAGGAGGCACCATCAGGCTGTGACCTGATTGATGGGTTGGATACCACCCCTACACTTTTAGATCTCTTAAAGTTGACATAAAACTATGAAACTACCACACCTAAGCATACTTTAATCCTCAAAGTGACATCTTTGCTCTTTAACACCTTAATCAGGTCTTGTGCAGATCTGCCGATAGCAGCAATGCATCATTTGATTTCTTGACTGCTGCATCCATGAGAGTTGATCCAAGTGAAATCCTTGACAACTTGAATCTTTTCTCTTTTTCCTTTTGATGTTGTCTATTGGTCCAGTTGTGAGAATGTTATTGTCTCTGAGTTATAATCTATACCGAAGGCTGTAGTTTTTGATGTTCAACAGTAAATGCTTCAAGTCCCTTTAGCTTTCAGTAACCAACGTTGGCCTTCCTCCAAACCTGATGCTGCATTCTTCTCCACAGCTCAGGTTTTCAGATTTACCCAGCATACAATGAAATGAGATGTGCACCTTTCTGGATCTTAAACCATGCAGAATTCCTTTGTTCTATTTCTTGATCTATGCACAGGTTCTGCATGAGCACAATGAAGTGTTCTGGAATCCCTGTTCTTTACAAAGTTGTCCACTTGGTTGTAATTCACAGTCAAGTGGCTTTGGATGGCCAATAAAAAAACAAGTAAACGCCTTTCTCTACTTTCAGTCAAGATTCATTAACAACCACACAGATATCTCCTTCCACATCCTCTTCTGAATCTGGCTTGAATATCTGGTAGCTCTCTGTTGATGTATTACTGAAACCATTTTTAAATTATCTTCAATTTTTACTTGCATTAATTATATTTTCAATAATTTCCACATTTTGTGGGTCCCTTTCTTTGAAATAGGCACAGCTATGAGTCTCTTCCAGTTGGTTGGCCAGACAGATGTCTTCCAAATTTCTTGGCATAGAAGTGTAAGTGCTTCCAGCACTGCATCAATGTGTTAAACCACTGGCATTGGTATTCCATCAAATCCTGGAACCTTGTTTTCCTCTAACGCCTTCAGCACAGATTGGAAATTTTCCTTCAATACCATCGGTTCTTGATCACCTTGCCTCTTCAAATGACTGAATGCCGATCAATTTTTTTAGGTACAGTGACTGTATCTGTATTCCTTCCATCTTGCATCATTCAATATTTTGTCCCTAGAATCCTTTAATATGTCAACTCAAAACTTGAATTGGTTTTGCACATTTCATTCTGATCCTTTGTCTTCTCAAACTGTTATTTGAAATCTTCTGTTTAACTCTTTTATTTCATCACTTCTTCCTTTTGCTATAGCTATTCTACATTTGAGGGCAAGTTTTTTTTAAATCACTTTATTGGGGCCTCATACAACTCATCACAATCCATCCATCCATCCACTGTGTCAAGCACATTGTACATTTGTTGCCATCATCATTCTCAAGACATTTGCTTTCTACCTGAGCCCTTGGTATCGGCTCATTTTCCCCCTCCCTCACCTCTCGCCCCTCCCTCACGAACCCATGATAATTTGTAAATTATTATTATTTTGTCATGTCTTACACTGTCTGATATCTCCCTTCGCCCATTTTTCTGTAGTCTATCCCCCAGGGAGGAGGTTATATGCAGATCATTGTAATTGGTTCCCCCTTTCCACCCCGGCCTTTTGTTTTCTTCATGTATGTTCCCACAACTTCTTTAGACTTCTGTCATTTGTGTTCAGTGCAGCAAATCTGTTCTTGAAATAGTCGCCAATTTCAGGTGGGACATACGAAAGGTTGTATTTTGACTCCTGTGGACTTCTTTTACTATTTTTCACCTGCAACCTGAACTTTCATAGGATAAATTGATAGTATGCTTTCCAGTCAGTCTTGGACTTATTCAAGCTGATGTTAACCTTCTCTATTGCTTTTCCCCACAACTGTAGTCAATATAGTCCACTATGCATTCCAGCAGACCAGGTCCAAGCATATATTCTTGTTGTTGGGTGCCATTGAGTCAGTTCCAATCCATAGCAACCCTATGTACAATAGAATGGAACACTGCAGGTCCTCACAATTGTTCCTATGCTAAGGCCATCACTGCAGCCACCGTTGTTAACCCATCTCCTGAGGGTCTTCCTCTTTTTTGCTGCTTCTCTATTTTACTGAGCACAGTGTCCTTTCTAAGGTTACCACAACTTTCTATTATTTGCTGTACATTCTCTGTACTGAACTGGTCATTAACCAGTTGCCCCGGAGTCAACATCAACTCACAACAGATCCATAAATCTCAGACTACAACTGGGCTCCACAGGACTGCCAGTGGCTGATTGTTCTGAAGTAGATCACCAAGCCTTTCTTCCATGGTTCCTCTGGTGAACTAGAAATAGCATGCTAAAGAATCACATATATTTTATTGTATTGTCAAAATTTTGTGAGAGAATTCACTCTACAATATAAGCTTTATTACTCATTTGTTATCTAGGACTAGGCTTAGTTTATTGATAAAAAATGAGCTGGAGACATACCTGTGATCCACTTGCATCAAAAAGTACGTGCACTGATGTTTTGGCAACTGAAGTACTTTGCTTCTTTGTAAATTCCTAAAATTAAATGAAAGTAGTGTCATTTTTTCTAATTCTTTCTACTTAATGCAATTATTTTATATGTTTCTTTTTAAATTGCCAAATTAACTTAAAAAATGGTTTTGTACAGGTTAATACTATTCTCAACAGACTCCAATGATTCCAATCAACCAGCCCCCTTAGCTTGCTATCTTGGTTGTTTTACAAGAGCTCTTAACCGAGGCTTGGTGACACAATGGGGTAAGTATTGGGCTGCTAACAACAAGGTTGGTGGTTTAAATCCACCAGCCACTCTGTGGGAGAAAGGTGAAATGGTTTACTCTCATCAACATCGCCAGTCTTGGAGACCTCTCGTAGTTCTCCTCTATCCTAAAGGTTGCTATGAGTCAGAATCAACTAAATGACAGCGGGGCAAGTGTTCTTTACTGAGTTTTTCTCCTAGTATTTTTTAACAAAAATCTTCATCAGTAAACAGACTTGTTGACATAAAACATCACATGAACTGGCATCCCAGCTTCTCAGGCAATTAATTTCTGCCTCCGAATGTCTTCTACAATATTTGAAGGTCCCTTCTCTAAGTCCTCCACAATAAGACTTTAATATGACTCTCAGTAGGTCAGCAAGCTGATGCCTATTCTAAAATGCCTTTTAAAATCAAGTTTACATTTAGTTTTAAGAAATTTAAAAAGAAAAATGAAAATGACAACAAAGAAACTTGCAACCCAACTCAAACATTCTTGAACTGTGGATTAAGGGAAACTTATAACACTCACCTTATACTTCTTTGTACCAAAAACTTTTTGAATCACATGAATGATGTCAACTGACTCAGCAAAACAGAAAAGCAATTCTTTCCCATCTCTTTTACTAATCTGTATTAGATTTTTCAGGATTATACTAAGTAGCAGCTTTTCCTCTCTCACTGTATACAAAGAAATATTTATTAGTTTACTTCTGTGATATGTTCAATACATAGATTATAAATAAGACAAGCATACGATACTAATTTTAAAGTTAATTGAATCAACATTAAAATGTTTAAAATCTCTGTTTCAAAATTAAGCACTCTAGACTAAATAGCTACTGAGTCAGTTTACCTTTCAGATTCTTGTTTCTAGATCTATAAATTAAGGGAAATACAATTGCTGATGAGATAAAACACAAAATAGATTCTGGAACCTAACAGATTCTTAATATAATATTTCTTGTACTATTGGAAATTTAATATTTCTGGAGTGAAATAGCTATTTTGCTAACTAAAAAGGTTAGCTATATTTTTAGACATTTGAATCTATTTCAATATGCTATTAAATCTAGTTGCTATACATGTAATTCATAGTAAACAAAAATAACATTTGACAATTCTTGAGTGTCAGGAAATTTTGAGGTTTAAAAAAACCTTATTCTCAATTTATCATTAAGGTGGAAACATCCTGTGTAGTAGGCGCATTCCACTTATTTCCCTCACTAAACAAGTTACCCAAAAGTTACCTGACACCCAATTATTTAGCACACATTATGGACTGCAGGGCCAGCATCAGGGAGCACCACGGTCCTTTCCTCCCTCTGGTGGTGCTCTGCTGTTGGCCGAGAGTCTGCACATCTGCGTGGCCCCAGTGCACACAGTTGTTTGGAGTAGGAAAAAAGCATCCCGAGGAAGAGGCCCACTCTAAGAAGGAAAATAACTCTCTACATCTGAAAAAAACTCTGCAAGCCAGCAGCTAAATAGTAAGGGAAGGGCATTTCTTCAGCCTGATTAGAGGGCATCTAGGGAAACAAGAGCTGGCTATTTCACTACTTGGTGGAAACAAGAATGCATCCTCTCTAACACTGGATCAGATAGTTCACAACAGTGCATGGAACACTCCAGCCAACACACGAAATGAAGAAGGGGGGAATGACCACATAAAAGGTTATCAAGGATGTGGAACAAATGGAACTCTATCTTAATGGTGAGAAAGTAAAATGGTAAAACTCCTTAGGACAAGAGGTTAGCAATTTCTTAAAAAGTGAAATATATCCTCTTGAGTATTTGCCTAAAAAAAAAGCACATATCCACGAGAATATTCATGATAGCTTAAAAAAAAAGTATCCCCAAATCCTGACATTCTAAATGTTTATCCATAAATAACTGGATAAACTAATGGAAGTAGGTCCATACAATTGAATCCTACTGAACAGTTTAAAAAAGAATAAACAGTAATAAAATATTGATACATATAACAGGGCTAAATCAAAAATTTAGAGGGGTGAGTCAAAAAGTTATCACTTCTAGGGTTTCAGTTCATACATGAATAGGTTTATTCCAAACAAGATGTGCTCTTAAACAGAGCTCTGCAACCAGCAGATGGCTGCAGAGACATTCTCTCAGCTTCGATGTTAAGCAAATTATTTGACCTCTACTTATTCAACCTCTATGCCGAGCAAATAATTCAAGAAACTGGACTGTAAGAAGAAGAATGTGGCATAAGGATTGGAGGAAGGTTCACTAAAAACCGGAGAAACGCAATTTTGCTTGCTAAAAGCAAGGAGAACTTGAAGCAATTACTTCTGATGATGATCAAAGGTTGTAGCCTTCATTATGGCTTGCAATGTTTTGTAAAGCGAACAAAAATCCCCACAAGTGAACCAATAGATAACATCATGATGAAGTTGTTAAGGATTTCGTTTTACCTGGCTCCACGATTAATAATCATGGAAGCAACATCAAAATATCAAATGATACATTGCATGGGCAAATCTGCTGCACAAGATCCTTTAAAGTGTTAAGTGCAAAGATGTCACTTTGAGAACTAAGGTATGCCTAACCCAAGCCATGCTATTTTCAATCATCTCATGCATGTGAAAGCTGGACAATGAATAAGGAAGGTGGAGAAGAATGAAAGCATTTGAAGTATGGTGTTGGGAAGACTAGTACAACTTTGAGTTCTGCCAGAACTAATCAGTCTGTACTGGAGGAAGCCCAGCCAGAATGCTCCTTGGAGGTGAGTGAGGATGGCAGACTTTGACTTGCATACTTTGAACATGTTATCAGGAAAGAATAGTCCTTAAAGAAGGACCCCATGCTTGGTGGAAGGTAAGCAAAAATTAAGATGATCCTCAATTCAATGGATTCATCTGATGGGTGCAGCAATGGGCTCGCACATTCCAATGTTGAGGCTGGCACAGACCAGGTTGTGTTTTGCTCTGTTGTAAACAGGCTTGCTATGAGTCAGAACCGACTCGGCAAGGCTGAACAACAGTTTCACTAGGGCGCATAAATAAAGAGAGACATAAATAGAATACATACATGCCAGTCAATGCATTGTCTTCTGGGGGGATCTGCTGGTCCAGTTAAGTTCAAAACAGAGAACAGTTCAAAAAGTTATAGTGATTGCAATTAAAAGGGGTAACTTCCACCGATGTTCTCAAAGGATATAGAGTGATCATGGGGACTTATGAAAAAATTTGAATAAAAATTGAATTTTTCCAACAGTGAGAAAAAGGCCAAGGAAATTGGACCAAGGCATTTTTTTCCATAACAACAGTGCTCATTCATCAAGAGTAATAAGGGTTGTCCTATGAGAATGTCACTGGAAAACTTTATCCCATCTATTCTGTAGCTAATCTTGGCTCTTCAGACTACTTTTGGTTCTCGAAACACAAAGAACATTTAACAGGATCGTATGCATCCCTTCAGGATACTCCGTTATTTTGACTTGATGTAAATCGAAGAACACAGAATTCTTTGGTGTCAGGTGAGAAAGATGGAAGCAACCTCTTTAGAAGTAAGTGTACAGCCCTAGTTGGAGGATATATTGAAAAACAATAGCTTTGGATTTTGATATTTTTATTTAATGGAGGTTGCCATGATTTTGTAGCACAACCTTTTGACTTACTCTGTATATATGATGAAAGTATCCAGATAAAAACTGATATTCTCTGTGTGGTTTGACTTAGATGAAATTCTAGAAAATGCAAACTTAAAGTGAAGGAAAAGGATCAGTAATTGCCTGGGGATGGGTGGAGGAAGTACACTATGAACTTTTAGGGACAACTAATATGTTTGACTAAGGAACAGCTGCATTTAAATTCTGGTGTTGCCGAAGAAGACAGAATATACCACCACAGACAGACAGAAGAAGAAACAAAGCCGTGTTGGCAGGAAGCACAGCCCAAATGTTCTTCAGAATTGAGTATTAAGAGACTTTGTCTTAATGTCTTGGTTACAAAAGAGAGCCCTACCTCAAATATAATTTATGGAAAATATTTATTGGATCTTAAATAAAAAGACAATGCAAAGACAAAAGACACATCATGTGGATGAGGGAGGCCATTAGCACGAAGTCAAGATGGTTCCTAAGGATTCACAATTGGGACACTAGTTAAATAAGTCCCCTGTCACAAATTCATGATTGGTAGTAGAGCAACACATTGCAGTTACAGGTAGGGCTATAGAAGCAGGAGCAGGGCCATGATTGGGTCATGTACATCATGTTAGATAGAACAGCTTACAAGATTGGTCCAGGGCTTACAAGATTCTAAACAAGGTAATCAGGGCGCGTCTGACAGGGCATGACACATGACTGTGTGACCCTGCACTGTTCCTAGTAAGGTGATCTCCATCAAGGACACACCCAGGCAAGCCCCTAGAGACTGTCTCTCCTGGGGCGGGTTGGAGAGGGTGGAGGTAATCTACTTTGCAAGGCACTCTGCTTGAGGGCACGATGATCTACATTCTTTGTTAATGATCAGAAAGAATTCAACAGAGGCTTACTATACATGGGGATCCTGAAAATGAATTTTTGGCTGTCACTGCAATCTATAGCCTTTTGAAAACTGGGATGTGTAGAATTTAAGCGCTAATACACACAGAAGGTAATCCAAACAGAGGAAGACTCGCAGTGAGACAGACTGTTTCGGTGGCTGCAACAATGACACAAACGTAGCAACAGTTAGAGGGCGGCAGAAGGTTGGGCGGGACTTCGTTCTGGAATTGCTGCTTGTCAGAGCTGCCGTGATGGCCTCTGACAAAGTTTGTTAACATGACTGTGGTGATGGGGTACACATATGTTTAGGTATGCTGACTTTGGCTAATATACATGCCAAGCCAAGTTCAAGAACTCGGCAAAAATGTCCACACGCACTACTTTTATTTAATATTGAAAACCCCAAGGAGCAGAGTTCTCTGAAACACCACAGTCATCATGAGTCAAAATCTGTCTGATGGCAACAGTTTGTTTTTCCACTTTCCATGTCAGTATTGTACTGGAGGTTCTAGTTCATCTCAATAATGCAAGAAAGTGAAATAAAAGGCATGAGTAACAGAAAAGAACAAGACAGAGCACTGAGAAATAGACTCAACCTCACGGAGTCATTTGGCTACCATTAAAAGGATCAAACGAAATCCAGTGGGGGTAGGATTTCAATAAATAGAGCTATAATAACTGCACATGCATCTATATATTTTAAATGAACCTCAACTCCTATCCCATACCATAACCGAACATGTATTTGTGATGAATCACAGACTTAAACATGCAAAGTTAAAATCACTTATATCCTATAGAAAAATCAGAGACCATTTTTGTAACATACCAGTAGGGAAATATTTCTTAGGTTTTAGAAGTAAGTAACGTAACAAGAAAGGAAAATTGACTATTATATTTTAAAACTTCTGGCTATCAATGACACTCTAAGAAATCAGCAAGCAAGACACAGACTAAACACAGGACACCTTTCTCTCTCTATCAAAAGATTGGTACCCAGGATACTTAAGAGTTGCTAAAAACTTACTCATTAGAAAAACTAATAAAAAAGACAGTCCCAAAATGGAAAATATGTAAATACTATAGATACTTCATAAAACATTATGCATGAATTGGCCAGTAAATACATGAAAGTGTTCAATGTCACTGGTTCTTAGGGAAAGGCAAATAAAAAACAACCATACCACTATTTAACTTATCAAAGTGATCAGAATAGGTTTTGATATTTGAATTTACAGCAGTACCAATCTATTGAGTTGTAATATTATGGAGCTACAATTCAAGCAATTTCAGTTATAGAGGTAGAGAAACAAGCCTTTGGATTAAGTCAACCAAATGAGATGGAAGGTAAGAACCTTGAAGGTACTGCCAAAAGAGAGGTCAACAGGCTCTGAGTAGACAGGGAAGATAATAAGTACAGTGGGGGGGTGGAAAGCTGATAATTAGGGTGGGAGTATAGGGTTGGGGAACTTCAGATAATGAACTACCAAATTTCTGGGTTTGAACATATGAAAATGTTGATTTTGTTATGTTGGAAAGCATGCAATGTCTATTCCACATGGATCATAGGAAACAAGTGCAGTACCTTCAATATCATAAAGCTGCACTAATTCCTCAGGCACAGTGACTGCTTCCCACTGATGTTCCTGAAATTAAAAAACAAACCAACAAACACAAGATTTGACAATGAATGGGTGGATAAATAGATGTTAATAATTTATTTCTGACTTAAAACTTCTTTATAGACAAGATTTTGGGTTATTTAAAGCAAAAGGATTTATTTTTTACTAAATATCATTAATACTCAGAGCACATAACACACTTCTTGCTCTGAAAGTCAATGCATAAACTAACAACATGACATATTGTGTGCATCACAAGTTCACTACATGTTCAAGGAAGTGATATCGCTTACCATTTTAGTTTTCTATTCTTAACAAAATAATAATTACTTTCTTTGATATTTACGAGGTTATCCTTTAAAAAATTCACAACCCTATTATTTCTTCCCTTGAAATGTTTTAGGAAGTGATATTCATCCCTCAATTTCCACTACACCATTTCCCAGGGCATGTAACCACAATACTTAACAGATTGTCCTTAGATTCAATCATTGGATGCATGTGAAAAATAACCTAAAATGATTTTCCTTGTACGTTCAAAGTAAAGCCAGAGCTCACAAATAAAGTCCTAAAATTAGACACCATGACTAAAAGATGGGTCCCTAAAACCTTCCAGTAAGCTTATGAGGAAAACAGATCCAATCCTTCTGTTATTTAAGGACAAATTACTTTAAAAAAAAATCATTTTACTGGGGGCTCATACAACTCTTATCACAATCCATACATACATCAATTGTAGAAAGCACATTTGTACATTTGTTACGCTCGTCATTCTCAAAACATTTGCTCTCCATGTAAGTCCCTGGCATCAGCTCCTCATTTCCCCCCCTCCCCCTTCCCCCTCATGAACCCTTGGTAATTTATAATTTTGTTATATCTTACTGTGTCCGACGTCTCCCTTCACCCACTTTTCTGTTGAAGGACAACTTATTCTATAGAATTCTCTTAAACACCCAATCTTCTCATTAGCTCCCTCTAGTCTCTCCCTTCCCCCACGTGAATTTTAACTACTGTCTCAAGGCTTCACCATCTTTACAACCCTTCCCCTTTAATATGCAGGCTTTTCCAAATCTAAAAACCTCAGCAACAAGACCGTTTTGTATTTCCTTCCCTCCCTAAAGCTCTCAGCAGTCTTCTATTTGTTCCTTCACGTAAAAGGTGCCCTTTGAGGTCTATGCCCCGTTATACTCTGCAGCCACTGGTGCTATCAGCTACTAAGATCAAAGTGACACTCAGATATTGAGGTCCATGACATCTGTTTCATTGCCTTTTTCTTTAAAAAATTATGGAAAATGTAAGATAGATTTTAAAAAATCATACTGCCTTACCCAGTTCAACATTTATTGATATATTGCTCCCAGCTGTTTTCAGCTCCACCCACACCCCTTTTAGCACAGACCTCCCACTTTATCTCCTCTCTCCCTCTCTATAAGCTCACCACCAGTTTTCAATGCTCTTATCTTTTTTCCCCGTTTTTAAAAAATAATTTTATTGGGGGCTCATACAACTCTTAGCACAATCCATACATATGATCGGAAGCAACTAACAACAGTCCCTCCTCCTCTAGTTGCTCCAGGACTCTCCCTTGAGATCTTTACCAAAGAATGCATGTTTCCAGGAATGCTTGGTACCTCATCACTTAAGTAAAACTGCTCTTTCAGGGGTCAGCACCCCTAAATTGCACTTGTGGACCATTTCCTATTAAAACTACACCTTTTTCATTAATTCTCTTTAAGCTGATTCTTTAAGTATCTGTCTAGTCTCTTTTACCTAGCCTATAAAGACCATGTCTCAGCATTCATTCAATCCCATAATTTTACTACCATCTCTGTACAGATGGCTTTTAAATTGCTGTTTGTTGCTCACTTCTCTCACCTGAGCTTCAGCCCACCAGGTATCTTCAGCTGAATTTCCCACAAGCATCGCTGAATCAATACATTCAAAGGAGAACTCAATCTCTTCCTTACAAAACTTATCTTCCTGTAAATAGCATCTCCATCTCAAGTGCCAAACCAAACCCACTGCTATTAAGTCATTTCTGACTCACAGCAACCCTGAAAGAGGGAGCGGAATTGCTGCATCCAAAGCAAAACTCACTGGCACCGAGTCACTCCTGACCCGCAGTGAGCCTTTAGGACAGGGCAGGACTACTCATTTGGGTTTCTGAGGCTGTGACTCTTGATACGGATAGAATATTTCCTCTGTCTCCCTTGGAGCTCCTGGTGGTTCTGAACTGCTGACCTTTCGGTAGAAAAGCAGTTCTCAACCTGTGGGTTGCAGCTCCTTTGGGGGTGGAACAACCCATTCACAGGGGTCGCCCGATTCACAACAGTAGCAAAATTACAGTTATGAAGTAGCAATGAAAATAATTTGGTGGTTGGGGGGTCACACAACATGAGGAAGTGTATTAAAGGGTCGAAGCATCAGGAAGGTTGAGAACCAATGGATTAGAAGCAGCCCTGGATGCTTAGTAGTTAGGAGTTGGGCTGCTAACAGCAAGGTCAGCGTTTTGAAACCACCCGCTGCTCATCTGGAAAAGACAGGGCTTCCACTCCCAGAAAGTGCTCCAGTCTCGGAAACGCACAGGGGCAGTTCTACCTGCCTTACAGGGCCTCGCTGAGTTGGCATCAACTCAGTGGCAGTGACTTTGTTTTTCACTCTAATTTTAGGAATCCTTCCTCCTTTTACTAATGGATAGCACACCAAGGCCTGTCAACTCTAACAATCTCTAGTTGTTGTTTTTTAAATCCCCTTCTTTCCACTTGTTTCCACAATCACTTCCAAACACGATGGTGCCAGGACACTCACCTGGAGCATCACACGCCATCTGATCCTACTAGATCTAGCAGAAGCTTGTCCACAAATATGGTCACTGTATCCCCCAAACCAGAAGATTGTTGGGTACCTAGTAAGGTCATACCAAGTATCTTGGACTGATGATCCCCAATTTAAAATCCTTCTTTTGTTCCACAATGCCTTGTTACTAATCCCCCTTGAGCAATGCATCCATACTACTATGTAAAGATACAAGGTATCTCTCAGTGAGTATGGCTGGGAGGGTAACTTTAATTGAGTGACCCGTTGTGGTTATGTGCTGTTGAGTCAGTGCTGACTCACAGTGACTCTCTGTCCAACAGAAGGAAGTACAGTCTGGTCCTGTGTCAACCTCCTACTTTTTGTGTTTGAAGCACCATTAGTCCATCTCCTTGAGTGTCTTCCTCTTTTTCTGCTGTCTTTCCACTTTACCAAGCATTATGTCCTTCTCCAGGGACTGGTCTCTCCTGATAACATGTCCAAAGTACATGAGATGAAGTCTTGTCATCTTTGCATCCAAGGAACATTCTGGCCTTACTTCTTCCAAGACACTTGTTTGTCCTTTTGGCAGACCTCGATACTCTCCATGTTCTTCACCAGCACCGCAACTGAAATGTGTCGATTCTTCTTCAGTCTTCCTTATCCAATGGCCAACTCTCACATACATATGAGGCAACTGAAAGTACCATGGCCTGGGGCAGGCATACCGTGGTTCTCAAAGAAACATCTTTGCACTTCAACACCTTAAAGAGGGATTGTGCTGCAGATATACCCAATGCTAGACGTCATTTGATCTCTTAACAGCTGCTTCCATGAACACGGAATGTAGAACCAAGCAAGATGAAGTCCTTGACAGCTTCAATCCTTTCTATGTTTACCATGATGTTACCTGCTGGTCCAGTTGTGAGGATTTTGGATTTCTTTACATTGAACTGTAATCCATACTGAAGGTTACAATCTAGGATGTTGATCATTAAGGGCTTCAAGTCCTCCTCACTTTCATCAAGCAAGGTTGTGCTTTTTGCTGATCACAGGTTGTTAACAAGCTTTCCTCCAATTTTGATGCTATGTTCTTCCTCATAGAGTCCGGCTTCCTGGATTATTTGCTCATCTTTACTAGGAGGTGATATTTGTGCTGAAAACTCAAGGGACTTAAGATCTGGAAGAGGTGTTTCAAGGCATTAAAACCATCAAATAGGAAAACATAAGATGGATTAAAGGAAAAGAAAAAAAACCCTGAAAAAACAACATGGTTGAAGCAGAGTGAATACAGAGGGACAGTATGTCAGAGAAAGTGCCAGGGTCAGTATATAAAGAGCCTTGCATGCCACATTAAAGAGACAAAAGAACGGTTTGAAGGAGCCATTCCAAAAGGTTAGATGTTTGAGCGCACCCAAAAGTGCCTAACAAGAAAGGCCGAGTGACCTATTTCTGAAAACCAACCACTGCATGTCCTACGGAGCACACAGTTCTACTGGCACAGATAGTGTCACCCATGAGTCAGAATCGATTGGCTCAATGGCAACTAGTTAAATGGAGAATAGTCTCCCGCCTAAGAGGGACCATAAACAAAAACCAAACTCACTGCCACTGAGTCACTACTGACTCATCAGGGCTACCATAGGACAGGGTAGAACTGTCACTTTAGGTTTCCTAAGACTCTTTAGACCATTTTAATGCCATTTAAGTCCAGAGGACTCTAAATGCATTTTTAAGAGTGTCCCAGCATCTACATCAGTGCCTACAATACAGCAGGCACTAAAAGTTATAACTATATTTTGTATGTTCCATATCACATGACACTATACTTTAACTGCTTATTTTCTTGCCTGAATCATCCATTAGACCACATTGTGTGAAAAGTAAGGACCACATCTTTCCTATACTGTCCTTTTTTACCCCAAAATAAAAATGCAGTTCCTGAAAAAAATCCAGTTAGATTCGCCTACAAACTTCACAGAAATATTTGCACTTATGAAAGCTGCTGTTAACCCTGAGAAGCAGGACCTGTCACTGAAACTAGATTTTAATCAGGTATTCTAAGAAGGCACTTTAAAAAGGAATGAAGATATTTGGAAATCCAATGGCATCTGATTAATGTTTAGCTATAAAGTTTACCTGGAACAAAAAACAAGCTTACACAGAAACAGATTTAAAAGACTAAGATCTTAGTATAACCTAACCAGCCAGACCAGATCAGTAAACAGTGCTCAACAAAGATTTTGGCAAACTTATAATGCTGTCTGAGCTAGAAGTAATCACTCTACTAGATACCGGGGATAGCTATGAGGAAATAAGATGGAAAGAAAGCACAGAGTCACTGGACCAAGAAGAACCAACAGCACTGAAGGAAGGTGTTCAAGATGCATGCACTGAAAGCATTAGCCAAAATCAAGGCTCCAGAAATGGATGGAATACCAAGTGAAATGTTTCAACAAGCCGATGAAGTGCTGGAGACACTCACTCCTCTATGCCAGCAAGTTTGGAAAACTGCTAGTTGGACAGCTGACTGGAAGAGATCCATATTTGTATGCACAAAGAAAAATGACCCAACAGAATGCTCAAATTACAGAACAATATCATTGATATCACACGCATGTAAAATGTTACTGAAGATATTCCAACAACAGTTGCAGGGCATTGACAGAGAGCTGTCATAGATAGATTCAGGCCAGATTCAGAAGCGATTGTGGAACAAGAGATATTACTGCTGATTTAGATTATCATGGCTCAAAGTAGAGATGTTTACCTGTGGGTTTTTTTTGTTTTACTAGGTCAAGGCATTTGATTGTGTGGATCATAAAAAAAACTATGGGTAACCTTGAGAAGGGAATTTCATAATACTTCTTGGTGCTTATGAAGAACGTGTGCATGAATTAGGAGGCAGCTATGCAAACGGAACAAGGGAATACTGCAATGTTAAAATCAGGAAAGGTACATGACAGGGTTATTCCCTCTCACCATTCTTATTCTATTCGTATGAGGAGCATACAAGGTAATTAGGGAAACCAGCTTATCAGAAGAAGAATGTAGCATTAGGATTGGAGGAAGGCTTATTAGCAGCCTGCAATATGTAGATGACACAACCTTCTTTGCTGACGGTGAGGAGGACTTGCAGCACTCACTGATGAAGATCAAGAATTGCAGCCTTCAGTGTGGATAACAACCACTCAATGTGAAGAAGACTAATATCCTCACAACCTGACCAATAAGTAACACCATGATAAATGGAGGTTGAAGTTGTTCACTTGCTTGGATCCATTACCCATGTTCATGGAAACAGCAGTCAAGAGGTCAAAATACAAATTTCATTGGGTCAATCTACTGCACGAGACCTCTTTTGGAGTGTCGAAAAGCCAGGTGTTACTTTGAGGACTGAGGTGTGCCTGACCCAAGCCATGGTATTTTCAATGGCCTCATACGCATGTGAAAGTTGGGCACTGAATAAAGGAGACAGAAGAATCAATGCATTTGAATTGTGGTGCTGGAGATGAACATTCTAAGTATCATGGAGTGCCAAAAGGACAAACCAGTCTGTCTTGGAAGGAGTACAGCCAGAGTGTTCCATAGAGGCAACACTGGTGAGACTTCTTACATACTTTAAATAGGTTTTCAGCAGAGACCAGTCCTGGAGAAGGACATCATGCTTTGCAAAGTAGAAGGGCAGCAAAAGAGAGGAAGATCTTCAAGATGTATTGACACAGCGACTGCAACAATAGGTTCAAATCCTTCAAACGCAAGAACAATTGTGAAGCTGGCCCATGATCAGTCAATGTGTCCTTCTGTTGTTCACAGGGTCGCTAGGGGTCAGAACCAATTTGATGGCACCTAACAGCAGTAGCAGCAGCAGCGAGGAAAACAAATGGTTCAAAGGTTTTCCTCAAGTTAAACATTTCTCTGGAAAAAATACGTAGGTTTAAACATAGCATATAATGTAGCATAGAAGGAAAAATACAAACACTCACTTGTAAATACCACCATCATTGTCAATCGATTCCTGATTTTGATTTTTATTAATAAATTAAAGTAGTACCAATTATCTGTTAGTGTTGTTTTTGAGTGACTTTGTATATGTGAGTAACTTGTCTTTTCAAGACAAGTTCATGTGAATGTAAATTTTCATTTGTCATTAATAAGTAATTTATTTCTGACAAAAAGCTTAAGCTTATAAATGTTAAAATGAGAAAACAAAGCTTAAAATGTCCAATATTTAAAAATGAAACAAGCTTATAAGTGTTAAAAAGATTAACATGAAAAGTTATCGTACGAGCCCCAATAAAATGATTTTTTAAAAAGAAAGAAAAGTTATCAATAATTTTTGTCATAAAAAAACATTAGAAACTAGATTCACTTTTATTTGCTTGATAGGTAAACATCTAAATCTATTAAATAGAAAATATAATTATAGAAAAATTTACTCTTAAAGTTAAAAATATGTATATATATGTAAAACAATATAGAGGGACTAAAGCTTACATCGTCTCCAGAAATGTAGAATGATATTGTCTGGGTGCCCAGGTTAAAGTCAATCCAAAAGCCCTCAAGTTTGTCATCCGATGGTAGATGTAACTAGTAAAAAAATAAGTAAAACTAGTATTTACTATGATTTTTAAAATAATAGAAAATTATGGCCATGGTTTATCCATGGCTGAGTTTTTGTTCATATGTTTAAAGCATAAGTGACAGGTGAAGAGAGAGAAAGAACAGAGCAACGTACTATTCTGAGCACTTCAGAAACAAGAGTAAATGCTCCCTAATTTTATAGAGCTATTAGCTAGCCCTAAGAAATCACAAATAATCTAAGTGCTATAAGAAGATGAAAATACTAGATTAAGTACATCCATATGGACTTGACTAAGGAAGCAGAAGAACATTTGGAAAAGTAAATCCCATCTATTTTAAAGTTTTCCTGGTTTATTGGTGGTCTCTTTCATAAATGTCTCCTAATGTCACTGTTTGACAGAGAACACTACCCCAGCTGTACTTGTGATCTAATAGTGACTATTTTAAATGTACTACCCATTTATAACCCTTTAATTCTTTGGACCCTTGCATTTAAAAAAATCCCTTACTTGAAAAAGTATGTATTTATAACTTACTTCATAGTTATCTAGAAAGGCTGATACACAAGGAAATGTATACACCCTGAAATAAAAAGGAGTTTGGGTTAAAAAAAAAAAGAACGTTATAAACTGTCACAGCAAAATCATGTCTAGCTATAGAAATCATGTCTAGGATACAAAGGAAATCAAGCAGAGTTATGCCAGGGTTTAAGTGGTATACAGTAGAACCTGGACCTCAACATTAATTCGCTCTAGGAGGAGCATCGAGATGCGATGTGGTCGAGTTCCAAATCAATTTTTCCCATAAGAAACAACTGAAAATGGATTAATCCGTTCTCAACAAACAAGATTTTACCCTAACCTTACCTTTTTATACAAAACATTACACAGAAATTTCAAAGTAGAAAAGTTCGGAGTTAAATAATATAATTTAAATAAGAAATACAACATTTAAAAAGTTTTTAACAACTTCAAGTGTAGGCCATACCTTGAGACTGATGAGGATCTGGATCTGTGGGCATGCATGTGGAGAGGAGGTGTGGAGAGAGAGAGTCATTGTTTGGAAGGGGAATCCCCTTCCATAAAATCAACTGATAGCTGCTTTTCAGAAGTTTTTTTTCCCCTCTTTGTCTTTTTTTTTTCTCACTAGGACCTGGCTGGTTTTCTCTTAAAAAAAAAATCTGTCTAATGTGATCTGCTGTTGGCATTTCCTTAACTGTTTTTCTAAAAGGGTTTACTAGATTTTCATCAACAACATCAATAACACGGTTAGCCAGTTCATTATGGTTCTTGTCAAAAGATATTTCACGTCGAAATCCGATGATGTCACACACTGATGGGGTCAAGTACTGGGGTTCTACTGTACTTAGCACTCATCAACTCTTTAATTTCCTTTGCAAGTAAAGTAAATGTGATCTCACTCATCAATGTATCCTGACAATGTATAAGGTGACAGGCACAAGTGTGCATTCATCCTCAAAAGTGATTCTGTGCATTACTTATCCTTCCATGTCCAGTCCTAATGTTAAGAAGCCTCAGAGAAAAGCTCCCGACAGTTAATGTGAACTACAAAAAAAACACTTTTATGTGCTATGACTCACATATTTTCTATTCCTGTACGTGGCTAAAGAAATCAACTTATGTAATATTTTGTCTAGATTTTATTAATTCTTAAAATTAATATAGTATATACAATTATGACGTATTCTAAGGCAAATTTTGGACATTAAAAGCTTAATATAAAATGATTTTCTTCCCCTGAAAGAAAAAAGCAAAAACAGGGTAGTGAGGATACCTCAGCCTACCAGTGTAATCACTTACTAAATCATGTTGTGGTAATTACTGGTAAATTCAGCCTAACAGTGTAATCATTTACTAAATTCTGGTAAATCCATCGTTCCACATTCTAACATAAAACAACAAAGTTAAATTTAAAGGTTCAATATTGTGTACTTCCTCTTAATCCCTGCTTCTTTATCATTAAATGGTTATATAATGCTGTTGGCATTTCCTTAACTGTTTTTCTGAAAGGGTTTACTAGATTTTCATGTTTTACCTTCTCTTGTCTCCAAGCATGCCATTTACGAGATTGAGAAATTTCCTGCAATCCTAATTTAAAGAAAAGGAGACTTTTTAAAAACATAATGTTTTAAAACTTTACTTTAGGTAATTTATTTAATATTTATATTACTTACTGTTTCAAATTCAGAATTTCTAATATCTTTAAATGCAGTAGCAACAAAATCCATGGAAAACCACTGACACGCCTGTTCCTGTCTTTGTTTTTCTGTGCTCATTCTACATAAAGCTTCTGTGATGCCCACTTGTAAGTCATAATCTATAAAAAATTATGAATCACAGTATAATTTAAAATAGAGTATATAAAAGGCCATATATTTTATAGGGTACTAAAACAAGAAAATAAGGAGCATATTAGTATAATTTATTATACTATCTTCATATGGATTAGAAAAGTCTCGCATTATAGGTATGAATACAGGTCAAATAAGTTCACTAACAGAAGACCCTGAATACTGTCTTCAGTAGTCTCTATGCCACAGAATCCTTGATTTCTTTTTGTTACACAATATTTACAATTATCTCAGAGTACTTTCAGCTGTGTGCTGAGCAAATCATCAGAGAAGCTGGCTTATATGATGAAGAATGTGGCATCAGGATTGGAGGCTTATTAACAATCTGAGATCTGCAGTTGACACAACCTTGCTTGCTGAAATTGAGGAGGACTTGAAACACTTACTGATGAAGATCAAGGATTGCAATTCAATGTAAAGAAATTGGTCACAAATGGACCAATAGGGACATCATGATAGAGAAAAGATTGAAGTTATCCAGACTTTGTCTTGCTTGGATCCACAGTCACTGCTCATGGAAGCAGCAGTCAAGATATGGGGAAAATGGGTTGCATTAGGTAACCCTGATGCACAAGCCCTCTGTAGAGTGCTAAAGAGCAGGGTGTTAGTTTGAGGACTAAGGTGCACAAAGCCTGATGCAAGCCATGCTATTTTTAACTGCCTTATATGCATATGATATTTGGACATTGAATAAGGAAGACAGAAGAATCAATGCATTTGAATTGTGGTGGAGAAGAATATTCAAAGTACCATGAACTGACAAACAAATCTGTCTTGAACTAAGTGTGGCTGAGAGAGCTCCTTAGAAGCAAGGATGGCAAGACTCCATCTTGCATACTTTGAACATATTTTCAGGAATGAACAGCCATGGAGAAGGATAGTATGTTTGTAAAGTAGAGGGACAGCGACAAAGAGGAAGGTCTTCAAGGAAGTTGATTGACATGTAGAACAACATAGGAACAATTGTGAGGATGGTGTAAACCCAGGCAGTGTTTCCTTTTGTTGTGCAATAGATCGCTATGGGTTGGAATCAATTCCAAGGTACCTAACAACTTTAAGCCAATAAGTTTATTCTATATGTAAATCAATACATCAAAATTTTCTCATGAGATTTGGGAAAAGAAATCTTGAGTTCCTTAAGTAATCATGCTTAAAAACAAGTCTATCAATCGTTATCCCATAAAATACCATTTGAAAAATTTCTCGGCACAATTAATTAAAATCTATTGCAAAATTAATATTCACTAATCTATCATAAGGTATATATTTATCTAATTCCTCTTGTCATGCTAAATTATTTTACTCTCAAAGATACTGTTCAATGAAGTAAGTGAATATCTATTAGATTATACATAAGCAATGTGTTTCCCCACATAATCTCAGTACATTATAGTGCTGATATTTTTATAGATATTCTAGTCATAACATTGAAATAATTGAAATATGGTTATTTTTTCAATTGAAATATGAAAAAAACACACCTCCAATATATAAAATCCTGTCCCCCATACTTCTCCTGTGGAGGGAAATAACATATTATACAGAGAACTATTATTAAATAAAAAGCTCATGTTTTAAAAACACACACACAAAACACTAACACTTACAATTAGCTAGTGCCACTATTTTTTAAGTTTTAAATATTGATTCATTTAGCAACTTGTTACATATTAATATAACACCTTTTTTTGTTAAAAAAATATTTTTTTTCCATAACAAAAACGCAGTAGCAAGAATAATGGCATTGGTTTACATTTTTTTCATAGCTCTTAAACTTCTAATTTAAAGGAACACAACTGGATTTGCCTCTTTTGCATTTAATCTCGTGTACTATTTTATTTTTGCTGAATTCCAAGAAGGAAATAAAATCTCATATAGATGTGTAGCTTAAAGGGGAAAAGAAAACATAAACCATTTCCTGGCATTTTCAGAGGACTGCAGGCAGTCTTTTTTGATACTATCAAAAAGACAAAAGGGTGGTTAATTTCAATGTGGAATCTGAAACCGTATCAATGAGCTTTTCATATTCCATTACATCAAAATCCAATGGTGTTTGACTTGAAAGGCTCTTTGCCCACATATGATGACTTAATAATTTAAGAGTAAATAAAAAGTATGCTGCTAGGCTTCCAGTTCATATATGTACTCTCGATTCCGAGCAGAGTATGTTTAAACATGTCTCTGTACTTACTTTTGTAAAAACTATGTGTTTATGTTAATCTTATTAGAAACCTATAACCTTCTATCAACTGTAATTATTGATATAGAACTACAGTTGCCTTATTGCGTAATAACTACTTCTTAAATTATAGGCTTGAAAAACTAATAAAAATATAGCATAAATTATTACATGAGAATTAACATTTCTTCATTAGAGAGTATTTCCCTGGCATCTTGAGGCATTTTGTCAAGCATAGCATTCAGTTTTTTTAGAATCTAGAAAAGAAAAAAATGATCCATTAACTTTATATACTCAGTGGAGCATTAAACATTTAGGGAAATATTCTAAGTACATCAACTTAGAGATTTATTTTTTTCATAAGCACACTTTATGCAGGGAGTAGAGTTGAGGAATAAATATAAACTATAGTGACTACAAAAACAAAAGCTTAAAGCCAGGTATCTCAAAAGTAGATTATGAGTCTTATTCTTATACTTAAAGTATACTTAATGTATACTTTCTGCCACATGACATACTTATTATTACTCCATTATAAGAACTAGAGCAGTTAAAGAAATGCTGCTTTTGTGACTATTAGAAATTTTGTTCTCCAACTTATACACATGAACATACATTATAAAGGTTAGTCTCAGTACTTAAATACCGAACAACTTCTAAGTGCTTGATGGCATGATTTATTTTCATGAGACCTATGCGTACATAAACCATATGGTTATGAATTTTCAATAAGCAACATAAAACTATCCTCTAGTTTTTTAATATTCCCTACCCTTACTATTATGATCTTAGTTTTAACTAATTAATCTTGTGAGACCTACGTATGTTCTTTTGTATAATTAAGATCGTTCAATACATGAAATCCAAGATCGATAAATCGTTCAGAAATAGTAACGGGAGTAATGATTTCCTGAGGGTACAGAAAGAGAGGGGGTGGGGAACAAGGGGAAGGGAGAACTGATAGCAATGACTATATAACCCCACTCGAGGGGAACAAATAACACTGGTAGGTGAACAGATACAATGGATGGTGTAAGGTATGGCAACATATACTCGAGTATAAGCTGACCCGAACACCAGCTGAGGCATCTAATTTTACCATAAAAACTGCATTTAAAATGTGCTGAAGACCTTGGCTTATACATGAGTATATACGGTATATAATATAATAACAAGGGTTCCTGGGGGTCATGGAGGGGAGGGATAAGGGGTATCCCCTGATATCAAAGAGTTTAAGAAGAAAGAAAATGTTTTGAAAATGATGGTGGCAGCAATTCTACAATTATGCTTGATCTAATTTACCATAGGATTGTTATATCTGTTAAGAGCTCCCAATAAAATGTAAAATGACAAAAAAACCCAATATACATAATAACTTAGTGTCAGGACACAACATTCAATTTGAATAACTACTAATCAACTTTTATCTCATTTTTAGGTTTAAAAAAATAATTTTACCTCTTGCTGAATATAGATGTTCACTCTAGTGTCAATAACCAGGGCACATATTCGAGGTGCAAAACTTTCCACTACTTGCCTTTTACCTGAATAAAGATATTAAATTAGTGACAGACACATACTAAATCCCTTTAAATGGCAATTTCTTCTCATATGAGTGCACAGTGTGTGCACTAGTGTAATCAAACACCTAGAGCCAGAGAATGAGGAAGCATCCTGAGGCCTGAGCTAAATATCTCTGTGTCCTACAACAAACCCCACTCACAGATGCTGGTGAGAGAGCAGCCCTGGCCCAGCTTCTGGTTTCAGTCACTTAAGGGAGTACTACTTTTTTAGACAAAACATATATAATCGAAAGAGTGGAAATTTCCCTTTTGAGGATTTTAAGGAAACTGGCCTCATTAAAACAGTTCTACTTCAAAAACTCTTACCCTCTTGATGACCATTCAGCATGGCTTGACACTAAACTCCAAATAACTCAAACTGTTTCTAAAGTTTAAATTCAATCCCCAAAGATGAAGCTTTATCAACAGTAAAGGCATTCAAGGGAGTTTGCTACATGCTATTTCATAAAGTAAATATAAAAAATAACTTTAAACAATACCAATGCTGTAACAGCAAATACATAACTTCCAGAGTAATAACTATAAGGGGATGGGGGTGGGGAACAGGGAGCAACAAGGTAAAAAGAAATGATTGAAAAAAAATTAGTTGGATCACTTTACAAGCCCCCTAGCACCTTAGAACAGTTTTCTGCCCTAAAAAAAGTAGGAATTGAGACCTAATAAGTGTGTTATATGTTAATTGCTGAAATTAAGAAATCGATAAAATGGCAGCATTTGCTACTTAAATAAATAGCAATTGATCTTTTTAAGCTTGATGTGATTGAAGGAAGAAAACTGCTACTGTCCATTAACAAGATTTATTTTCTCCAATCCTAGGTTACCTTGCTCAACTAATCCAACCATACTCTCACCTGACTAGTTGGTACAAGACAGGCCAGTCACAAGTGCACACTACAAAGAACTCTACATTCCCATTCTTAGGATAGAAATTTGTGAATCTGCAGCTTCGGGAGAAGGATATATCTGACCAGAGCACACAGGAACAGATGATGGGGGAGGAGGAGAGACTGGAGCACATCCTGACCCAC
>NW_022111314.1:2967666-2992617 GCF_000313985.2 Echinops telfairi | reverse complement strand
CTGGTGCAGCCAGCAGGACCTCCAAAGACAAGTCTAACGGGCTAAGAAGCCACTGGAATCCCTGTGACAGAGCACAGTCCTACCCTAACACACGTGGGGCTGCTATCAAATAGAGGAACGTGATGGCAGCTGTTTATCTAAATTATGAACAGCATGCTCAGCAGAAAACGTCTGCATTTGAACCAGCGGTGTCGGCCATGACCTTCATCCACTCTCATGACGTTACCCATGGTCAGGAAATGTTGGTCAGAAACAGAAGCTGGGTATCCTGAGTTGCCCCTGTCACACAGCAGGCTGATAACCTAGAACTGGTAAAGTTTGAGTGTGGTATTTTGGACTCTGGGCCAAGACTGGAATTTTCCTGAACCCTTAATATCAAACACAGAACAGTTGTGGAAATTAGCTTTTGCAGAGGACTTCAGTAGTTTAATATATCCAACCCAAAATTTCAAGGCAAACTAGAGCTTATATTGAGAAAATTTATATTATAGTAAATTCATTTTGGAAACATCTATTATTTGATTCACAAATAACACCAAGCTGCCGACACACTTCCGTATAATAGGCTGTAAAACGTTAAGCAAGTTTCCCACACGGATTTTTCCAAGCTCCAGCTACAGATCCAGGAACCTTCTCAACCTCAAAGTAAATGCAAAGAAAATTTTGCCTGTTTCAAGATCCATTTAACTGTGCAGTCAAGGAGCTTCTACCAAGTCTTCAATTGAAAGTAATTCATCTTTAATTTTAGTGGTATTCTCAAAGGCAAATATTAACAAAATAACTTAATAAAATTCTATAAATGCCTTCCAGATGATGAATATGCTGAATTAAAATACATATTCTTGTGAAATTACATCACTATTTGGCAGTACCTGCACAAACGTTAAATACATAAACCTTCATTAAAAGGTGGGAATTTTATAAAACAAACATTTGTAATCAATTTCAGTATCAGTAAATAACTTTGGACCCCAATTAAGTGAAATGTTATCCCTCAAAAAGAATGCCATTCTTTTCAGAGACTGTATTCCAAAAATTGTAATTTCTTCTTATATTTTCAACTGTAGCATATTGTTTGTGAACTTTCAAAATTTTGTTTCACTGTAAAAAAAAAATCAAACCAACTGCCATTGAGACAATTATGGTTCATCATGCCCATATAGAACAGAGTAGATTGTCCCTGTGGGATTGCAAGGCTGAAAATCTTTACAGGAGCAGAAAGCCTCATCTGTCTCCCTTGGAGCAGTTGTTGGTTATGAACTCTTGCCCTTGTGCGGTTAGCAGCTCAACTCAGAACCCACCATATGCCACCATTAAGTACCTACATACTTGATTTGGAGTTTTCTTTTGGCCCACAGAGCCTAAAATATTTACCCTCTGGCCTTTTATAGAAAACTTGGTCATCTCTGAATTATGTAAATCAGTTCTATTATTAGTTTATGAAATTCTGTTTTATATTAGATTATTAAAATTACAAACTATATTTGAGCTCTAAAAATAACTTGTTTCAATAAAATATCATACCTTCATCATTGACATCATGTATGACCTGGAAAAGAATGAATAATGTTTAATTTCTAATTTATTATTATATTATGAATCATCGCAAATATCAAAAGTAACAGACTGTATCTTAACTCACTACATAATTGTTTAACTTTATTTATTAACTGATCACATAATTAAATTAATCAGGACCACTGTAAATTGAACTTCGACCCTCAAAAATATGTGTTGTAAATCCTAAATTCTATGTCTGGGTTTATAATCTCATTTGGAAATGGATCACCTTTGTTATGTTACATTAATGAAATTTTTTTTGTATAGAGGGCGTTTTGTTTCACTCTCTTGTGAAATACAGTATTGGGTTGATGAAACACAAGGCAGCAAGCTGAGGTGGAACAGGAGAGAAGCTAAGACACATGAAGATCACCCAGAAGGAGAAGCTCAAATAAAGGCCTTTCCTCCACAAACAACTGAAAGTCTTCCCCCCTGACAGCTGACAGTCTGGGTTTGCACAGTCTCCTAAACTGTGGGAAAACAATTTTCTATTTGCTAAAACCATCCACTGGTGATAATTTCTGTTATAGCAGCACTAAAGAACTAAGATAGGGATAAATGCTTACTACAAACTGAATAAACTAATCAATGTAAAATCATTTAAAAATCTGTTAGCGACTTTTATGGTCAAGGCCTATAGCTAGAACACATATTGAGTGTGTGTGTTAATAAGCACATACTTTAACACATAAATTAATGTGTTTTTACCATCAAAACATCAAAGAAATCTTCTATCATATTTATAACAGCTTCATCTTTTGAATATCTTCCATTTAAAATGAACTCTTTAGATTTTTCAAACCAGGAAACCATGTAAAAGCAAGGAATATACATGTTAGTTACTTTGAATTTTAGTAATATTAAGAATATAAACCTCCTCTCTGGGGGACGGGCAGCAGAGGGGTGGGTGAAGGGAGACGCCGGACAGTGTAATATAAGATACAATAATAATTTATAAATTATGAAGGGTGCATGGGGGAGAGGGGAGGAGGAAGGGAAGGGGAGGGGAAAAAGGAAAATGAGCTGATTCCAGGAACCCAAGAGGAAAGCGAATTTTGGGAATAATGAGGGCAACAAATGTATAGATGTGCTTTACACAATTGATCTATGTATTGTGATGAATTGTATGAGCCCCAATAAATTGACTTAAAAAAAAAAGGAGACAGTAAAAAAAATTAAAAAAAGAATATATTCATCTATCCTTATATAAACAGTATAGCTATGAGTAAAGTTACATAAAAAATAAAAATTCCAGTATGAGGTCAAAATCATATCCTCTTAAATATCTTTCTTGCTTTTATTGTTGCTTCTATCTTGTTGCTCGTATTTTTTCTTGGTTTAGATGAGAGTAGGTATTTTAAAAGGGTTCCGGTGGTGCAAATGATAAAGTCCTGGACTGCTACCCAAATTTTGGCAGTTAGAACCCACCCAGAGACTCTATGGGAGAAACACCTGGCAACATGTAACCATTGAGGTTATTGCTAGGAAAAGCCTGAAGTAGTTCTAGTCTGTCCAAGGGGTTAAAAATTTATCACCACCACAAATTAATTTTGGTTTCAGGTAGGAGACCTTGTTACCTTTTTAAATTTCTATTTTCAGTATATTTGTTTTGATAGACAAAAACTATTATCATCATAATTTAAAGTCTTTTGGCATCTTTACCCTTTCAAAAGTGTTGGTATTATGCTAATTAATTCTGACAATGTAGCTGCTAACCTCCAGCTCAGCTCCTCCACGGGAGAAAGGCATAGCAGGCTGCTTCTGTGAAGCTCTCTACCTGGAAACCAGCCACCGAGGCAGCCTTTTCTGTCCTAGAGGGTTGTTGTGAATCAGAATTGACTCGATGGAAGGGGGTTTGGGGTACTATGTGCCAGGCACTAAGGATATTATCAGTGAATCAAATAGGCAAAATACAATGCCCCAAATCCTATTGTAAGAGACAGACTACGTGATATGAAAAAGAAAAAGAAATAATGTTACACAGTGATTAACAAGAGCTATAAAGAAAATTGGTCAGCAGTTCAAAACCACCAGCCTGCTCTGAGGGAGAAAGAGGGGGCTTTCTACTTCTGTAAAGAGTTAGTCTCGGAAACTCATGGGGACAGTTTTACTCTGTTCTATAGGAAAATAAAGCAAGGCATTAGAGTGTCTTGTTATTTTATTTTCTATTAGGAAGAAGTTTTAAAAATCATTTTATTGGGGGCTCTTACAGATCTTACAACATTCCACATATCAATTATATCAATTGTATCAAGCATATGTGTAAATATGTTGCCAGCATCATTTTCTAAAAATTTACTTTCTATTTGAGCCCTTGGTATCAGCTCTTTTTCCCTTCCTTCCTTCCTCCCTCCCTCCTCCCTGCCTCGTGACCCCTTTATAAGTTATAAATTATGATTGTTTTCATATCTTACACCAACTGCTGTCTCTCTTCACCCACGTTTCTGTTGTTCATCCCCCTGGGGCCAGGGGTGGGGGTGAGTTATGGGTCATCATTGTGATAGGTTCCCCCTAAGTGCCTTGCTATTTTAAATCCACACGATTATCAAGAGCTTGTATATGGTTTATTTGTGGTTTTTATCTCTAACATAAACTACAGAATATAGGAATATTTATTTTATTTTATCATTCACATGATGGGAAACGTCCTCATAGGTGTGGAACACAAAGGGCACTTTGACTTAAATGTGAAACTCTTTTGGCATTATGTTTTCAATGGGAGAAATTACATATGGCTTTCTCATTCATAAAACATATTTGAACCATCCTTGTCATTATAACACAAAGTGTATTTTATCTATTTATTTAACCTTTTATTGTGCTTTGGGTGGAAGTTTATTGAGCACATTGATTTCCCATTGTTCTCAATTTTTTATGTACAACTACCAAATGTATTTTTCAATAGTTTGAACTATTTTATTATGAAATATACCTTTTTACTATATTTCCCTCTCATGAATGACTATGTTACATATTCTATACTTATCTTTTGGACTAGTCCTTGTTTTATCATAGTCGGAAGTCCGGCTTGTCCCAATATACTGATATTTTTCCCACATCTTCCAATAGAAACCAAAATGGTTGAAACGATTTGGATATTCTTTTTTATAAGTTCCTGAATCAAAAGTACATGTTTAAACTTTAGCAAACACAAAGTAATATAGAACAGAATACTATGTAATAGAATAATGCTATTGGGAAACAAGCACTGTGCTAAGTGCTTTGCATATACTAATAATCCTCACAAGTTCTTGAAAGGTAGCCATTCCCACCATCATCATATTACCAAAGAAGAAATTGTGTTTCTACAAAAGCAACTTACCCAAAGCCACCAGTTAGTGAATGTCAAACTCAGGACAAAAACATAGAATTGTGAAAATGCAAGAAACCTTGGACCATTATACAATTAATCCATTATCTTACTTTCTTTAAATGGCCCTGTATTTAATTAAAAGAAAAAAATTTTTTTGTTAACTGTACTCTCTAGGATAAAAAAATCTCAGGCACCAGAGAAGACGGCATATTATAGCTTTTACTCACATACAAAAATGCCTTAGGTAGGATAAATCAAACCCAGGTTTGGGTTGGTTTTGGTGTTTGCTGGTTTTTGTAAACACCTAATAGTGACTATATAACACCAAAAATCTTTTGAAAGGTTTCTTTAAAAACAAACAAACAAATAAAACAGATCAAGTTATTTAAACTTCAGAGAGGTAAATCTCATCCCCACCCAAACCCTGCCATTTCAGGTAACAGTAACAGTAACCCAAGGTTAGCAAAGCTTTTTGTACATTTATCTGTAAAACAGTAGTCCAATATGTTACCTGAGACTCCTCAAATAAAGCAAAGTAAGCACATGGTAAAAATCAGCCTTTACTTATGTAATAATGAGGATGATCACTCAGGTCTTAAGTAAAGTACTATGTAATAATTTTAACAATGATTTAGCAAAAAATGAACAATTACCCTGCACATAAGGTCATTCAACTTATGGACAAACTGTTTGCTGCACTTAATCATCACATCTTCACAAATATCAATTTGTAAAAGTGTTCTTAAAGGCTTGAAATAATTTTTCCTAAAAGCATCATCGATGTATTTTTCCAACTGCTAGAGAAAGATAATTAATGAAACAAAGATAATTAATGACACATATAGCTATTCAAATCTAAACGTAATTTCCTTATGTGATTTAGTAATTTAAGAATTGCTTTCACACAGAAACTCTTACATCAATTCACTAATTTTTATATACCTTAAATTTAGGTTAACTATGTTACAGATTTCATTTTTAGCAATAGTAAGGGCTAAATAGTAAACTTATTGAGCACATTAATTTCCCATTAGTAAAAATATTTTCAATTTTTATTGCTAAAATCAGATTATCTGAACCAAGAAATTGTTGTTGGTGAATGAACTAAAGCATCACAGCAACTTATATCTAGCATATCTTACTACCAATTTCTTCATAGGGTTTCCATAATAGAGGAAAATGAATAGACAGATAAAAGCATCCTTCTAGAAAATCTACCAATGATTATAACTTAAGCACTATCCTTATAATACCTGTAATTTTTACAAAATATGGTGTCTGTGTTATTAATATACAACTTCAAAAATAAGGAATTTTCATACTACACTCTGAAGACTAAACAGATGGAGTGGCACATTGTCGTTGTATTAAATAGAGTCTATAAAACTTACTCTTTACCTAAAATGCAAGCATCTTGCCATGTTAAAAATTCAATATGTGAATATCCATTTTTATATACACAAATCTGTATTTACATGTAAGCAATGCATAGAACCTACATCGCTAATGTTTGTTACATATTCTTAGTATATCTTTCTGAAAACATGTTAAATAAAGGGAAATTTTTTCATGACCCCTGTAGACGAAATCATGTAAGTTGTCATTACTAAAATTAAAAGAAGTGTAAGTTAAACAACACAAAAGTGATTTTAAAAATTAAAATTGCATTATTTCCTCTTGGTCTCGGGCAGTAGTTCTCAACCTTCCTAATTCCATGACCTTTAATACAGTTTCTCATGTTGTGGTGACCTCCCAACCATAAAATTATTTTTGTTGCTACTTCATAACTGTCATTTTGCTACTGTTATGAATTTCACAGGGCGACCTGTGTGAAAGGGTCTTTAGATCCCCAAAGGGGTTGCAACCCATAGGTTGAGAACCGCTGGTGTAGGGCTACATACCTGGACATCTGGTCTTATCGGCATTTTGGGTTCATTTAAAAACAGGAGACTAAAGCAAGCACCTTTAAAAGAAAACATAATTTGTGTACCTTAATATCTGTCCTATATTTTTACAATTAAAAAATCTTTATACATCTATTATACTGTTGCTTATGTCAAGGACAAGAAGTTTCATTTCTTCATAATCTCCAATGGACAGTTTTCATGCCTATTTATCAAATGGCTCACTTTATTCTGGCTTAAAATGTCTCCACAAGAAACCATGAAGACTGTTCATTCACGCCCCTTCTTTTTCTGTATTACTGAAATTAGTGCTAAAAGTCCTAAGGACTTCAACCACGCTGGCAAACTAGGCAGACAAGCCTCACAGACTCTACACAACAGACACGAGAGACCATAAAGAAGACAGCCTGACCTACTGCTGCCAGCTTGACGCAGCGAGTGGTGCCATCTTGTACAGACCGCAGCCTGACTTTCACAAATGCACACCAGTGGCTATGCCGAGAAAGGGATCCTCTTTTGTGACTGGAAGTGTGGCCAACCCCACCTTCACCCACCTCGCAGTGACCCTCCATCCCCACCCAGTCCCTGCTCTGCCTGAGGTTGGAGCTACAGCTTTGTGGATTGAGCTCTGGGTGCACCATGCACCAACTGTGTTTCTGGAGGATTGTGAACTTCCCCCTCATCAGACCAGGGGAGCACACAGTGCCTGGTCCCTGGCCACCCCTTAACAAATAAGACCTCCATCCATAACCAGCTGCCCTCTTGACCCAAAAGAATTACTTCTAAACATAAGCACCCTTACCTCAGCCGCCATCTGAGGAGGAAAAAATTACTTTCGGAATAGGTCCCCTGACCCCAGACAACATACATGTCAACAAGAGCTGTATCTAGAATTGGGGATCCCCCCCATTTCTGTCCCCTCCTGACTCCTGTGAGCTTCTTGGTTGGTAGGTAGATAGTGCTGACCCATATCAAGTGCCCTCTCCTCCCCAGTTTTTTTCTTTTTTTTTTCATGTTCATTCCCTTTCCCTCTTTTAAAAATCCTTTATCTTTCTGATTTCTTTATTTCTTTCCTTACCATTTATATTCATTTATAAGCCGAGTTTTTCAGCATTTTATGCAGCTTTTGTGGTAAAAAATAGGTGCCTTGGCTGATATTTGAGTTGGCTTATACTGAAGTATATACGATACTTGCTTTTCCTTTCTTAGTTTTACTGTACTATTTATTCTCCTTCCCCCTCACCCCCACCCCCAGTTTCACTTACTCTTTTATATATTTTTCTCCTTATTTTACATTTTTTCTTTTTAGTTATTAAACCCCTTTTTTTCTTGCTGTTGCATACCTGCTTGTTTTTTATTTTACTTTTTTCAACAGTGTTTGTTTTGTCCTTTTTCTATGAATTGTCAAAATTCATAGACACTCATATGTGTGTAAGAAAGAACTTTATATCAAAGAGCAACTGTACATTAAAAAAACATCCCAGCCCAGGCCAGATCAGTCCATAAGGTGATATTACCCCACATGTCGATACCAGTCCATAAATTCTTCTTTAGACTCATGCTGCCATGCAATGATGCCAAATGCAGGAAGATCACAGGCCAGTGGGTACAAAGTCTTGTGGATCCAGTGGTGGTGGAAGCATCTCAGTGCTGGCATGGGTCTCCATGTGGCTCCTGCAGCTCCAGGGTTTTCAATCAGCATAGCTCCATGTGGCTTATCAACAGGAATGTCTCACAGGGATAGAGTGTATCTGGCCTCCAGTGAGCCTCCTTTATCTCCTTTGCGCCTCCAAATGAGGTCATCAAGCTACGACCTGATTGACAGGCTAGACTCCACCCCCCTTCACAAGTTGACAGGAGATTAATGGGTTGCACTACCTATTCCAGTGCTACCTGACCACTGGCAGACAGCAGCCAATATCAATCAAACCCACCTTCAGATGTATTATACAAATAGCAAACAGACAACTGCACACACTCATATTCCCTATCACACACATGAGGAGACAGGTGTTGAGAGCCTAGGGTAACCAACTAAATAAACATATACTACCCATCATGTCTCAGAGACAACAATTTCAATTTCAGTTGCATGAAGAAATGAGAGAGTGGCTCAAATGAGTGACCCAAACACAGAGCTACATTTATCAATAAAAATGGGACTGAAACTCTTTGAGAAGGAATTCAAAAGAATGGTAACTAGACTCCCTAAATAGATTCAGAGAGAGACTGTCACAAAAAGGAAAAGACTTTAGAAGAAATCAGGAAAACTACAAGAACATATTGACAAAACAAATGAAAACAATTTTAATTATATGTGAACAGAAGTCAGAAGACTACTACTAAGTTTTCAGAAATAAGTTGAAAGGGCAAATGAGTAGACTGAATAAAGTATAGGTTCAAGTAGTGACCCTGAAAATAAATCTCTTAACTCTTTGCTGACCAGCTAAAGCTATAAAGATCTGTATTACTTTGAGGCTTACAAACTGCATAAGCCAATATAATTGCAAACACAAGTTACCTCATAACCAGTCAGCAATGTTTGGGCATGGAAACAGGAGTATACGCATAAATGGTCAGCAAAATGTTAGTATTTATCTGCTAGAAGTACAGTGAGAAAAATATTACAAGAAAGGTTAACTATGTGGGACAGAAGACGAATAGCTCACCGTGATTGGAATTCTCAGAATAGTAAGACCAAAGGGGGGCAGTGGGAAGGGAATAAAGGTGAGGAAAGGGGAGGGAGGAAGGGGGAGAGGAGAGGAGACAGGTGGGACCCCTAGACTATGGTTCTTGGTCAACCTTCGGGTCTAGAACTAAACTTACTTTTGTACCTCAATTTTCAATCAAACAATAGAGAAGTCTATAAGGGAAATAAGAACATTATTGATGTGTGCACACCTATTAGAATAACCAACCATTTGTAGTCAAGACGGCAGCACTTACCCAAGGACAAAGTTCAGAAAAATTAGGGAGAAAAAGGAATGGAGGCAAGAAACCCAGGACGGAGGTGGGATGGGCGACACTACATTGAGATGGAAATAAATGGGATGAAAAATATGCAGTAACTGGTAAAACTGATCATCTGCTCCGTAATCTTTCAATGAAATCAATTAAAGGGTTACGTTTTGTTATGCATATTTTCACTATTTAAAAAATAAATTATCTGTATATGTGTGGGTCTATTTTTAAACTCCCTTTCCTGTTACATATTATTCTAGTATTCCTTTAATATCTGTACAGTTAAGATGTAGGTGTCACCTCTCTCATTCCTGATACTGCTAAGACCTCTTATTTCTTGTTATTTACTAATCAGTCTGTCTAGAAGTTTATCAATTTTATTTAAAATACAGCTTTGACACATTTTCTTTATATTTTTTCCTATTTTTCAGTATAATTCACTTTGACGATTTTATTTTCAATATTTTATTTGGGAGTTTGATTTTTCTTTTCCAATTTCTAAAGTAAAAATTGAAGTAATTGATTTTAGGCTTTTCTTTTCTAATACAGGCATTTACAGTAGTTCTATAAATTTCCTCCTTAAGTATTACACTATTATGGTCATCCACTATTTACTGGAAAAGGTTGAGATACAGTGTTTTCTTTTTCATTCAATTCAAGCTGTTGAATTCCCATTTTCATTTCTGCTTTAGCCCCTAAATTATTTGCAAGTATTGAAATATTCAAATATTTGGAGATTTTCCAGTTATCATTCTCAAATTTATTTCTAACTTAATTCTACACATGCTTTTTTTGCTTTGAATCTTCAAAATTTATCAACTTTTATTTATGGTCCTGGATATAATTTATCTCTATCAATGCTGTATGTGTATTTGAGAGTACAAATATGGGTCTGTTCCAATCATTTGGCCACGTAACTGTCTTCTTGGCACAGGCGAGTGTGTCCAGTGCTTCATCAGCTTTTTGAAAACATTTGAATTGTTATTCCATTAATTCCTGGAGCCTGGTTTTTGCCTAATGCTGCCAGTGCAGCTTAAACATCTTACTTCGGTATCCTGTTTCCTGCTCAGATGCTATCATCTGAAATGGTGGCATGCCAAACAGCTCTTTTGGGTACAGTGACTATATTCTATCCATCTTCGTTTGTTACTGCCTGCCTCCTTCAATATTTTGCCCATAGAATCTTTCGATATTGCAACTCGAGGTTTGGATTTTTTCTTGAGCTCTTTAAGATACCCTGAGTGTGTTCTTTCCTCCCGTTTGGTTTTCTAATTCTAGGTCTTTGCACATGTCATTCTAACATTGTACTTTGTGTTCTCTTAAGCTGTCCTTTGAAATTTTCTACCCCCACACCCTCACCATGTTTGAAATGAACTTGTATGTCACTAAAGGCTCCAGTCCATTTCAGTTTTAGTTTCTTCAATTTTGGAGCCACTTAGAACAATACTTAGGTCTGGGGGACAAGAAATCTGGAGGGACGTTTTTCAAGTCTATGAGCCTTCACTCCATTAATTTTTTTAAATTGTGGTTTTCAAAGATGCAAACTTGTATATAGTTACACAGCCCATCTTAACAAATGAAATCAGAAACAATATACCATTAATCAATCCCCTCAAACATGGTTCTTTTCCTCCCCCATCCTTCATCAATATCCTATCCCTCCCTTCTGCCTGATCCTCCCCCTCTTCCTGGTCTCATCTTCAAGTCTCTACGAAAGTCTTACATTTTGATTAGAAAATCACATCTTTCCTTATAATAATGTTATTAAATATTTATCTTTGCAAGACGTTTACTAAGCATACTGTTTTCTAGTCTTGCGGTGGTTAAGAGAATTGTCATTGTTTGTATTGATGCACCATATTCCACTCTATCAATGTACCAGAGTTTGCTGCCCATTCCTCTATAATCAGAGTCATTGGTTGTTTCCATGTTTTTCTATTATGAAAATTGCTGCAATAAACATAGGTGTCATGTCTGTTCGTGTTGTATTCTTTATATCTTTAGGGAATATACCCAGCAGAGAGATTTCTGGGTCCTAAGGTACTTGTATTTGCATTTGTTTAAGGAAGTGTCATACTGATTTCCATGATGGTTGCACAAGTCTATAGTCCCACCAGCCACGTAAAAGCTTTCCTGTCTCTCTGTACTTTCCAGCATTTATAATTTTGTTTTATTGAATTTTGCTAAAAGTATTGGTGTGAGGTAGCATTTCATTGCTGTTTTAATTTGTATTTCTTTTATTGCTAGTAAACATGAACATTTATTCATACAGTTTTTGGTTGCCTGGATGCTGTCTTTGGTAAGTTGTCTATTCATGTCTTAAATGTCCGTTTTTTGATTGGGTTATTTGTATTTTTGTTGTTAAGATGCGGTAGCTTTCAATAGTTTTTTTGAGATTAGCTCTTTAGCTGATATAGTATGACTAAATATCTGATATATTATTACTAAATCTTTTTTGTCTTCAATTTGTGGGTTCTCATTTAACTATTTGATAAAGTCTTCTTGATGTGCATAAATGTTTTTGGCAGGTCCTCAGTCACATTTTAAATGCCTTCCAACCCAAGGGGCTCATCTCTGGCCCTCCATCTGACAAGGCTCTGTTCCTATTCATTAGGCCTTCAGTGTTGGACCATGTTAAAGCTAGTTATAAGGTTTTCAGTGGCTAATTCCTCTGAAGTGACAGCTGATTCCTTCTTCGTTGTTTGTTCTTAGTCTGGAAGCTTAGCTTAAGCCTGTTCACTTTGGGTCATCCTGCTGGCATTTGAAATACCAATGACACAGCATCACAGCAACTCATAAGTCACACGCCCCAGCACAACAAACTGACAAACTGAAAAGTTTCAAGGACTGCTACGAGGACAAACAAATCTGTCTTGGAAGAAGTACGTCCAGGATGCTTCTTAGAGGCAGGGAAGGTGAGACTTCATCTTACATACTTTGGACATGTTGTCAGGAGAGACCATTCCTTGGAGACGGACATCATGCTTGGTAAAGCAGAAGGGCAGTGAAAAAGAGGAAGGCCTTGGACAAGACTGACTGACACAGTGGCTGCAGCAATGGGATCTAGGAACAACTGTGAGGATGGCTGGGGACTGGGCAGTGTTTAGTCCTGTAGTGATTGGGTAGCTGTGGCTCAGACTATTGACTTGAAAGTAATTGGTATTCTGCTATTGTTAGATGTTCTATAAATGTCAATTAAGAAATTGAAAAATTTAAAGCTTCTAACTACTTGTTCTATCAAGTGAGAGAGTGATATTGAAAAATCTCTGAGTATGATTGTAGATTTGTCTTTTTTTTTTTTTTTAACTCAGTCTTTTAAATCCAGGGTGTCTTTTATCCTGGCAGTACATCTCTTGAGACATGTTACATTTCAAATGTTAAACACATGTGACTAGGGACTGTTAAACTAGCACAGCTCTTTGAATAATGCCAAGCTTGCTCTGAGACTGTATGGTAATCAAGCATGGTTTGATTACCCTTGGCCCTTCTAAAATTTGTATTACTATATTTTCAAAATAGAAACCTAAAGAAAATATATACATTATAGAAAAATCCAGGAGAATTGATAGAATCAAAGGAACAGAAAAAAAATTGGAAAACTGACTAGTATAGGAGTCGGGCCTTTCATAGAAATCATTGAAGTTATAAAATGAAGAGACACCTGGGTCACATTAAAGTCAGCACAAAGATAATAATAGATGTGTGAGAAATTATATGCATATTATAAATCTTCTTATTCACTGAAGATGCCAAGTTGCAATCACAGGCATGTTGTCCCTTTTTCCTTTTGTCCATTATTCATTTGCATGTATACTCATGAATATTAACTCATTGATAAGGGTAAGTGAAAAAGTAATGCTACTAGGGTTTCAGTTCATACACACATGTTCATTCCAAACAAAATGTGTTCCAACACGTCTGGGATCCATTAGAGTTTCTAGCCAAAATATATATAAGTGGAGGGAAGAACTTCCCCCTACAAGATGGGTGTAATAAATCTGAAAATTCCACAAGCAGTAGCAGAAACATCCTCTATGACAAAAGAACTGAAAATGCTCACTCAAGGGCAGGCAAACCCTGTCGCTTAATAAAACTCGCACTGAATTCCAGACTGGAGTACTAGATATGTGAGATTCAAAGAAGAAATGAAATTGAGCTTCTGAGTGTACTACATGTACAAGAAAGACACTTCTATCAGAGCTGATAACTGCGGCCACCTTTCACACTGCACATCAAGCAGCAATGTCACCTGGAAAGCGGCAAATGCGTGGAAACTCATGTGGTGCCAAACTCAGCCTCTTGTGAGAGTTTACTCACTTCAGTACAAGTTCCACCAAAGCAGCAGAGATTGACTGGCATATATTTTGGAGAGTCTTATGAAAGATCTCTGGTTACTTTCTTACCCCATCTCTGTACCACTAGTAGCACTTTGCTGAGTCCATAGTTGGTAACACTAAATTTGAGGTAGCAGAAACAAAATTTTGCCCAAAATTACCACAAGAGGGCCAAGCACTGGCCTTTAAATTTTTCCTAAATTATAATAGGGCAAGTGATAGATTCTATTAACTTTCTCAAATTTGGCATTGAGTGCATTTATCTTCTAAGAATCTAGAACTACTGTCTTTTAAAAAATAATTTTATTGAGGGCTCATACAACTCTTATCACAATCCATACATACAACCATTGTGTCAAGCACATTTGTACATTTGTTGCCATCATCATTCTCAAAACATTTGCTTTCTACTTGAGCCCTGGATACCAGCTCATTTTCCCCACTCCCTTGCCACTCCCCCTCCTTTGCATGGAAGACAATTAAACCTAAAGCTGATAAGAGGAATATTGACAGTAAAGATGTTGAGGATGGGACTTTAACTTAAGAATGTTGACCTTTGAACTTTTACATTTTAAAAGTGTAATAAAATTTTAGACTTTGATTCTTTTATCCTTGGGCTTTAAAGTGCAAAGCACTTTAGTCTTTCTTACTCAAGAATTTTAAAACAGAGCTTGCATGTTCAAATCTGAAACATCTATGCTATTGACAACATACTACTGAAACATCTATATGTTATAAAATCTGTCCAATAGCATAGCCAACTCGGTGACTAAAGATACCAAAGCTTTATTCCATCCACTTTATTAAAGTCAGCTGTATTTTGAGAAACCGATCTTCCTCAATCAGATTCTGAATTCTTTCAAACCTGAGGGACTCATCTTCTGACAAGGTTTATCACACAAGGCTCCACTGCTATTCAGCCTGGGGAAGATCAGTCTTGGAAACTCTACGGGACAATTCCACTCTGCCCTACAGGGTCACTAGGATTCAGAATCAGCACACAGGCAACAGTTACTATTTTTAATCCCCAAGTGAGCCACTAGGGGAGCCCAGGCAGCACTGGTTCAAACCCACCGCAGCTCTGCTAAAGAAAGACAGGAGTCAGCTTCTGCAGAGATGAAAGTCCTGGAAATTCTATTAGCAATGCTATTCTACTTTATAGAGTAGCTTTGAATTGTAACTGACTTGATGGCAATGGGTTACACAAACTGCATGAAGCATTACATGGATTCTTTACACTGATAGTTAGATGGGAGTAAGAGCACTTCAAAGTAACTTCGGGCTCCTCAAAGAGATGGGGACTATGTTAAGGTCTGGGGCCAGAACTCTTTTGTGAATCAAAAGCAACTTCTGCCATGAGAATGCAGCTTGTCATTTCTGTCACTCTTCACTGTACCCTAGGAAAAGCACTTGGTAAACAAGTATCAAAGAACGTAATTTTGCTTAAGAATACATCCAGCTCAGAAAACACTTTTCCAAACAGATGTTTACTCAAAATAAAACTTGTTATACATGTCCTCCCTGCGATCATGTAAGGAGGGAATCATTCTGTTCCAGGGCCAGATGCGTCCAATTTAACTAGTTTGTGACTTTACCAAACAATCTCAGGCTCTATGTAATACAATCCTCTACCCAACAGACTCCCACCCAATTTGTAACCATTACATGTCAACCAATCACTGAAGTTTTATTGAAGCACCTTATATTTTCTTTAAAAACACCCTGAATTGTCTCCTTCTCAGACCACTTAGTTCAAAAGCCTCTGGACCTTGTGGTCTCCAATTTTCAAACTGCCTTGCCTCTCAATAAAAGCTCTTTATTTTTAATTCAAGTGGACACTGATGTTTTTTCTGTGACAGATGGCAACTAGCATTATGAATAGATTTTTATTAAAAGTATTAAATATTTTCTAAAAAATATTTTATTCCAGCATTACGATGATTTTGATTTAATTTCATTAATTTGTATTTCATTTTAATGTTGTTGTTGTTATATGCCTTCAAGTCAATTCTGACTTATTGTAAGCCTGTAGAACAGAACAGAACTGCCTTACAGGGTTCTGCTAAACTAAAACTTCTGCATTTTAACTACAGGAGAGTTTTTTCCCACTAATATATTTTTTGTAGTTTTATTATTATTTATTAATAATTTTCTTGGGGGGGCTCTTACAGTTCTTATAACATTTCATACATCAACTGTATCAAGCATATTTGTACATATGTTGACATAATTTTCTAATACATTTACTTTCTATTTGAGCCCTTGGTATCAGCTCCCCTTTCTCCTCACCCCGTAAACCCTTGATAAATTATAAATTATTGTTTTCATATCTTACACCTACCAATATCTCCCTTCCCCCACGTTTCCGTTGTTCATTCCCCCAGTGGTGGGGCGGCAGTTATGTGTCAACCACTGTGATCATTTTCCCCTTCCTCCCACCATCCGCCTATCGTCCTGCTATCATGACTCCCATTTCTGTTCCTGAGGGGTTGATCTGACCTGGATTCCGCGTGTCGTGAACTCTTTTCTGTACCTGTGCACATACTCCGGTCTAGCCAGAACTGAAAGGCAGGACTGGGGTCATGATAGTGGGGGGTGAGGAAGCCTCAAAGAACCAGAGGAATATTGCGTGTTCCATCGGTGCTATACTGCGCCCTGATCGACTCATCCCTTCCTCGTGATCCTTCTTTGAGGGGATGTCCTATTGTCTGCAGATGGGTTTTGGGTCTCTACTCCGAACCCCCCTCATTCTCAACAATATGTTTTTTTTTGTTTTGTTTGTTTTGTGTCTTCTGGTGCCTTTTACCGGATTCCATCAACATCTCATGTTCGCACAGGCTGGTGTTCTTCCACATGTGCTTTGTTGCTTCCATGCTAGAAGGCCACTTGTTTAACTTCAAGCCTTTAGAACCCTGACACTGTATCTTTTGATAGTCAGATACCATCAGCTTACTTCACCACATTGCTTACGCACCCATTTAGTCTTCAGTGATTGTGTCAGGGAGGTGGGTATCATATAGTGCCACATTATTAGAACAAACCACACTTGTACAGAGGTAAGATTTAAGCAGAGGCCCAAAGTCCATCTGCTTCCTTGTTGCATTCACATATAGATACATAAGCAAACATACTTACATATGTATATTTATACATTTATCCACACAAATATATCTGTATATATAGACATATATATATATTGGGTTTTGTTTTTTGCTTTTATCTCCTACTCCACATTTATTCTTGCCTGTCATTCACCTCTCAGTAATTCCTCTTAGATACAATTTGATTGATCAAACATGTCCAGAAAAGCTACACCATCCTCATGGTCCATTTTAGAATGGACCACTATTCTCACTATTCTCCTCTGTACCCATTATTGTTGCTCCCCGCTCACCTCCCTTTCTCCTCCACTGTGCCTCACACCAAGAACCACAGGTCTGGCTGCTGTCTACTACAGGGAATTTTAACATTTCAAAAAAAATTTTTGTTTTGTTGTTTTGTTTTTCTTTGTAAACAATTTAATTAAAAACTTATTTTATTAGGGACTCATATAACTTATCACAGTCCATACATATAGCAATTGTGTAAAGCACATTTGTATATTCATTGCCTTCATCATGCTCATAACATTTGCTGTCTACATAGGCCCCTGGCATCAGCTCCTCGTTTTTCCCCCTTCCCTCCCCAGCCCCCCCATGAACCCTTGAAAATTTATAAATTATTATTTTGTCATATCTTACACTGTCCAACGTCTCTCTTCACTCACATTTCAAAATAATTTTTAAAAACAAGTGCTAGATTTTTACTTTGTACTTAATTTGTTTTGATAAAAATATACTCATATTTGGTAATTGTTAAATAGTTACATGTCATTCTTTAACCCTTAAACCATATCAGTGTCAACAAAACACAAAATAAGTAAAAATCTTAACTATACATGGTTAGTAATTTTTTAGTTAAAAATAAATTTTATGAAAAATTTATTAACATAACAACAACATAAGTCATTTTTATTACTTATCCACATCACCACTCTTTCTTTGAATACCCAACCATTCAAAATAAATGTATTGTTATCTTTGATATTCTGCCAGTATTGAGTAATGAAAAGCATTTCTTTACACACATTTGTTTTGTGGGAGTAAAAGTTTATCTGTGAAACTGGAAACCAGAACATTTTATTCATCCTGATAGCTTTATTTAAAACTTCAAATTCTTAAAATACATTGTAAGTTAATTTCCATTAATCATCTTACCTTAGGGCCAATCAACTGCTAGGCTTGCCTACTATATTATACATTTTCTGCAATTGCAACAAAAATAATTTGAAATAATGTGTTTTATAAAGTACTCTGAAGCAGAAATGTAGCACAGAGGAGTTACTTATGCTAACCAGACAATGTGAGCCCACTTTCTCACCAATATTCCAGGAAAGGGAAAATTAATTAGTATCTACACAATGGAAAATAAAAAGGGTAAAGCAGGAAAAAAATAAACTAAGCCAAGAATCCCTTTTTTCACCACCTTCCTTTCATCTCCAGGCTAAATGAATAGTGGATACAACAGAATGGGAATGCTCTCACTAAGCGCCACAGTAGCAATTAAGTCACACTTTTGCAACTGCAAAGGGAAGCTAACTTTATAAGGAAACAAACGTGGCACACACTTTTTCTCACCCACATTGGGAAACCATTTAACACACCTTTAGAAAGTGAACCACATAGCAGAACCACCCAGGAAATCCAGCACAGGATAAGACATTTTCAAGAGGAGTGTGGAGCTGTGTGGCCAAAAGCAGGCTCTGGGTCCTGGTCTATTTATTCCAAGATTGGTTTGTAGGTGGGGCAAAACAAAACAAAAAACCAGCCAGTGAGATGATAAATGTGTACAGTAAGCAGATAAAAGGTGCACTGGTGACACCATGGGATAAGTGCTGGGCTACTAATCACAAAGTTGGGGGCTCAAATCCACCACCTGCTTAGAGGAAGAATGAGAAGGCTGTTTGTTGGGCCTGGGGACCCCTAGAGAGCTGTTCTACTCTGCCCTACGAGGTACTATCTGCTAGAATCCAGTCTGTGACGGTGGTTTGGTTAGGTAGGTAAGTAAAACTCACTGTCATCAAATGGATCCCGACCCACAGCAACCCTACAGGGCAGAGTGGAACTGCTCCTGTGTGTTTCCACGAGTCTCTACGCGGTTTCAAACTGCTAATCTTGCTGTTCACAACCGAACACCTAACCACTACACCACCAGGGCTCCCCAAGTAAATAAAAAGAGGTAGGTTAAAGAAGAAATACAAAGAAAAAAATCTTGACACTTAAGGGTGGTGGTGGTAATAAGTTTTGGTGCAGCTGCAGAAGATCCAGGCAGATTCCTCTCAGCAGACTCTGCATTTCCTGATGCAAATTGGACACTAAGCGTGTGTGTGTGTGTGTGTGTGTGGGGGGGGGTTGTTAAGCCAGCTTCTCCCTCACGACTAACACGTGACACGCGCTGCTGCTACAGGACACCTGGAATTGATAAACCTGTGCGCAGTCCTGCAGAGGATGGGGGGTAGGTGTTACCGTAACCATCAAAGCCATAAAGAGAAAGCCAGCCAGCCACTTTGGTGGGCATCGAGCTCCCGACAATGACACCAGCTTCTCCACTGACGGATGGACATTGGTGACAATGGCGACAACGCCGTCCCTCCATGCGTGGCTGCCACCCCCCAAACCCACCGCCAACCAGTCGCTTCTGATTCAGAGCAACGCTAACAAGACAGGGTAGAAGGGCCCCTGTTGATTCCCGACACCGTAAACCTTTATAAGAGCCGAGAGCCTCCTCTTTCTCTGCAGGAGCGGCTGGTAGCGTCAAACGGCTGACCCTACGGTTCGCAGCCGCGCCTCACCCGCAGCGCCACTAGGGCTCCCCACACCAAACACGCCGCCACCGAGTCCGTGCTGACTCCCAGCGACCCCCGGCGGGTGTCCGAGTCTAGAACGGCTTGCGGGCGTAGAGAGCTCGGGCCTTCTCCCGCCGAGCTGCTGGTTTCGAACTGCCGACCTTCTCGGATGGGCGCCCGACGCGTAACCACGACGCCCCGCCAGGGCTGGTACGCAACAGGTGGGTCATTCCAGAAGGGCGAAAACAAAACCCAAGCCGCCCAGCAGCACCCTGAGGTACCCGCGGCCAGCGTGCTGCCCTCTAAGGCTGGCGGGGGCCTGTGTGGATGGAAAGCGCCCCCACCCCGCCCCACCCCACCCCGGCCTGGGCGGGGCGGCCCCCCACCGCGAACGTGCCGGCCCTCTCCGCTTCCGCCCCCAGCACGGGCAGCGCGGCCCACGAGGCCCGCCGCGGTTGGCGCCTCAACTGTCCCAGGGTCAGACAGGCCGCGGGCGCGGGGACCCCACGGGCGACGCCCCCTACTCTGTCCCGTGGCCGCGCGGGCCTCGTCTCGTCCACCTGGGCCGCCAGCCTCCAAGGGCCCCAGGTCTGACAGGCCCCAGCCGCCGCCCACCGCGCGGCCTTCTGACGCGAAGCCGGTCGCCATGTCCTGTCAGGAGGCGACCGGACGCGGCGCCTCCCTCAGACCTGTTTCCAGAGCAGCCCTTTCCCACCCGTCGGGCCCCCCTCCCTTGGAGGCCTCGACTGAGGCCACCTGCTCCCCGTTCGCGCCCCCGGACGCCAAGCCTACCTGCTGACTCCCGGAGCCGCTCGCGCTGCCACAGCGGCTGTCAGGACCTGCGGCCTTCGGGCGTCGGGCCTCGGCGCTGGCCTGCTCCGCGGGCTGCGGCCGGAAGGTGGGAAGAGCTCGCCCAATCGGCTTGGCTTCCGGTCGGCGCCCAGTCCAATGAGCGCCGCTGGCCGGCCAGGCCCCGCCCCTCGCTGTGGCACTGGCACTCCAGAGGGGCTCAGGCCTGCTGTGGCACCCCGCCCTCAGGTAAGGGATGGGAGCAGCAGAGAAACTGAGGCCAGCCGCCACACCTGCCTAGCCCGCAGGCGCATCAGCACAGATCTGGGCTTTCTGGAATGTCCCAATTAAAATTTCTTTCAATGATCAAGCCAATTCATGCTTGTGTGAAAACGAGACACGAAGTTCAGAAATGGCGCAGCTGAGAAGGTGGGGGTGCCACGCCTCCTCCGTGGCCATAGTTGAGGGCTCAGCCACCTGGGTGTTCTTGCCACGTTTGTCAGAAACGATAGCGGCTCGTGCGCCTGCGCGGCTCTGCGTCCTGATTGGTCGGCTCTCCAAGGTCAGAAGGTTGCTGTACAGGCACACGAAGCAACCTAGCCTTTCAGCAGCTGCACACAGTGGCAGCATTAGACGACTCCCCGTTCCTGCCAATGGGGGGTTGTGGATGTTAAGCTGTCGCGGTCACTTTGCAAACTAGGCATGTGTATTGGCTACATTTTACCAAAACAAGGGGTTTCTTTAGCAAGGGAGATGGGAGTTAAAACATGTTTTAGAAGTTAAATGGTTTCCAGTTATATTTCAGGCGCTGCTTAATTTCCTATTTAAAAGTCACCAGCTGCTTTAAAATACTGGGCTGATTTACATCTACAGTGTGAAGCACTGGAAAAACGAACTCCAAGGGGACAGGATAAAGCCACAGTTGAAGATCAAAGCAGATCAAATCATCGAGCTCAAGAGACAGTCTGAAGACAGTACTTAATACTGTTTGGTGAGAGCTCTCTGGGACTTAAAATGACAAAATCTAGGCAACGATGTAATTTCACTGAGCTTAGTTTTCGATAGCTGACTTTTTAACAAGCAGTGCGGACAGATTCCGCATACAATATAATGTACAGAGGTAAGGATTTGGGGACATTGTCGATGATCAAATGTGTACTGCTAGATTCTTTGCACATTCCAATGCTATCCATGATACAGTCTACCTCTAGGGCAGCGTCAATCTCACTACCTGACAACTTTGTGTAATGCCCAATTCTTCCAGTATCTACTTTTTCTCTAATAGATTTAACATTCCTCCTGACAAATGGAGGGATTTTACAAAAGCCACCTCAAAAGCTAAAAGTTGTGCTCCCTGCAGAAAGACTTGCTACCTCCTTTTATTTCGTACAACCAGAAAGCATAGGGCTATTTAGGAAACATCAGTGCATCAACACTTGGAAGAAAACAGAATGATCATTTATTGAATCCCCTGGGAATTATTTTCTTCATTTAGATTATGGTGCAAGATGGATAACCTTTAATAGTCCTAATCAAAATCTGGCTTTCAATCAAGCTTAACAAGCACTTCCTGGGAGGGTTAGATTCAATAACACCTGAGAGAGGGGCCATGGACTTTCGTGTCTAGTGTAGGTTTGAATGCTGACGTAGTTACTTACCAACGGTAGGACTTTAGGCAAATGACAATGCCTATTTCCTTTTCATTGAAGAACGGGGATAATTAGCTACCAATTAGTGTATTTTTCAGAAAGGAAATAAAATACAGTAAGTCCTCTAGGTTATCCAGGTCTGACTTAGATGTATTCTTGCCTTTTTATTTTTAACATTATGTAAATGTGCTTTTGCTTTGAAAAGATTGAACCTGACTTGCAATGAATTCACCACAATCACCTTCATTTGCTGCATGTGTAGCTTCTACCTTATTGAGGGCTTCAGCTCTTTCTTGTAATCATACCCACTCACTACCACTGAGTCATTTTTGACTCACGGTGACCCTATCCAATGGAGGAGAGCAACATCTACAGGGCTTCTGAGATTGTGAATCCTTACCAGAGCAAACAGCCTCCTCTTTCTCTTGCAGGGGTAGCTAGTGAGTTTGAACTACCAACCTTGAGGTTAACAGGTCAATACTTTTAAGTTTGGCCAGAGAATTAAAGTAATTATTTTATCGTCTTAACCCCTCTGAGGTTTTTTGTTTTTTCTTCTCACATGTCACACTGACTAAGCCCATGAGACTATTTTAGGTTCTCCAAGACAAGCAACTGAAACTGAGATGTGGTAACAAGTTTTCTTCTTTTTGCACGACAATAAACAAGTGTCCAAAGCTCTATGTTTTCTGTAATAAGGTCACCATAAAAACTCTCCAGGACAAGCACAAAACCCTTTGCGTACATATACTTTAATACTTAAGTTAGGGTAAACTCATTTTAAATGAAAAGCGTTCACATACGTTTCCGAGACAACCCAGAAATTGCACAGTCCACTAGACAGTTTTAACATCTAAGCAACATAATTGTATTTTGAGGTATGAAAGTTTTTAAGCTACTCCACAGGTTGGCTGGTTGCTTGTTGGATCAACTAGGCAGGTAGATTTAAGGTTTTGATGTCAAGAGCTTCTGCTGTCAAAAAGTTTATCACTTTTAAAAAGGCACCTTGGGGTTCTCTGAACCTTATATATAGCTCTCACTTTATTTTCTAAAACCAGAACCTTTTCAGCAAGCAATTTCACACAGGCCACAAGCTTCTCCGCGTGCTTTAAAACAATACAACTCTAAAGTATACCCCAATATTCTGGACAATCGTCTTTACCTATGAGCGGGGGTCCCAGGCATAGGCGCCAAGGCCCTGGAAGGCTTGTTCTCCCATTTTGTGAGTTTGCCACACAGCAAGAAATGCCAATTGGCGTCTTTCTCTTGCATGTCAATGTAGAGCTGAGTGGGAATAGCCAGGGATTATTCGACTTAACTGCAATGTTTTAAATCAAAACCTCATGTTGGGGGATCAGGAGATACTGAAAGAGCCACCCCTGTCCACAATAATCGAAGAGAGACAGAAGGTGCCATCAAAACTGCATCCGTTGAAATTGATTATACAAATGCCATTTAGCATTAAAAAAAAAAAATCCCCTGGTGACAGCTGTCCCATTATTGGTCACACTGTTTTCAATTAGGTCACAAACGGGCAAAGTGGAGATAGTGTCCATTTTGGTAACTGTTGCTGTTCTTCTCCACATCGCCATACTAGCACCTGCTGTCAAGGAGCCCACTCAACCCCAGAAGTCACCCCCTCTCCATGACCGAGGTGTTGGGCAATTGTGGCCCTTTGCAAGGAACCAGTGGCCTGGCCTTGCTGGCTGGAGGCCAAAAAGTGCTTTTAGCATTTTCGACCTGAGAAACCCAGAGGTGAAAAGAAAAGCTCTTGAATCTGAAGGCACAGTGGATGGAGTCCACAGCTAGGGGCCCAGAGCGAAGCGTGTAAATACCGTTTTAAATAAGGAAGCTTAAAGACGTGTGGGTTCTTTCTCCTCCAGTGCTCTACCGTTGCTGAAAACGCCTTCCAGTCCCGCGGCAACTGGACTTCGGAAACATGACCTCGGGGACCTCCCGATGCTCCAGAAGACACCGCAGTTGTCACATTAGTCACCACAAAGGTAAGCTGCAGAGGGCACCTATCAACTGCAAACGGCAATAGGGCAGGGATTCTTCAAAGACTCGGTGCTTTCCGATGGCAACAGAAAGACCTGTGGGCACAGCCAATAACCAAGGCCGGAGGAGAGAAAGGCTCGTCGTGAGAAGAGTGGCTGCGGGCAAGAGGCTGTTTGGCTCTGGTTAGCGAGTTGTAAGCCCGCTTTGTTCTCCCCCACCCCAACTCCGCTCTGCCACAGACGGAGCTCCCAGAAATGGTACGGTGGCACACACTTCTTGCCTATTAATAGTCCCCCACTGTTAGAAGGCTAAAGCCGTTGGCAAGCTAAGGCGCTCTCGGGTTTTCCCTGTACAGGGGAGGGATGCCTCCAGGGACCGTGCTGGGGTCACGCTGAACGAACATTCTGTCTACTCTGAGCCTGCACACAGCCCTGGCTTCGATTAGGCTTTTTAAACCCCAGCGTTCCGGAGCAGGCATCCCACAGTGCAGATAGCAACTGCCACTTTTACAAGACATCCAGGGTGCATGCAAGTCCCCAGCCCCCCTACAGCCCCAGTGCAG